>NC_067282.1:172945454-173248409 GCF_020740795.1 Apus apus
CCAAAGCTTTTGAATACAGGTTTGTCAGGATTTTTATTCTGAAGGGCCTTCCTATTCACAAATCTGCAGTAGCTGAACATCACGGAGTTAGGTTTCCTATTACGGTTAATTTTTTGCTCAGTAATAGTTCATAAAACCATTTAACAAACTTTATGTAAACGTGTATTTTGATATATCTGATATAAAATGTACCTGACTTTGGCTGAAGGCAAAAGAATGGGTGAAATGACCTCTCATCCGTAATTGCAACCCACTGTAACCTGTAATTTATCTTTCAAACAAGAATCAGTTGTGATGGCAGATACAGTGAGATATAGCAGTTCCCTTCCAAAGGGATTCTAGTGTGCTGTGTGTGTAGTAAGATCATAGGAAAGGTCAGCAAGGTCCCAAACACTGCACTTTATAGCATTCAGTTGCACAGATGGAGGGGTCTCTGCCAGGCACCTTTTGAACTTCAGTTACTTTATGTGAAATTTGTATGAAAAAATGCAACTTTTGCAATATAGCAGCTACATCAGAGGTAAGCATCTAGCCTACCCTTTTCTTAGTAGTTAGAAGTAGGCATCTGAAGGACACAGTTGATTTCATCAAAAAGATCTAAAATGGGTCAGAAGAACTGTGTTCTAGAACTGCTGATTTGACTCTACTGACTACAAAGACAACTCGGGGTGTTAGTACAGATATAAACATCTGCAGTTTAAAAATCCAAAGTTAAGTGAAATTACTTCCATCCTAACTTTTCCCTTGTTTGCATATTAACATCATTTTTCAGGGAAAAATTGATCAGTGGACCAAAAACAGATTTATCATACTGCCTCTAGCTGATCTTTGACAGTTCAATAGTTAATTATGTCTTTCCTGTTTGTGTCCTGTAGTACAATGACTTATCACAGGCTTCCAATTTTGGCTGATACTTCTGCACTGGATAAGCACTTTATTAGTTAAGCTGAAGAAAATAAAAACAAAAAGCCATTAAGTTATGGATGAGCACTTACATATTTCCAGGCTAGGGGACTTCCTCCTGTAGCATCCAACACTGAGTGATGGCGAGGATGGAGAAGACATGGATTGTGTTTTTCCTGATTTTCCTCTAGATGTAGTAAGAGAAATTCATCCTGATTCTGTCATCCCATCCATTTATGCCCCTAAACAGAGACACTTTAAACTCTGTTGGTGAGTTCACTACGTTTTAACTGCAGGTTACTACTTTTCTGTGCTCCATATGGACTATTGCTTGAAGAGTGTGGTTTGAATAGACTTGTGGTGCGGATGTAGTACCCAACAGAAGCAAAAAAAAATGGCACAGCTTTGTTGTACTTGTATTTTGTGTAAGGTATAAAGAATCTGCTTGAGCCCCCATAACACTCTGCAGGAGCAGGAGTTTTTCATAGACTAACACATCCCAAGCTATACAGCTAGTGAAGCCTGGCCAGCAGTGAAACTGCCGCAGACCTGCCCACAGCTGGCAGCTGATCTCTGATATTCACAGATATCTTTTTCTCTTGCACACAACATCGCTTTGCCAAGTGTATTCAGAGTTGGCACATGCAGAAATATTTGCTGCTCAGCTATTTTCTGCTTTGATAGGAAATATTGGTATCTGGTGAGTTTTTTCTCCCATGTATGCAGACTATATTCTCTGCTTCTTACAGTCTTCATCAACCACTTAGCTAACCATATCTAAAAAAACAGAGTAGAGCAAGTAATATTAATTTTAAAAAAATAACCCTAGCTAACAATTTTCTTGTACTGATACTGGTTATTTAGAATTATCAAATGAAACAAGACATTATTTTCAAAGGGAACAAAACTGGTTGTGTATATAATTACTTCAATTTCTGTTGATTTCTCAGTGAGAATTTCCAAAAGAGAGGAAGATTTAAAAATTCTAGACAACTGCTTTCTGGGAGGCCCAATGAGACTCATTTGTTGTTTCTAAACAAATGCTCATGTTTTGTTACACATATATGACTATGCAATTAATTTTTCATCTTAGAGAATTGTGGTTGTTTAGTTCTTTGTCATACATTCCCATTGATATCCTGAATGAAAGGGGTGAAGATAGAGTGGCTTACAAAAGCAAAACAAACAAACAAACACACACCCCCCAAAAATAACAAAACAAAACAAAATAACAAAAAAACCCACAAAAAAATCCAAACCACAAACAAACAACAAAACCACCACCTAAAGTTCCAATGAGGAAAAGTCTTCCCTATATTGAGGTTATATTTGGAGTAATTTATTGATGTTTATTTAAGTATTTCATTTTGACAGTGTTATGATAATGTTTTTATTGTGAATGAAGTCAGAAGTGCCTAGATTACCAAATGAGTGCTTTTCTAAATCTTTGTAATGAAAGATCAATAAGTAATTCTAAAATTAGTTGTGACAGATGTTGGCAATTATAGAGGAATTTAGTTTTCAATTCACTTGTGTGCTTCAGCTCATTTATGTCAATGAGACCGATGATTTTTTAAGGCTGTGCAAATAATTGATTTTTCAGTTTAGCTTCTGAATTAAGCAATAGAAATATGTTTTTATTCTGAGAAGTGAGTGTTTTGTTTCATTTTTTTTGCCTTTTTCTTTTTTTTTCTAATTTAGGCCCCAGACCTATGGAAAAAAAAAAAAAAATCAATTAGTTGAGATCAAAGTATCATATGGCCCTGTACAAGCAATTTTCTTGGAACACAGGTAAGGAAAAGCAAAGAAGATGAACCAGTTCCAGATAAAACTGCTAGAGAAAACCACATATTTCTTTCTGTTGGAGTGTTGGAACATCCACATATCTTGTGCAGCCTAGATTTAATTTCCAGTTAATATTAGGGGAATTAAATATTAAACCCCTCTGATCCTAACTGCCAAGCTGGAGGTGGCTTTGTCAAGAGAACAATTCTAGCAGAAATAACAGAACTCTTCTCTCTTCTCTGTATTACCCTTAGAATAGGGTAATAGCCTTGGTAGAAGGTATTAATTTAACCTATGAAACAATTCCATATTCCTGCCCTCGATCAGAAGGAGAACTGATCTGAGTTCAGACAAGCACCGTAAGAGGTGGGAAGTGGAGCACTTGAAGTCTGGGAAATTTATGGATAGGATATCCATATGTTGGAGGTACTCCATTCTGTGTAAGACATTATTACTGAGACAGAGAGAGCCAAAAACTTGATAGCATTTGACTCAGAAAATCTTTCAAGAGCCACTGGATTTAAGAGCACTAACACAAAACAGCTCACTATAATCTAAATCGAATCTCCCATTTCTACTTTGTACTCTGAAGTTAGGATACTAACCCAGGATGTAGGAGAAAGCTGAGAATTTAAACAGGGACTGCCAAATTTTGTATGGATGTCAGGACCACTATATTAAGCAGGCGTAATGATAGTTCTACATTTGTGTGTAACAAAAATTTTCAAAATTCTGGTAATGAACACATTTGGCTTGCACTCAATTTTGAAGTGACTGAAAATGCCTTTTTTGATGAATTCATACTTTGTCAGACTGTCATCAACATTATCATCATCTCTACTCATCTCTGCTCCTCATCTGACAACAGCATTCGCTTCAGTCCTGCAATGTGTTAGGAAGGAGCAGAATTAAATTATACCATTGGGATCACTTGGCACAGTGAGGGTTTTTGATACAGGATAGGTTTGATTTTGCATCATATTACTAAATTACTGCAGTTACAGGAAAGGAGAAAATAACTGTTTCTAGTTTCTCAAATGCACCAAATGTTGGAGGTACAAAATTATTATTATTATTTTACTTCAAAAATTGAAGTGCATAAATGCAGAATCAGGGGAAAAAAAAAAAAAAAGATGCTGATGCATTGCAAATTTGGAACATAACTATATGAACAAGGACAACATGGCAACATGGCAGTCACTCTCTCTAGTCCTCTGCTCATGGGGTTTATTGACTTCCCTGACCCTGTTTTTCCCCAGCTTTTTCTTTGTCATGTCTCACAGGGTATTTCATAGACTGAGGTAAGGGATGTCAGTCAGAATTACAACAGTTCCTATATCCTGCCATATTAGTACCTACTCAATACTCTCCCTTCCCTCTGTCCCACCTACACATAAACACAGAAAATTAAGAATAGGTGGTTTTGCATAACGTAATAGTTTAAAAGTTTGTAGGTGGAATTAGAGCCTGGCTTAAATAAAAATGTGTAGGAGGAAATAAGAACATTTTAAACTCTAATGCTATGTAAACTTGTTCATGTTCTATAGAAGAAACATGAATTATGTCAATTATATTTGTTTAAACTAAAGAAACCCTCAATTATACAGTTTCAAGGTTTCTAGGGAAGCCATGAAAGTACTGATAACCTAAAATTCTGTTGAGAGAAAGGGTGCATGGACAGCCCCACCAGAGGTTTGGTCTTCATACATCTCAAAAACAGGATTTTAAAGGATATCTTTGGCAATCAAGGTCAATGGTCCCTGTAATTAATGGCCTATTAGCTACTTCTAGACTAAGAAAGGATAAAACTTATTCATTCAAAGAAATCAAGATGTAAATCTGAGAGCAAAATATTTTCATTCACTGCACTATGCAGTTAAAATAACCTGCCCATTAAGAAGAGTGTTAATAAAAGCATCTCCATTATATTATGGAGTTTATACTGTTTTTTGATTGAGACTATTCACAATGGTAGTCAAATGTTGACTTAATAATAGTCTTGGGGTGACTCATGCAAAACTATTTTTGAGGCACACCATAAAAAAAATGCCAAAACTCATATAACTATTCCCTTCAAAGTTGATAATCCTTTGAGGATTATCCAGAGGCCAGTCAGATTCCCTCCCAGCACTATTTTTCCCCTTCTATTTCCTATGCAAACCAAGCATCTAATTCTGATCTGCTTCACGTCTGCATTCCCTGTTTCCTGCAGCTATTCCAATTCAGATACTAGCTTTTGTATTATTTTGATGGAGCAATGTCTGTTACTATGACCTTTAGAAGTGATTTTCGATGATGCTTCAAGATTGAATGTTGAGGTTCTTACTTCCAACACCCAAAACAGATCAAGATACCTAAATCTCAGAAGGCATATCATCCTCAGCAGCTTCTGACTCTGGAGAGTTTGTTGGAGCTGAAAGAAAATAAGTAAGTTCCTGCAATATATTTATAAAAATGGGCTACATTCAGAGTGTAGGTAGGATCAGGTGTGTTTTAAGAAAAGTGATCTCTACTTGGTTGTTTATATACTTAGCCTAAGGAAAAGCTCAGCCTCTGAACCCAAAATAGATATAAAAGCCTCTTTAGATTAAAAAAAAAAAAAAAAAAAAGAAAGAAATAAAAAAAAGAAAAAAAAGGATGTGATTGGTAAAACATACATATTAACCTTTCTCTAGACTCTCTCCTTACTGAGGATGCATTACCTATGAATAGCTAAACTTTGCCATGTTCAGTGACTTTCTATATCACCTGTAGCATTGACCTGCATCTCCAACCAGGCAACAACTGCTGACAGCTGTACTTGAAAATAGGCAAACAGCCAGGTAGCACTCCTCAGTTCTAAAGCATAAACATAGACTGACCACATCCACACAATATTCTTGACTTGAACCTGTGCCTGGGATCAAATACTTTGACCCACAGAAGTAATAATGATGGCTTTCCTTTTTCTTTTTTTCTTTTTTTCTTTTCTTTTTTTTTTTCTTTTCTTTTTTTTCAGTTAAAAAGATTGAAAAAATGAAAGAACATTGCAGACCATTGGCATCTTGTTTTCGGAGCATGTTGCTGAGGGCATCCATTTTGGTTCTGGGGTGTCATAGACAGAGTATATGGGTGTATTTGAGGTACAATACTTGCTGGAATAGTGCCACAGGTGTGGGGTGGTTGGTAGGTTAGTAGAGGATAGCAGGGCGGAGAAAGCTCTGGGTGAGGGAATGGATCTTGGTTCATGCAATCCCAAGCATTTTCTAGGAGAGTGCTAGATGGTACAGGTGAAAACCATGCCTGAGAGTATGTTAATAATTAAGTAGAACGAGTGGTTGGATTTAGGGTTTGAAATTGCTCTCTGGTCCTATGTTGTTTAGCTATGTTTAGACATAGCAGATTGACATAAGGTTTTACTGCTGAGTTCATTTTCTCCTAATCCAAAAAAATGTGCAAACATGACTAGATAAGGAGACAGAGGCAGATAACATCAGGCTGGATTAGATAACAAAGATTCAACAAAGGTGGCAGAAAATACTTGCTTTTCCCATTCACAGCTGAAGTAAACTATGATTTTGCCCTCTGCTATACATAGAAGTTTGCTGAATTTTCTTAGAATGGGAATGCTGCAGGAACACCAGAGCCAAAACAGAAAGCAGAACAGAAATCAGAGGTGCAAAGAAAGAACTCTGAACATGTTATAAACACAGAACTACAGAAATAGGTGAAGAGCAGTCTGAAATAGAACTTTCATAAATACAATAAAGATTGTAATGACACCTTCATCCTACTTACACAATAGTTCTTTAAGAAGGACTATCGATGTTAATACTGTGATACTGCATTTGATTCAGATGGGCTTTTTTTTAAATAGGAGATCAAAATAATAAGTGAGTCTGGCGGTAATCTGTAAAGCAGAAAAATTACTTTATTTTTTAAAAAAAGAACTGATACATCTTTGGCCAACCCTGGTGTCCAAATCTATTTGTCTTAAAAATTAGGTAAATAAATGACATCCTGTTTCTTAAAAAGGTCTTGAGACAATGTACTCATAACATGCAATAAAATAATAACTATCCAGATACATTCAGAATATAAACATGGAAACATGGGAATGTAATTGTTTCATATTTAGTTTATGGATTTTTACATTATAACTTTATTCTAACTGATAAGTTTGTAGATTACCAAAATGCGCTCTTATTTTTATTCTTCTTATTATGATAATTTGTATATCTTTGGTTGAAAATGGTTATAGACAATGGCAATAGAAATCACAAGTGACTTTGCAGTTGGCAGGTTTAGAAAACAAAATAACAATGCATATTTTATAATGTGATAGCTAAAGAAAAGTAAAATAATAGTAAATATAATTGGTTTGTAACAGTGTTTTTCAAATGCAGAACATCATTGTTACATATGAAAAAATCTTTTTTTTTATGTCATTCTCCTCACAACATCCCAGGCTTTTGGTTTGTGCTGTATCTATTTGTATGAATGATAAATCAGTTTTTTTAAACACAGTATGTGATAATCAAGTACATACTAATACTATTTATTTCAGTAAGACAAATTTAACACTGAGGCTGCACCCTCAACCAGGTGTATTGACTACAGCAGAAATGCAGATCTGTAAAGGACTGAACTGGCCGGTCATTCTTCATGCAGTGCTTTTACCTTTTCATTCCATTAGGATTTTTGAGAGTTAGTCTGAGAGGTACTTCACAGAATAATGGTCTGAAGTGAAGAAGTGCTGATCCAGCCTCTCATCATTGTGAAGTAAATCATCAGCCCGCTGTTTTTAGAATCGCATGGATATGGCTTTATAGTGTGACTGAGAAATATTCTAATTTTTCAAGGGGATAAGCAAATATATGAGAAATCTTTGCTGAGAAATCAAGAAACCAAGTTGGGAAAGAGTGATAACATATAACTTTAACATGTTTAATTCCTTTGAGTGTCCCAACACTGTAAGTCTATCAACTTCTGGCAAGGGCACTAGCCTGTTGGTTTTTACTACATTGACAGTCATATAAAGCTGCAAAGGTGCTGAAACAAGTACATTATTTACTAGCAAAGATGACAGTGGGAAAAGCTTGAGTGTCAGTCCTACCTCCTGCATTAATATCTAAAGACAAAGACCTGAGAAAAAATAAGGGCTTTGTGCCACTAGGATCTTTCTTTCAGATTGTAGCCCAGAGGACTGTACTCATGTACTGATGAACCTGAGAAATCCAGGTCTCTATGTGCAGGAGAAATAGTGATGTACTGCTTCTTCCAGTGGCATGTTACTAGCACAAAACTCAATAAACTTGGTTTAAGCGTAGTGTGTGTATACTGGTTTAAAAGGCTTTTACACTGTCTTGCTTAAAAAAGATCTCTGATCTGCATAGATAAGATTATGGTGACCAGCCTTAGCCACCCAGACAGTTATGGTATTAAGATCTTGATTTTTTCAGATTCTGCTTTCTACTCTTTCATGAGTTGCTGTCTTGGAGACCCTGAATCGTGATGAAATATAATTCAAATGCATTTCCTCACCTATGTACAGTTCTTCACCTCAATCAACAGAAAAAAATACAGGTCCTACATTACTATAAAAGCATATTTTTTGTTCTTATATGAAAGTAAATCCATCCTGGAACTAAAAAACTGACTGCCAAAGCTCTTTTTTGCTGTGCTTATATGATATTCTCAGATAGCAAGATAATCTGGTTTGTACTATAATCAGATTCTCTCCACATGTGGTGTTACTTGACAGTGAAACTGGGAAAACCCTTCTCTGTCCTTGCATCCTAAAAAACAGGGAACATGCTCAGATGGAGTGTACAAATATCACCGTGGGTGAAGTGTGAAGGCCAAAATGCACTGACTAGGACTGGAAGGGGTTGCTCTGAGACTTGGTGATGAAATGTCCTTTGTATTAATCCTCTTCATCAAGTAAAAGATACACTTCACACAACAGATGCCTTGACTCAAGGTGTTTGAGAGACTGTGAATCCCTTGTCAGGACAAGTGTGAATCATTTTTGGGAGGAGAGAGAAAAAACAGATTAATAAAAAGAAAAGGGACAGCACAACCACAGAAAGATGTTTATCTGAGAGGTAGAGAGATACATTCAGTCTCCTGCTCTAGGAGAAATTCCTTCTGCAGAAATTAAAACATTAGTCACATTCTGCCTTTAAAAGCAGAAATCTCAGTTTAAGAAACTCCTATGAGGAGAAATTATTGTTATGTGTAATTGTGTAAATAAGCCTAGTTTTGTTGTACCTGAATTTGCCCCAGAATTTTATTTGAATAACTGTGGTATTTCCAAGTAGATTAATATTAATATTTGCTGATATTTTCTTTAATTACATAATTGTATTTGCAACAGGCGTGGTAAACTTCCTGGCATTTTCCTGCTTATGTGGCTATGTACCCACAGCATTCTTTTGCTAGCTAATATATCAACTGAAGTGTCCCACATCACAAGTTTTTTATATATTATGCGCATATCTGAGGAAACCACTTCAGTCTCTCAGTAAACAGTAAAAGGAGTGACCCTCTAGACTTCAGAAACGTAAAGCAAAGCTTTTATTTGCTTCCTGTTGAAGATAACTACACTCTACAAATTGCTTTGACCTTTTTCCTCATGGGTAATAAATCTACCATTATCTTCTAGGACCTTCTTGTTTTGTGCTTTGAATTCAAATTTCATCTTTAAGGAAACAACGTACGGCATCAGTAACAGTTAAGCCCACATTTTATAAATTGTGAAAAGTAGAAAAGCAATAATTTATATTGTCAATTCCTGTTGCTAAGGATTGAGTCTCTATTACTATAAGCTATATTAACACAGCATTAATATATTGTAAAAGCTGTGCATGCAAAGTTTCATATTAAACATCAGTATATTTGATGACAAACTTTATCTGTAGCCTTTCTGATTTGGTAATGGAGTCTGGCAATAGTAAAAATACCATTATGCCAAATGGGTAATAAAAGCAATAAAAACCCCAAAGGGCAGGTACTTGGATAGAAAAGCCTATGAAATAATTGCTTACATAGCAATGAATTTGAACAAACAATTCCAGAACAATTTTTTTTTTTTTTTGGTCAATTTTTTCAACACATCAAAATCTCAGAAGAACATCATATAAAGAAAAGAACAGATATGTGGATGTACTTATAAGCATTGTATCAGAATGTTTCTGAAGCTGATTCTGAGCAGCTGCAGAGTTATGTAGGCACCTGAGAGTTAAAAACTGCAGATTAAATTCATCACCAGTAACTGCACAGAACTGCACACAGGAAGAAAGACAATCCTAGCTATAGACACATCCACCAGTGTAACTGTTTCCACTTGGAAAGAGGTCTTGGGAGATTTTTTGGTTAGTTTTCTGATGATCTGAGCTTGACAGTCAGTAATGGTCAGAAAACAACCACAGTAACATGAATTATTGGCACAGGAATGTAGAGCAAAGCAGGGAACATAATTATACCAATGAATACAAGTGGTATTAGCAAATTGTAAATATGTCATATATTTATGGAAATGCAAATACATAAAAACCTTCAAATCTGTAAAAAGCATATAGAAGTGTATGTGGCATGATAAGAGATAAGTAATTGTTTAGAACAAGTGAAAAATGAAATAAAGATATTTATGCTTCCAAATTCTGATTGCTCTCCCTTCCGGTATGTAAGTTCCGGAGTGCATGCTTCTTTGTCAAAAGGACAAATAATTTAGTATATCCCATGATTTCCTTTAGGTTTATATGTATTTGCTCTAAATTAAGCAACTGAATATGAGACACCTAACTTTCAGCTACTCACTTTACCTATGCTACTTAATCAATAGAGAAAAACAGACACTATGGAAGAATTTAATCTCACCTAAACATAATAATCAAAAATTGCTCCAGTTAGCTGCCCTTGAGGTGTCTATTTCTGACCATTAATTTTGAAGATGGCTTGGAGTGACTACCTCAGCAACAGTAATTTGCTCCTGGTATTTCTACCATAAATATCTGTGCCCCTGCTTATTTACTATATATACAGTACACAGGGGGAAACATGTTTTCATTGGAATGTGATGATTTGAATGGAATGTGAAGACGTGAAAGTAATAATGGTTACAGGTCATGGGTTAAGGAAATAGTTTTTCAGTTTCCTTGCAAACCATGGTGTTTTTTCCTACTTTTGAAAAAATCAAAGTGTTAAAATCTGACTGTAAAGACTTGGTTGCAAAGATTGTAATTAAAGTTCAAATCCAGTTCTAGTAAGAGTCAGTCATAGCCAAAATATTGCATTATAAATGTAGGTGGGATTTTGCTGTATGGTTGTGCCAGCGTGAGGCTGTAGTATTTCCATTTTTATTGTAACCTGAGAAATCCATTTATAGCATAGTTTGTTCATGATGTTACTAAGCCATTTTAAGTACATTAGATTTGTCCTTCAGACACTGCATAGCTTTCCTGTCAGATTTTTAAATGATTCAAGACAATTATTCTTGACTTTAACATGCTTAATGGTCTGGAACCGGTTTGTATTTGTATTTGCATATTCATAATAGATAAAGAAAAACTCTGAGGTATTCTTCTGTCAGATGTTTATCAGTCATAAATATCACCTTGGCCAATACAATATTTGGACAGAAAAGATCTGTCTCCATGCCAGTGTAACTGTTACATTTCATTTTCCACAAATAAAATTATTAACTGAAAAAGAGATTTCAACCTTACTACCATGGCACTTGACAGGAATGAATTCTAGTTTCAGGACAGTTTCTTAGTTTCCCTCTCTCAACCAAGAATATTTAATCATTTACACGAAAAGAAACCACTGCGTAGAAATAATAATGTTTAAGACAATCGTCTGGCATGTACAAATAGAAGATTAGTTCAGGAAACTCTCCAAATTTGAGATAAATATTGGACTAATTCTTAAACCTATCTGATGCCTTTCAGGCTGATCATCTATGAACTAAAGTTCGATACTTTGTTAAGAGGCCATAACATAGCTGGATACAGCCAAAGTTATGACAAAAACATGGAAAATACCCTATATGGCAATGTACAGCATGTTATTGGATACTGAATGCTCTTTGACTTCTCTACAACATAGTGCAATACATCCTTCACAAGCATGGCTGTGAAGACTTCCTTCCTTCCTTCCTTCCTTCCTTCCTTCCTTCCTTCCTTCCTTCCTTCCTTCCTTCCTTCCTTCCTTCCTTCCTTCCTTCCTTCCTTCCTTCCTTCCTTCCTTCCTTCCTTCCTTCCTTCCTTCGTATGGGCTGAACAATGCTCCGACAACCAAATAACCAACATAGACCTTTCACAACAAAGGTGCAGCTAAATCAACTACAATCAGTTAAAGTTATCCCCACATGGGTTAGAACTAGGAGGTAACCACAAATATGTGATGGTTTACAATCCTTTTATATAATTTAATAAATTAAGTTGATTTCCTGTCGGATTTTCACTCTCACAAAACTAAAAAAATCCATTACAATAAAAATCTTTAATTTCTTTGCACTGATATTGGATTAAGACACACATACACCTCTCTCCTTGAATACACCCAGTACTGGCTGAGACCCAGATCTCCTCAGACTGCCAAGCTGCTCCAGCTAATCCCTTCAACATTCAATATCAATGTGCTTAGCAGAGTGAATCCAGCTGAAATGCATGTGGATTTTTGCCACTTGAGTAAGAAGAGTTAATGCTTCACTGACATGTTTTAGCATTATTTTTCTTGATATTCACAAGTTCAATTACGTGTACATCAACTCCCTGTTTCTTGGTTTTCAGACATCTGAAAGTCACTGGATTAAACTTTCTGGATAGGAATATGTCTGTACTGATATTTTAAATGCTGGTAAAAATATTTTTGTCAGGTATTTATTATGTATCACCTGCTTCAGATCCAAACACACACAATTTTGCTGCATGACAAGGTAAATTGCCAAAAAACACTTTACACAGAGTGTGGAGAAATGGGGGGGGGGGGTTATGTGGCTATTAGGAGCTTCTGTACATACCTGGGGGCATGCAAAAAGTTTGTGGAATAGAGCAAAGTGAGAAGAATTCACGAGATTCAGTAAGAAAAATAAGGTAAGGTCAGAAGATGCTTTCATGATTTAAAGCTCTGGGGTTGGGATTTGAAGTAGATGTCAGACACAAAGATTTTCTCTGTAGTGATGCTGGCACAGAGATTATAGCTGTCCTGGGACTAAGCAGTAGAAACAAACATTGTAAATACCAGGGGGAATGTGATGAAGAAGACAATCTGTGAGATTTTCAGCAGACAGTTTAGCCCAAAAATAAAATATAGTTTTAAGGATTTCTTTTGAACTTGGAAATGTCAGTGGCATTGTTTTGTATGGGCAAAGTGAATAGTTTTGTTTTCTGTTTCTCCTAGAAGTTTGGGACTCAAGAGAAACATATTGCCTTTATTACTGTAACACAGAGGCTGTATGAGAATACAACACTGCTACAGCTGTTGATAGGAAGCTGATTGTAGAGCTAGTTTGGTGTTATCAGCATTTAACTGTGTGATTGGAATAGCAGTGCTATACAGTAAAAGTATTAAGAACTCCCAGTGTCTGGGGTCAGTAGTTCTGGATAATGCCATCATTTCAGATCTGGATAATACTGTATATACACCATGACATATAGTCCATTGTTCCAGATAAGCTCATGAAGTTTGGATGCCCCAAAACGTATTTATTTGGAATGTAGTTTTCATAACATGTTCTATGTGTTCTTTTTCATGTAAAATATCCTTTCTATGGTATAATTAATTATAAAGTATTAAATAACACTGTCCTTACCTGCAATAAAACGATGCCAGATTAACCCGAATGTTGAGAGTTTTTTGTCTTCAGGAGTGCCTGCTCATCAAATCTACCTTACCCAAAATATAGAAGTATTGTATTCCTTTTTTGTCTGTAACATAGTCTCTCCTTCATACTCTGAGTGAAGCAAAGGCAGAACACGCATCACCTAATCTTGTGAACCCCTGAGTTCACCATATCCATTTACTATTGTGGATACTTTCTGTTGCATGTTGAAATGGCAATTTTATTTGTTCTTTACCTTCTTTTATTCCGAGATAACTCCTTAAAGGTATTTTGTCAGTATTGTTAATGAAGAAAAATATGTCATGTTTATTTTTAGATAACTTGGACAAGTTCAAAGTTTCATATATACAGAGTCTTTGATTTCATTGTTCCATTTAGAAATTTCACCCAGTGCTTATGTTTCATTAAAGTATACAACAGATATGACTTACTGTAAAATCATTAATAAATAAGAACGTTATTAGTTTTCCTAACCATTAAAAAGTAAGATAAAAAGGAAGATATTTTGAATTCATTTATTTTATAAAGTATTTCTGTCTTAGGTTCTAAATTATGTAACCAGCATCTTAAAAATATTCACTTTTCTCCATTCAAATGTCTGTTTACATTTCATGTGTATTATAATAGCACCTAAGAAATAAGAACCTAATAATAAAACTAGTAACTATTCTTGAACTATGAAATAGCATGTTTTATTACACTTTTAAAAAGAAAACTTGGTAGAATTTAATATTTATTGGTTGAAATTAAAAATATTTTACTAACGACAAGTACTATTTGTGATTCATGTCAAAGAAAGAAATAATCCTAAAGACCCTAAATCATTGAAGAAGAAACAGAAACTAAAATACATGCACTTGCTGAGCTCAGAGAGATTACTTTTCACAATTACCCACAGACTATCAGTCTTCAGAATGGAGTGTGTCATCACAGACAATAGGGTGATAACTGCTTCTAAAATAAAATGGATCATGGTTGTATAGGGATTTGTAAATAATCAAGGGTACTTTAAAGTGAGTTAGTTTTACCTGAGACTCATTGCTGGCATCTCCAGGGAAAGTGTGAATGCTAAGAGAATGTGCAGTTTGCTCCTTTGGATTAGGTTTTGCTTTTGTAGTGAAGGATTTATTTCTAGAGGTAATCAAAGCTCAGGTGATCCATTTAGTCTGGTTATGCATTACGAGTGGTCTGATTCAAGTAATCAAAACAAAATGTAACAACCAGTGCATTAAAGAGGTAGAGAGAAAGACATTCATGGCCCAGCCTACTGGGTAAATCTCATGTATCTGTTTGGAACAATGAAGGCTTTATATCAACGAGCCCTTTCAGAAAACAGAGGATTTGACAACAGTGGGGATCTATGTTTTGGTGCTTATCTATATTAGTGCAAACTCTTAATCAAGATATGGTAAACCATTATGAAACCAAGGTTGCATACATGGACAGTAGCTCAGTTAATCTCTGCATGTTGACAAAGTAAGCAGGCTCTGGAGACAGATCTATAAAAGGGAAAAATGTTTTGGAAGAGCCAATAGCCCCCACCCTCACCCACTCTTCTGATCTGTGAATTTTTCATTGCAGTTTGAATTCTTGCATAGGACTTTACTTATTTCTCCTTTGGGCAGACAGCAGTGGGGGAAAGAGATGAACACAATCTTACTTACTCTTCTCTCACATTTCTTTTTATGCAGCTGAAAGGAAAGGAAGAAAAAAAAAAAAAAAAAAAAAAAAAGAGAAAGAAAAGTGTTCCTGATTCTAATTCCTTATGCAGAGAGTTGTCTGTGCATATATACTAATCTAGACAAATTTCTTAGTTAATTCCAGCTATTTTAGTTTAGTGAAGGGTGATATCAATAACTCATTAGCAGCATCTATTTCTCCTTGACATAGATGATCATGACTAAAATGTAGATTAATCATCAGAGGTCTGCTGAGGCAAATGTAGCACCCCAGAAGTGTGGATGCAGATGTCAGAAACAGAAGTAGTAGTGGAACAAAAAACTAGACTTCATGATGAAAATAAAAATAAATAGACAAAATTAGTTTAGTCAAAAAGAGAGAATCATTTATTAGCAAGTAAAGCTTTTAGATTCGGTATCGCTTTCCACTCAGAGCAGTGTACTAAAAGAGGGTTCTGATCTCTGCAGTGGTCTTCAATATAACATTACATTTGTTTTGACTGAATCACATAAGTAACTGATATTTTAAACCTTCACTATTAATTTAAGAAAATCCACAAGCATTTCATTAATTTTATATTTTTAAATAACTTTTTTCCAGCATTCTTGAGAGATTTCAGCCATGTATTGCCTTTACTCATTTATTTCCCATTGACAGTTAACTAAGGGAACAATTTGAAGATTGTAAAGCTTGTCATTCAAAAGTTAATGTCAGGTCTGTTTGTGTGAACTTATTTAGGTTGGATATGGATTTTGAGATAGTCTTTAATGATATAATTGCTATCCAATTTTTTGCTTTCCCAGTAAATGCAGCAGACTGTGTAGAAGCTCCAGTATACACTAATACAGTGATAAAATAAAAAATTAAATTCCATAGTAAGTAAAGCGAGGAAGAAACACATCTGCAAAAGAAAGGTTTAGTTTACTGAGAGTGGAGTCCAATATTGCAGACAAGCTGATCTGCTTCCTAATCTTAGACTGTATGTTCCATGTCCACTGTGGTGCTGGTTTATTGGCTCTTTGGTTGGTTGTTTTTTTTATGCCAAGTGTTAATAAAATTAAAGTGGTAGAAAGCTTTTTGCATTTTTGCAGGTTAAAATACTTTTTTCCTGCTATATTCCCCTTCATATAGGTTTATTATAGGGCCTCAAAAGCTGCAGAGTTAGCTAGCAGAAGACATGCAGCAGAATTGGGAGTTCCATACTGGAAGCTAGGTGATCATTTCAATTTTAGCCACACTTTGAATTTATTTGTTTTTCTTTGTCAAATAAAGAAAACGGAACCTTTCCAGTGGAGTGTCCAGTCTTAAACTAGATGTCTCCCTCATCTTTTAAAGAGGGAAGAAATACTAGGAAATAACAGTAGGAAATAATCAGAAATATTCAGTGCTTCTATTCCTTTGAGATTTAGTCCATCTAAGGAAACAATTATTTCTGGTCATGGGGACTGAAATATAGAGTGTAAAACCCTCATAGAAGATTCTAAGAACTCTTGGGTGAATGGACTCTTCCTCCCTTCTCTTAAAATTGACCCTGTGGACATAGAAGATAAAAGAGAAGATAATTCTAATTGTAGTGTATTATTAGGGAAGTCAGCTGGGAGTAAGGGGGATTATTCTGATTCTGCCCAGCAGGCCTAATAGTGCCAGCTGAAAGGTACCTAATTTTTAGAGGAACACACTGTGTATCTGCAAAGTAATGCGACACAAGTCTGCACAGAAAAAGTAGTAGCAGCATGGGAATACAGCAGATTTATTGACAAACTGTTCAAGAGAGCTATTTCTCCAAAACTGTACCCTATGTTGAACATACATGGACACTGGGAAGCAACCAGGTTACATAGGTCTGGAGATACAGTAAGAAATGTGGTGAGTGATCCTGGTCTTGTGCAACACACTGAGATTCAGACAGGGGAGTTGAGGAATCAATCCTACTTTGGGTGACTTTAGCTAGGTGCAAAGATAAATCAGGTCTTGATAAGAGCCATACTGAGGCTGAGGGGAGACCTCATTGCTCTCTACAACTGCTTGAAAGTAGGTTGTAGGGAAGTGGGAGTTGGCCTTTTCTCTCAAGTGAATAATGACAGGATGAGAGGAAATGGCCTGAAGCTGCACCAGGGAAGGTTTAGACTAGATATTAGAAACAATTTATTTACGGAAAGAGTGGTTGGACACTGGAACAGGCTGCCTAGGGAGGTGGTGGAGTCACCATCCCTGGAAGTGTTTAAAAAAAATACAGATACAGTGCTTAGCAACATGATTAAGCACTGAACAGGTAAATTAGGTTATAGCAGGGAGATTTAGGTTGTGGTTAGACTTGATGATCTTCAAGATCCTTTCTAACCAGGATGATTCTATGATTCTGTATCAGACATAAATGATTTTTTTAAAAAGACTCTATACTGTAGGGCAGAAATTAGAGATCACAGAATCACAGAATCCTAGGGGTTGGAAGGGATCTTGAAAGTTCATCTAGTCCAACCCCCCTGCCAGAGCAGGATCACCTAGAGCACATCACACAGGAAGGCGTCCAGGCGGGTTTTGAATATCTCCAGCGAAGGAGACTCCACAACCTCTATGGGCAGCCTGTTACAGTGCTCTGTCACTCTCACAGTAAAGACGTTCTTCCTGATATTCACATGGAACCTCCTATGCTCCAGTTTGCATTCATTGCCCCTTGTCCTACCACTGGTCATCACTGAAAAAAGCTTGGCTCCATTGTCCTGACACTCACCCTTTACAGGTTTGTAAACATTGATGAGGTCACCCAGAACTGGACACAATATTCCAGATGCAGCCTCACCAAGGCAGAATAGAGGGGGAGGAGAACCTCCTTTGACCCACTAACCACACCCTTTCTAATACACCCCAGGATGCCATTGGCCTTCTTGGTCACAAGGGCACGTTGCTGGCTCATGGTCATCCTCCTGTCCACCAGGACCCCCAGGTCCCTTTCTCCTACACTGCTCTCCAGCAGGTCAGCTCCCAACCTGTACTGGTATATGGGGTTGTTACATACATACAAAATATCTTTCCAATACATCTTTAATAGAAGAGGTGATACATCATATGATACATATGATACATATGATACATATGATACATCAACAGCATATGAAACAGATAAAGAAAATTTAATTTACAGGAATACATGTTGTCCTGCCATGATCAAAAGAAATCTCTCAATCTTAATGACAGCTTTGGTAGATTGATTACATTTGATTTCTTGAGAGAATTTGAGAGCATGCTGAATGGATTCATTCTTCAGTAGCTAGATTTCAATGGGAGATTATCACAAATACTCTGAACAACTGTTTTTTAAAACATCAACCTCTAGCTATTAAAGAGGAAATTTTGTGGCAAACTCTGTGTTCAATATTCTGCTTTGATTATGATAAATTATATTTTTTTCCTTTAAAACAAAGTTTGTCAGCTTTTAATACTTTGGGGAACTGTGGCTCTGCTGACTTACATTTGGAGTTATGCCTTGTACCTGAAGTACAGTCCCAAAATACATAAATAATCAAAACTATTTAGATTATTAAGGTATTACGTGAAGGATTGGCTAATGTAAGATGAAACAATGCAGGAATATAAGCAGACATTCCGATAAGCTCTGAAAATGTCTCATGTTACAGATTTAAAAGACAATAAAAGTAAGGTTAAAGAAATAATAAAATTTGGAGAAGTGCCTTGTTATGTTATACAGGTAAGTCGCAATAGGACAGAGGTGATTCCTTGACCTAGAGAAAGAAAATGGTGATAAAAAATTCATGGGAAGAGTATGTTCTTGGGAAAGTTTTTACCTAGTCCAGTTGCTTACTTAGAAGCCTTTCATAATTCATAGAAGTGCAGACAGGTACTACATACCAATCAAAGCATGGAGTTTGAAATTCTTACACAATTCAAACAGAAAGCAAATTGTTCTGATATTGAAGTACAATGAGTGCCAGACAAAGCTGTCACCTGATGCATGTAAGCAGGGACTTGGGGGCACACTTGAACAAAGGCAGGGTGATCACCTGGGACTGGTAGCGTATGTTTCCAAACCTGGCACTGAAGCTGAGTGTTGGCATGCAGAAGCACAAAAAGGATCTGTTGCTGTACTGTATGGAATGCACTAAAAAGACTGAAAAAAAAAAAAAAAAGTTAGAAAAGGCTTCTAGATTTCAGCAACTTTTATTTTTCGTAGTTTCCATTGTATGATTTACCAACAGCTCTGAAAAAGGAAAAGACTCTGTGGTAACAGAAAACTTGTTTTCATCATAGGATAGAAATGAAGTAGGAAGACAGAGAGTCTGATACTAGAACCAAGTGAACCTGTTCAGAAAAACTGCTTCAGAAGGTGTGAGTCCTCTCTCAGAGCATATGGTCTTCACTGCAGAAGCTGCAACATAAAATCAAACTGCTAAAGATAGTGATGGCTATTAATATCTTGCCCTTGTAGCAACTTTGAAGCAGATCTTTGTGACTGCATTTTAGAACAAGAGGATTTATTCTGTGTTGATTTCAGATGCTTGGTTGCTCTTTTCCAGATGTGGTCCAGAAATACAATATCGAACATAAAATTAGGTCAGCGAAGTTTGTAGTTAAGATCAAGTAGTAACCCTTTCACCTGCTCTAGTGTTGTTTAACTGAAATTAGAAATCAGACCAAAAATAGTAGTATTGTATGCTGTTGTGTTCTGGTTTGGTGTTTTTTTTGGTAGTGGGGGAAGGACCACAAGAGTGGCTCCGGTAAGAAGCTGAGAATCTCCCCCTGCCCCAAAACCCAGCCAAGGAGCCATTAGAGGGACAACAGAGGCACCTCAGCGATTAACACACAAAAGAACTGAGATAAGACCGGAGCAGAGAAGGATAGGGGAGAAGAGTTGAGCTGTGGAGGAGGAGAGTGGTGCTGGGGAAAAAGAGTGGTGCTGGTGGTTGGTGAGGAAGAAAAGGAAGAAGGCGCCCTAGCAGCAGTTTCCCTGCAACCCATAGTGAGGTGGCAGCTGTCTCCCTGCACTCATGGAGGAACACAATGGAACATTCCCTGAAGACTCCAGGAGGGGTGAACTTGGCCAGTGAATTTGCTGCCAGTGGACTCTGATTATGCAGCTGTGGAAGACCCTGGTGCCAGGGGAGTTTGTTCCCAAAGCAGCCCGTGACTCTGTGGGAAGCCCAGGCTGGAGCAGCTCCAGACCTCGTGGGAAGGACTCATGAAGGAGAGGTTTGTGGAGGACTCTCTCCCATGGGAGACACCCTGTGGGGAAGCAGGGAAGGACTGTAAGGAATCCTTCTTCCTGAGGAGGATGGCGCAGCAAGAACTACCAGCCTGTGAACTGACTCTAAACCCCATCCCCTGTCCCCCTGTGCAGCTGGGGGGAAGGAGGGAGAGAAACCAGGAACAAAGTGATTTGGGCCCAGGAAGAAGGGACGGGTGGGGTAACATATGCAAGCCCTGCTCTGTGTGTTTTCTGTGTCCTGTGTGTGTTTGATTAGTGTGAATTTAAAATATTATTATTTCCCCAAGTTGAGTCTGTTTTGCCCGGGACCTTAATTGGTGAAGAACCCTCCTTGTCCTTTGTCTCGACCCATGAGCTTTGTCCTCCTCATCCCAGAGTGTGTGTGTGGGGGGAGTTGAGTGAGCAGCCATGGAGCGTCTTCTTTGTTGTCGTGTTGGGCCCAAAACCATGACATGTTGTAAATACTTTAGAAGAGTAGGGGGGAGAGGGTACATGTATGTATATACATATATATGGAAAGCAGACAAAGATTGACAGACATAAATATACAGAAGATCACGATAAAACTGGATTTATGTGTCTATTATTTGATTTAAAGTAAAATATAAGACTGTGGGCAAATAATGTAGAGGTCTCTGAGGAATATCACCTTATTCTGGGGAGATGGTAGCTAAGCAAATGGATAAAGAATATAAAACATTCTCAGAGCCTTCATCAAGAGGAGACAGGAAAGAGGTGGACTCTGTGTGCCTGTCTTCTGACAAAGAACAAACAGTAGAGTGCAAAAGGGTCAGAGGAATTGCGGAGCAAAGAAACAGCGTGAATACGTAGTGTGTTGTGTGTCTTTGGAAAGGGTTGTTGAAGGGCAAGTAATGTGTAACTTTGTGTTGCAAGGCAACACCTCTGGAACATTCTTGTAAAACTGGTTTGATGTCTGTACACAAGGAGAGCCAGTGGGGATACAAGGACAGGTATAGACCTTGCCTCTTCTTACTCAGATCTTTGTAGCTTACTTGATAAATAACAAAGGTTTGACTTAGAAATTATTCCAGGGACAAAAATTTCATTAGCTGCAAGATAGCTGAAATTGCAGTGATAGTTCCTGAATCAAGAAGGTCATGAGAAGCTTTTGTTCTACTCAGGTCTCGTCCTGCTGAGATGTCTGGCTTTCCTGACAATGAAGCCAAGGTGTGTCTGGTGTATGCCCAGGTCTTCTCCTCTATCTGTACTGGGGAAAAAGGGAAACTGGAGTGAGCAATGGGGCACACCAACCTGTCAGCAACAGTGTTTAGTTCTCAGATATTATGAGCCACCTAACAACAATACTTAAACCTGGAGGCTGATTTTTGGCTTGCTTGAAGCTCATATGGGTGACCTGACTCATCGATCTAATCTGTCCAAGTCTCTCTGTAGAGCCTCCCTACCCTCAGGCAGATCAACACTCCCACCCAACTTGGTGTCTGCAAACGAACTGAAGGTGCATTCTATCTCTTCATCAAGGTCATTGATAAAGGTGTTAAAAAGAAGTGGTCCGAATACTGAGCCCTGAAGAATCCCACTTGTGACT
Source organism: Apus apus (assembly GCF_020740795.1). Classification (NCBI taxonomy): domain Eukaryota; kingdom Metazoa; phylum Chordata; class Aves; order Apodiformes; family Apodidae; genus Apus; species Apus apus. Next base: position 172,967,439 of record NC_067282.1, read on the forward strand.
GACTGCCAGATGCTGCATTCACCACCACTCTTTGGACCCAGCTATCCAGTCAGTGTTTTACCCAGCAGACCACATGCCCATCCTAGCCATGAGCAGCCATTTTTTTTTATCAGAATGCTGTGGGAGACAGTGACAAAAGAGTTACTGAAGTCCAGGTAGACAACATCCACAGATAGGAGGGGACTGAGCACAATGAGATGCCTTGCAGATCTGTTGCCAGTGCTGGCTGATCTGGAGCTGTGAGAAACTCAGACAATCTTTCTTTCTCTGGTAAGTTTTTATTAAGCTTGTATTTGTGCTAAATACCAAACCCCTGAAGGCACTAACAGGCCTTAGCTGCACTGACCAGCCTTGCCTGGGGCCCCTCACCCACAGCCTGCCCATTGCTCTGGGTTCTTCACTTAAACTCAGGCAGGGGTAAAAATCCTGGTTTACAGTATGATCTAGTTGTACCTGCAACAGGTTCTGCTTCTGGTCCTTCTTTCCTGCCTGGATCCCCTGGATAGACTCTAGCCCTGCTTCATCCCTCGCTCTGTCTGGGACTGTCTGCAGACCCTCTTAGCAACTCTGCCCAACGCGGTCAACTCCAGTGAGACAGCAACCACTGGAGCCAATGTCACTCTTGGCTGCACATCCATGAGGGAGCAAACATCCCTTGCTGTTTCCTGACACCAGTTTGATTTTCATATGTGCACTTTGGCCAGTTTGAAGGCTAAATAAAACATCTGTATTAAATGCCAGTGTTAGAGCAATGCCAAAAGAGTACCGAGTTATCTTCATTTATCCTCGCAGAGCTTCACAGTGTGAAGCTCCATGGCAGATTTAACATCACGAAGAAGTTATTTATGGAAGGCACTGTAGGTGGGGAAAAGAAAATTCTGTCCCGAGGAAGATTTGGCAGCTTATGAAGTTCCTGCATAAGTCCTCTGGTAGGTGTTTGCCTTCATGGTAGATTTTTGTCTAATGTTTTACTACTTCCCACAGTGCACTGGCTCTTCCACTCCTTTTTATGGATAATAAGTGCAGGCTTCAAAAAGACCCTACTGTTGTACTTCTTAATTCCTGGGCCAGTTCAAGATCCTTTCTCTCACAGAGAATGTTTGAGATTAATATGTGACTTTTGGGTTTACCTGGAAAAGTAATGAAGTATTTGGACCTTTGGCTTGTGGGCTTTTTCTTTATTCTTCCCTCATGGCTTGGATCATGGAGCTGATGCAGAAGGAGAAGGCAGGCACGCCTTAAAATTGTAGTTGGCTTTCAGCTGCAGCTTTTCTTGGTGTATGAACACAGTCCCTGAGTGTTGCTGCTGAAGTGTTCCCATTCATGCTGTTTTTGTAACTGAGCACTCGTGGCATAATGATATAGAAGCCTTTATTTAATAATGTCTGCTGTATAGTTTTGTAGAGAAGCTATTACATTGGGTAACTATGGATTGTCTGAGGGTCTGGATGAGTTAATAGCTAAAGACACTTGTCTTCCTTCTGGCTGCAAAATTTTCTTTCTTCACACTTCTTACTCCCTATTTTTCCTGATCTTACTCTGTTACTTGATCATTGTTTTGCCTGTTTATTTTGGGTAGGAGGTCATTAGTGTACTGTTTCTAGATGATGAATTTTCAAAGAGGGTTGGTTTTGGTTTTTTTCATTTCTTCTATTTTAGGTATCTGGCTTATAATTTTTGTTAATTACATCAGCTAATCTTTCCAATCTTATTACTATACTCTATGTCTGACCATATGACTGGATTAGTTTCTTACAAATCTGTGATCACATTAAACACTAGAAGAGCAGTATGCAACTTACAATCATCATCTAATGAATTAGACTGTTATTATTAAAACAGATTTTTTTTCCCTATTGGCTTAATATAAATTTCTATTCCCATTTTAAAAATTAAGCTGCTTTTTAATTTTCTTTTAATTTTCATTCCAAGTTTTCACAGTGAAACAGCAACAGCTGTTGAAAGATAACTTCTTTTTTTACATTTTCTCTCTTCATAATTAAAGTTGGGTTGAACTTGCCGCATGTATATCTGAATTTTACTCTCTGGTGTGAGATACCATCACAGTATGGAATGATCTTGAGTGGAAGATAACCACAACAGAGATCTCACACGGTAAAAAAACCTGCCTTATATATGTTAGGAGAGGGTGGTGTCAGTAAATCTCAGTGAAATACTTCCAGAACAAAAGATGTACCTTTGCTAGTGACTGCTTATGAATTATTATAATGGGTTCAGAAGCCTCATAAATTTGGGAGGGGAGGGAAGCTACAGACATTGTTGAATTTCTTTGTTTGGCTTACTTTACATTTTATTTTACTTACAATCAGTTTTACTCATGAGAATGATAGGAGAGCCTTTAAGCCAATACAGTTAGAAATCCCAGTGATTCCCAAAGGTTTCTTCTCACTGTGAGTTTATGCCCTACTCCACATTCATGCTGTCCATAAATACGGCTGCAAAGGAGTACTTGATTTTTTTGGGAAAGGAAAGCCAAGTGTGTCTCAATGAGATAATAGCTGCATCAGTTTTTCGCAGTCTGTTGGGTATGAAACTCAAATGTGTTTTCATCACACTGAGCTGTTGGAGTATCATTAGTGTGACAGTTAGCATGTTGTACAGCATGTTATTCACCCTCCCTCTCTCCTCCCTGTTAACGCCGTTTGAATGTAGCACATCAGTGAGGCAGATCATACAGCCTAGGAAAGGATATAATAATGGTGCCTCAGAGAAGGATCTCAGACGATCCTAGTGATGGTACCTTTTAGACAGATTGGGAGCTTCAGACTTTAGTAGATTACTGAGGAGAAGCCATTTGGTAGCATTCTTGCATCAGCATCTGAGCTGCCAAAAAATGTAAATCCCAAATATTTACTTTAATTTCACACATTTGCTCTCTGAGACAAGTGGGGTTTTTTTGCAGTGCCTTTTCATTGGCAGCTGTATTGAATGACTGGGAAGGTTAAGCTACACACATCAGAGACAGGAGATTCTTTATAAGCTTTTGTATTTGAAGTAGAGAAAAGATTAAAAATTAGTTGTTCCCATCCTGATCCCTAGTTGCGTTTCCAGTATTTATTCTCATAGCATTACCTCCTTCAGTTATTTCTATTTACACTGCCACTTCTGGCAATTTCTATTTCTTTGTAAAACTCCTGTGAACCTGGCCCATGTGTTCACAAAAGCTTTTTGCAAATACAGTGTTTATGAAGCTGGCTGACTTGTGGCATTACCAATGTTTATTTGAATTTGTCCAAATATCAGTAATTCAGAAGAGCCACACTCTGTACCATCAGAGGGTGAATCTATCCTGTGTATTTGAAATGGTTTTCAAATATATTCTGTTTCCCTTATAGAGCTGAGGTTTTTTTGGTATGGAATGCAGAAGTGAAGCTGCTGGTTTTTGATGCGCAAGAACAGCAACACAAGCTGGAAGAATGGATTTATGTACTATTTTCACTAAGTTATGCAAATTTGAAAGCTTCAAAAGCCTTAGCAATCTGATGGAAATAGTAAGATCATTGTTGGAAGCTGATTTCCATGTGTGTATGTCGCATACCTGCCTTCAGACAATATACAGCCATCTTTTATTAGCGAAATAAGTCATATTAATTCATTTACTGATTAAGGACAACCTTGCTTTCAGAGAGAAAATAAAGAAATAATTTTTTCACAAAACAGCACAGCTGGGGGTAAAAAGAAGAAAAGATGAATTGATCTGTATGATATATTCATGGATTTTCAGAAAGGAATCAAAATAATATACCTAACAAACCCTGCATACGAAATAGGATTAAAACTGACCTAGAAAAGAATACTGAAAATACATATTCAGTCACAGAGCCATAAAGGGGCAATTTTTATTAATGATAGTATATAATCTCTTAAGTGTAAAACAATTGTTACATGTATGTTAAAGTGGAGGGGAAGGTGAAAAATAGGATTAAAAATATAAGATTACAAGTTTGTTACTATGTCAAAGATGGAGTGGTGCAGAGGAAGAACTTTAATTTTCCGTTAGACCAGAGCTCCAGTATGGCATATGATAGTCTCTTCCTATTAAACTGGTCTCATGCCTTCCATTTACCTTTCTTACCTTGTTTAGGTGTTGTGTTTGGTCCTGATCTTGCTTTCTTACTCCAGTAATCCCCAAATGATTATTCTTTCCTTTGCCCCATATATTACCTTATATGTAAGTGTTTTAAAGGCCAGCTATCCATATACACTCTATATGCTATCCCTACTGCAGCGTAAGAATATTGCAAAATTAGCATGAAAGCATAACTACATTGCAGCTCTACTCATACTGCAATTTAATTATGTTTTTATGCTGAGTTTATAGCAAAGACTCAAATACACCAAGAGAGGAGTCTGCTTTCTCAGCAGGGTCATCTCTGATCCTGTAAAATCAAGGAGAAAAGCAAAGCCTGTTTTGTAAAGCTGGTCATTGCTTCACAAAGAAAGGGTGAAGAGCCTATGGGATAGATATGCAGATGCAAACCAGAAAAGGTAGTAGTCAGACTTCAAGAAGAAGTCTTCATTGTGCTTAGAGGTTTTGCACATACCAGTCAATAAAGCAGAATTACCTTGTGGAATCAAGCACTAGTGTGTGAATATACCTATAATTTATTTGTTAGCACAATGACTAACTGTCAAGATTTTGGATTAAATAGAAATATTTCAGAAAAATGGCAGGTTTGCTTCTCTCTCCTTTTGGAATTAATATGAACTAGGGCACCACCTGGCTTCAGGGTTAGAAAATGGCTCTAGCCTCTCTTATTTACATTTGTAATCATAATCAGAGGTGTCGGAAAGGGGACAGAGCATAGATAATCCTGTGACAGGATCGTTGTACTGAGGAATGGTAAAAGGTAAAAGGTGTAGTCAGTCAAGGTAAAGTGTTGATTAAAGATCTGAACCCAAGCTTATTTTGCATTTTCCACATTTGTGTGAGATTTCCAGGGGACATTAGAAGTGCCTTTCTCTGCAGTCCCTGAGGGGAACAAGCAGCTGCTTTCCCTTACAGTGCATCTCATCTAAAGACTAATGGGATTTGCTGACAGGAGAGAAATAATTTGCACCTGTCTATGCCATCTTCAGAGCATCTGGTCAATTTAAACCAATTTACATCAATATTCAAAAAGGGTGCATATTGATGTAACATTACACCTTGAAATTGGTCCATTCATTATTTATGATGGATGTTACTATGTGCCAATTTCTTTTTGGATTGGCCATAAGGAGCTTTACTTGCTACTTTGGACCAACAGTAGTGTGGAAACTATGGATTCTACTACAAATGTGCATGAAGTACACATTCCCCCACTGAAAAAAAAAAAGCTGCTGATACATGGATCAAATAAAAATTTTCCTTCTGAATTATTTTTGTGCCTACAATTTTTTCTTAGGACACAAAATAGTCTGGAAGCATTTTATGAAGTTAAGTTTCACAAGCATTTCGAGACTTTACCTTCAATTTCTTTCAAGTTTGCCAGGTTTTAAGCCTTTGGGGTGAGAAGTTTCACCTGAGAGATTTACCTTAGTCTGAATGACTCTGGAAAACGTCAGTAAAGAGTGTATGGCCATTTCCTAGAGTAAGAATGAAGAAAACTGCATTGCTATTTCAAGTTAAAAAACAGTGAAAGCATTGCAGTGGTATTACTGTGAAACTCTAGTAACTCAATATGGAAAAGGAGACTTGATATTTGGCACCAGAGCAGGCCTCTGCATTAGGAGTGTGCCATTTGTCAGCAAGTATCAGTGAAATGTCCTGGCATAACTTGAATCTGTAGAGTAGATAAACACGTTGAATGAAAAACCAGTCCTACTTTATGTGAGCTGTGCTGTTATGTTCAAGAGCAGCAGGCTGTGCCATGGATAAGTTTCCAGCCTTTTATTTGATCAGGAGTATGCCTATTGGTTCCTTAATTTTTTATTGGTTTTCATATCAGAAAGCACATTCCCTCAGTAAGACAGAAAAGTCAAGTGCTGGAAAGTTAACAAGTGACAGGATTTATTTTTTAATTTAAACCTTAGCCAAATGTTAGAATACATTTTTTTACGTGCTTCCTGTGTTTTGTTTTGTTGAGATATTTCTTTCATTCAGTGCTCCTGGTAAGCCATTTGAATCATCAGCATGATTCAGAACTATAACATACAGGAGACTGCTGTTGCCTTATTTGTTATTGAACTTAGAAGATATATAACGACAAGACAGAGGACAGGAAAACTCTTTAATGCTGTTTGCCTTAGAACTACAATATGAACTTTGGCATGTCAATTAAACCCTGTTTTTCAGTTGTGATCACTGCAAGTATCTAGACTCTGAGGACCAAGTCTGAGCTTGCAATGTAGCCTTCAGAGATCTTTAAGACCTTCTCCTTCAAAGCACCCTCCTCATTTCCTGGAATTTTCACAGATAAAACTGCTGTGAATGAACTTGAGATCAAGTCTTGACTCACTCATTATCTAGCTGCCCAGTTGCTTGTCTACTTTGAACAAAGAGAATAAAACAATATACTGAAGAACCGAGCACTGCACCTTCAGAGGAGTCTTGTGTCTAAGTGGGGTCATGGCATGAAAGAGCCTGTATCATAATGTACTTCCAGTGGGAGACTGAATCCTGCATTTTACAACTTGCTAGGGCTTAATTTTGCAACTGTTAAAATGACAAATAATCTGGAGCTTTATAATGAAGAGGCAAAACATAAATTAATAATTTTATAGTAATTTACATTTTATAGAAGGGTTGTTTGGTTTTTTTTCCTTTTTTGCAGGCTCGGGTTTTTTGTGAGGGTTTTTTGTTTGTTTGTTTTCTTTTTTACAGTAGAATATTTTATCTTCTTTCACCTTCTTTTGCTTGTGTTCTCATTTAGCTCTGGATGCCTTGTGGGATATCCTTTTTTCCATTTACTTTGTCCTATTCAGAGTTGGTTGTTCTGACTCTCTCCCTGCAGACCTGTCCTTGCCACAGACTGAGTCCTCAGTGTGGCTGGTATCTACTGGAATAGAACCAAGGCAGATGTGCTGGGCTTAGTGAAATGCTGCACTATAGGTCAGGACCCTCTTTTCCCTAATGATTGTTGACTCTGTGTAAAAAACAAAGGCTTTGAACTTAGGGTGTGCTGGCCTTTCTACCTGCAGACCCTGTCTGCCTTTGTGTGAACAACTGAATTGTTGCCTATTGTTTATCTGCATTTTGGCTGATTCAAAAATTGCTTTTCATTTTTCCCATTACTAATTAGAAAGAAGATGCACTGAAGCTTAAGGTGAAATCTCATCTTTGGCAGTTATTTGGAGACTCTCAACAGTTCTCCTTGGTGGTTCTTTGTATTAGTACGATCATTCCTTCATGAAGAGCTCTGGCAGGATAAAATAGTTACTGTTTGTAATTCATGCCTGCCAAGCTTGTTTATTTAGCAGCAGGCCATGTTTCAATAAAAGTTTTAACAAGTGTCCCCATTAGACAGCATCTTGTTGGTTTCCTCATTATAGCAAGTTCTGATTTCCTTCATTAACTAGACTTCTACTTGTGGTACAAATATCCAAAAAGTGTTAATGACTTCAGACTTCCTAAACTATCATCCAAACCCAATTAGAGTTGCTTAGATTACTTACTGGGGGGGAGAATTGGGAAGATTTTTTTTTTTAATTAAACAAACTTAAAAACCTCCAACTAATTTAAATCCAGGACTTTCTTGATTTTTCATTTATTGTTGTGGTTTCTACCTGTTATTCCATCAGTGTAGTAAATGCAAAGTATATGCTGAGAGTATATGCTGCCTCCTGGCAGAGCTTTTTACAAAAAGCATACAAGTGGAAAAACAACATATCATAACTTTTCTACTTATACAGGACAAACTAATTTCTATTGTATGATCCAAAGTAAATACAACCAGGTTGCTGTTCCACCTTGAATTTTCTTGTGGTGCTTTTTGCAGGTGTGACAAGACAAGCATTATAGATTCTGAGTCCTGAACCCTAGTTTATAGCTTCATATCCTGCTACTTTGTGCTGACATGAACATGGAGCAGACCAGAAATAACATGTCCAGTAGGAGATGATTTATAGAGGACAACCTGTTTAGGGCTAGGATCCCATTGTAGAGTTAAGCATAGGATATCAGCTCTGGTCTTAGAAATTCTTTATGAAGAAAGAAACTATTCTAGAAACATAAAATGTTTAATTAAGCATGTAAGCAACCTAAGATAGAAGTTCGATAATGGATTATGATCTTCAGGAAATTACTGTTTACAACCTGCCTCATACACACTGTGATTTATGCGAATCCACGCAAACAAAGAATAACTGTTGAAAGGATCCCCAGGGCCTGTCAGGGTGAATTATATAGTCTAAGTTAATATATCTTGAGGTGCAATCACACATATAAATACACTCAGTGTCTGACCACCATTCCAAACAAACCTAAGTAAACATTTAAACTACTGCTCCTTTGTTGGCTAGGTGCTCATTGATGTCTGGGAAGAGTAAGCAGGGCAGTGAATTCACTACGTATTCCTGTATGAAACTGGACGAGTTTGCGTATTAGTTTCTTAAGAATTTCCCACGCTTTCCAAGGTCTTATCATGCTGTTCTTCAAGAGAAGACTTTTTAGGAAGCTGTTGTGTGTTTGCTAGTCTCTGGTGTTAAGATGTAATACTCTGAGCTGCATTACATTGCTTATAGTTAGTACAGAGATATACTTATGGAACCAGCACATTACAGCAGCTTAGTAGAGGCTCCATCGAGTGCCATTTGTGTGAAAACTTTCATATCATAGGAAAACTAGCAAAATTAGTAGATGGATAAGGACTATTTCAAAAGTAACATATATTAATTGGTTTCTATTTTCTTGAAAATTATTGAAATAGCTCCAGTGATTAAGTCTAAATTGTAAGTTTGTTTGGTAAATTTAGGCTTTTGAATAAAACAGTGGCCCTGTTTTGTGTATCATCATATGAAGAAAAACAACTCATTCTCTTCTTTTCATTGACATGCTTGGCTTTATTTGTGTTCATAAGTATAAAGTGGCTTTATAAGCCACAACTGGTAGCTGATCCTCTTCTTAGTGTGATGGTCTCTGGCTTATTGCATCTCATGGCAATTAATTTGTGAAGTTTGCAGGGTATGACTCATAGGTTTTCATGGAGGGCTCAGGACTTTGGATATTCTTGTGAACACAGTCCTGTGAAATACAGTATCTTGCTTACTTCACAACCATGAGAGGGATGTTGTGGTATTAGCTTTTTCTCATTATTTATCAATCTATTTAAATTATATTCAAATATCTATTTGTTGATACTCAGATGTTAAAGTAACTGGAAACATATAAGGCTCTCATACTATATGATCCACAAACTCATTGTAAATAATAACATAACAGCTGGTCATTTATTGGAAGGCTGCTCAGTATGTTTGATTTAGATTTGGGGGTAAATTGTTAAGAAAGAAGATATGGTATTTTTAAGACATACCATTTTTAAACTTAATCTTTTGTAACCAGGATGTGGTTATGCAGATATTCAAAAACATAGATGTCAGTAAAATCCCATGCTTTTCTTTCCCACAATATTTACAAATTCATTAATTCATCCTTCTCTTTTTGCTTATTCCTTGAAGGTATTCGGTTTAATATTAGGTTAAGGAAGTTGTGTAATGGGAGTTACCTGGGCAAACATTCATACTCAGAATATTGGTCTTTCTGTGTTTCATATCCACTCATATTCTAAGAATGACATTTTTGGTTGTATTGCTTAATCATCTTTGGCTTGGATTTAGTTTCTCACTTTGCTTCCTGAACAGAGAAAACAATGCCTAACTTTAAATTAGCAGTTTGAGTTTTAACTTGAAATACTTTCAGAAATTATACATTCTTTCTCATGACCAAGTATAGTGTCATAAGTCTCCAGCACCAAATCAACACAGTGCCATAAAGTCTTATATCTTGTGTCAGCCTGGTGCTATAATATTAAATTATTGTATTCTATTGCTCTGTGGTTTGAAGGCACTTATATATTCCTGCTAGCAGATAATGATGAAGGCAGGAATATATGAAAATGTCCTAGTTCCTTGTAATTAAGGTGCATTGGTACAGCTGAATAAATTAAAATCTCTCACAAGTAGAGCTCTTACTGTAAGCAAAATATAGTTACTGTTTTGACACGATATGATGGGTTTCTCCTCTTTGATGCAAATGTTGACATCATTCATGACATACTGAAGTACCAAGCAAAGTAGCACTAAACAGCACCACAGAAATTACTGTTTATCTCTAAATACCATCCTTTTTTGGACATGCTTCTATTTCAGTGCTATTTGCTTTTCCTCTGTAACATGGTAGTCAATGTCAGTACAGTAAATCCTCCTACATTTTTATTTGATATAGCTGAAAAGTATGTAGCCTACACTTGTTCTTAAGACAGATTGTTATATAAAGGTGGTAGAGAAGCAGTCTGGAAATGGTTTTATATTGTATCACAATGTTGTATTTTTTTTTCAGAACAAGTCACTCCTACTTCATCATCTTGGCATATCTTCAAATAAAAAGCTTTGAGAAAAAGTATGTAAAGGTACGAAGCACAATGCACAGGAACAACTGCATTAGACTCAGTAGAAATGAAAACACTGATACTTAACATTTTCTGAATCATATTTTCTCAAAGAATATTTAAAGTTAGCAAAGCTTTAACATGAGAAGTTTGCTGCTTTATGCATATGTTGAAGCATGATTCTTTTCTAATCTGATCTAATACGTATCATTAATTCTATTTGTAGAATAGTTTATGAGTTTGTTTACCACAGAGAATGAAGAGGATTCTTGTAAAGTTTGCCCTAATGAAATTCAGGTGAACAACAACAATGAAAAATTATATTTCCTTCATAATCTTCTTTCTTTCCTCCAGGATTGCAAAAATGAAAGCAGCTGGGAAAAACAAAACAAAACAAAATTCATGCAGCATGTAAAATCTACAGTATGAGCCAATTCCTGGAGTGCTACAGTTTCCCTGGATATTTACAGTTTAAACTTCATAGCAATATATTCCTTGTCATTGGTCTCAGGATCTCAAAAGGATCTCCTCCCTTAGAATTGGTTTTGACAAAACTACAAGTAGTTTGTTCATATTTCCAGGAAATTGTTAAAATTCTCAACAGTTCTCTAACTATTTAAAAGTACTTAATATCTTTAATGACAGAATTCAATATGTGTCCTGGCTTTTAATTTGTAAGCATAATATACCATTTACTTGAGGGAAATGTGAATGCTCCTAAAAGAAAATAGAAGATGTAGATAAATGTTAAATACTTTCAGTGCCACCTATTGGCTGATAAAGCATTTGATTTAACCATAAACTAGCTTCATAATTTTGGACAAAGTGAGATAGGGCAGCTTATAGTAATATTTTTAATGTGTACTGAAGGTAAAGTCAGCATCAGTGTCTGTGGTCACATTTTAAAACATTATCCCATCTTCAAAGAATTTAAACTCCAAACACATATTTGTTTTTTCTTTATAGAATGCAACACACGAATACACCCTGTGGGATACTTCAGACATCTCATGGTGGGACTAATGTTCTAAAGCATATAGTGAATAAGTAAGGTTTGGGAGACATAGGAAGAGGCACAAGAAGTGATTTAAACTTGTCTTTTTGGCCTGACAATGGGGTTTTGTTTGTCTGAAAATTTGATCTAATCAGTTTAGCTAGAGTTAGCTACTTCCTTTTAAATTTTCAAGCCAAAGATACTCTTCACTGCATCTCAGGTTCCATTTCTGGAATATAGTGAGCACTGTGACATCTCTGAGCATTAAGCACATCCTAAACTTTCCACATTCATGATTTTTGTTTTCTAGAACAAAGCAGTTTGCCACTTAACATGAATAAGGCTTATATAATTTATCATATTTAAAATGTTTATACTCCTTTATAGTTCCTAATGACCTTGAGTTTAGGATTTTGGGTAAAATATCCAGAGGCTGCATTTTTACAGGCAGGGTTTATTTATTGCATACATAGTAATGCAGTTTGATATTCCATTGCAGAGATGATAACTGAAGTGTTATGATTATTTCTTAGTTCTAGGAATTTTACCTTAAAATATTTTTTACATTTTTTCCCTGTGTTCTGAGGTTTTTGTTTGTCCCCCAGATAAATTATACCACAGTAAAGACACGAAATTATGCTTAATAATTTCAAAGAATCTAACGGTTCTCAAAATTGGGGTTTGCTGTAGTTCCCTATGTCAGAAGGGGACTTAGGGTCTTATACAGCTCTTTGTTGATATATCGCTGAAACCTTTTTTAAGAAGGTGTCAGATTTTTGTTATCTAATTGAATAATATGTTCCAGTTAAGATACCATTTTAACCAGTGAAGCAAAAAAGGAAAAGGACTCGGGGTGACAAAGAGTTAGCTTATCTCTTTGTTGAGTCTCATTTAGATCAGAAGTTTGGAAAAGAGCTGATCTGTAACAATACTAGGGGAGTCCAGCCCCTGCAAACTGAGAATGGCTTGACTTCTAGCCAGTCCTATCCTGAAAAGGAAATAATCTCACACCTCTTCAGCTATCTGAGAGTTCAGAGTCTACCAAAGATGGCTGGCTAAAGTCCTTCTGTAGTCAAAGGCAACCTCTCCAGGTTAGCAACCTAGAGAGAAGTCCTACTTGTAGGACAAAGTACCAGAACAGTAAAGTATCTTTACAAGAAGCCTGTCCCATATGAGGGACTACACACTGAATGCAGGTGACCTTAAATTTAACACAAAACCTTTTCTGAAGACTGAAATTTTGAGATAAGACCTTCTATTATTGTCAAACTCTGACTGAACATGAGTAGGTCCTTTGTGAGCATTTCCATTTGTCTCTGTTTCTTTAAAAATAAAATAAAATAAAATAAAATTGTCAGATCTCTATTACAAAATAATCTTGAGATCATTGTTCCCAGCTGAGAGCAGGCAGAGCAGGACCTCTCCAGCTGAGACCCCAGAGGTCATGGGACTGGCCCTGGCTGTGGAGGTTCACCCTGCCTGGTCCTTGAGCAGCCTCCAGTGTTCCAGTCCCTATGGTGCACTGACACTGTCAATGATTTGGTACTGATTTAATCCCTCCATTCAGGCCTTTTCTACCCCTGGCATTAAATTTTGCTTCTCCTCACTGAATCAGGCTGTCCTTTTCTGGCACTGAAATGTAGCAAGCAGACTGAAAGCTGTGAACTTTTGGCAAAGGAGTCAGAAGCCATGACAGAGGCTTAGGAAACAAAATTACTCCAGGCCCAAAGTGCTTTTGAAAAAAGAAGAAAAAATCTGTCCCACAGGATTTGAAATAAATTAGAGTTTTATCAAATGACAACACAATCCTTAACCAAAGGACAAAAGAAATCCCAGAACTGGAGCAGTTCTTTCTGTAGGCTAGCATGGTAAAAAATAACAACAAGCTTTAGTGCTAAACTGTATTCTCTTGATGTAGGAAGAATCTCACCCTACAATAATTAAGGACAGAAAACCTCTGCCGTAGAGTTCATCTGAATCCCAGCTTTCAGACCACCTCTACCAGGGAAGAGCTGTTCCCAATTTTGTCTAGTTTATTTCAACAGTCTGGAAATCATTGTACTTCTTTTATTCATTAATCTGCAACCTATCTGCTTGCTATTTGGTAGCACACAATACTATTATACTGGTGGTCCTACTTTAATTCCCATATCCAAACCTGATACTATATGGGCTAAACTAGAAATGACCCTTATCTGTGGAAGTTTATTTCATGGCTAGGTGAAAAATCATATGAGGGCGTCTAATCTTGCAAAATGTGAACGATCTAGGGGAATAGAAAAATAGGTAGCAACTGATTTGCAATACTTCTGATGTTAGAAGTTTCTTCTGACAAAAGCAACAAGACTGATTTTGTCACACCAACATGTTTATGTTTTAGTCTTCTGGATAATACCAAATGTGGATCTGAAATATAACCTGTACTAAAAATCAACTTATCACTTACTTAGCTATTTTTCATAGATGTTTTGATTTTCAATACACCTATTTATTTAACTTAACCAGTCTCTAAATTCCCGAATAAGACATTTTTCCATATTGCATTGTGAAACTCTAATCTTTGTATAGATAAACTTTAGACACAGAGTTGCCTATGGTATCATCCTCATTTTGGTACATTGCTTTTCCAGACAAAGTGAAATCATGTAAAACTTATCTTTCAGACTAGTTGCTTATGATTTTTCAGTGTTTATACAATTTTATTTAGAAACTCATTCCTCCTGCTCTACATTAAAATATTAGTCTAAAATGTTCTTTGTAAAAATATGTCATTACTCTGATTAACTTCCACTGACGATAACACACTGCACAACTAAATTGTCACTCTAGATGAGAAACAAACCAAAACAAACCAACAACTCTGTTTAACAGGGTTTCTTGTGTCATGATGCTTTTTAAGTATTACAAAGTTTGTAATAAATTATCCCCATATGGTATTAACTATGTTCATATCAAAGGCATTGGTCTCAAGAGTGATTATTTGAAATTTCTACCAAAAAATGTTCAATGTTTAGGGGAATCAGTCACTTGGGAACACAATAGCAGTATAATTCCAGCACTAATTTGCTATCAGTAAACCTGTCTAAATGTATGCACTGAGCTGCTACTTTGTTTAAGCAGTGGTTCCTGGTTGTGCCTTCCCACAAAGAAAGTATTTAAAGATACAGTTCAGTCTTTGTTAAAAATTTCCCTCAACAAACCAGTGTGCTGCTTAGAAATAAAGAAATAAGAATTGAGTAAGACACTTTCATGCACTCCAAACTCTTAACTTTTTATTCTCCTTGCAGTTCTTCAAAAAGCTAATTGCTGCACAAGTTATGTTCAACTACAATGAAATGTAAAGAGAAATAAAAGCGTGGGTTTATATTATTGAAATTAATCTATAGAATATCCTTATCTGATTCCTATGATTCCTTGCTTTTTAGGTCCCAATTAATTGCTGAAGTAATCCTGTAACTCCTTCTAAATCACAGCCTGATACTTCAATTTTATCCAGGACATTAATAGGATGTCCATCACTGTTTATTAAGTAGAGAAAACTCTTTGTATACTTACTCCTGAACATTTTATAAGAGTTGAATTGGAATTTCAAACTTTAAGAAATTAGTATGTGCATTTGCAGTTGAAGTAGGCATAGACTGATAGTACTTTTTGTTTGCTTGTGGGGTTTTTTTGTTTATTTTTTTTTTAAGTAATTTTATTCTGAGGTTTATATGAGAATATTGTAACTTTAGGGTTTTTTTAAGTCAGCTGAAACCAATTTGTTGAAGAGCCAAACAATTTATTTGGTTTAGTTTAAAACATTACAGTGATTGTAGTTCAAAATGATGTTCTCTGGATATGCTTCATGTGATGTTCTTGGTTTAACTGCATCCTTAAAATAGATGTATAAATAAATATATAAATAAACAAACAAATAATCCTAGCCCCCTTTCATAAAACAGCTAGTAACTCAGAGTGTCACGCAAATCCAAAACATATCTAATAGACTTTTAAAAGATTCTGTCAGGAAAAAAATCATATGTATGACCGTGTGTCTGGAGAGCTTGATTGTTATGGTCTGCAGCTGTGTCACTTATATTTTTGTGTACAGATTTATGTTGTAAATTTTCTAAATAAGCAAGGTTACAGACCAAGTGAATACAATACGATGAAACATTTTGAAAGTGGTACAGTTCCTTTATTTCTTGTTTAAAAGGGCTTCTCAGTCTCCTGAGTACCACCACAGAATTTTCGCTTGTTGCTGAAGTGGCAGATTGTTTAGTATGTGTTACCTCATGGTGCCATTATGATGATTCTTCACTGGATACACCATTTTCTATGCCTAAGCTCTTGAAAGTAGGAATTATTTGTTTATTTCAATATTAGCCTGTTTTCATGTGAAAAATGCTTAGTAATGGCTGTCTACTAGGAAAAAAAGAAAAATCCCTGAACACTTGGAGCTACTTAGCCTGGCAGCCGGTTTAATCAAATAACTTACAGCATGATTTCCCACTGTGGCAGTGTGCATATGGGAACTGAGTCTCTTTTATGCCTGGTTCTGGATAGCAAAATGGTAATTTTTATTTTATTAATTTGTTATGACACAGAATTCCCATGAAAATAATCATGAGCAATTCTTTGTTGATGAAAATATACTCTTATTGAGTTGTTTTTAAATATCTCAGTATATTGATTTATCAGCTGAAAAGGGCATGAGAAATCAGCAAAAGAAACAGTAAGCCCTAAGAAGGAAATACATATATATTAAATGCAAATACTGTTTCTACTTGAATACATACATAATATTTTTTGTATTTTTCTGTGTCTGCTTTTAACACTCTGGACTTGTCTTGTCAATAATTCAAAGGGAGACTGGACCCCCTTGCTTTCTAAACTCCTGCTCAGAGAGAAGCTTCAGTGCAGCTGCATCTGACCTCTGTCTCAGAGCTGGCCCTTCCAGGGAGAATGATTAGTGTCCTGGTCTAAGGAAGTGCTCAAACATCCCATACCCCTTGATAGGATTAAGGCGAAACAATACTCAAGATCTGTATTTGAATATTAGGTTTAATTAAAACTATAGACAAAATACTGATTTTTCAATTATTATCTTAGCCTGCATGATTGTAAAAGCTGATTTCTTGGATCACAACAATCACAATACATACAGGGTTAAGCTGCACAACCTGAGAAAAAATCATGGTTAGGCCTTGTGATACTTAATTTTAGGAAGGAGAAGAGAGAGAGAGAATAGAAGAAAAGATAGAGAGATAGATAACAGAAAATCACCAGTCCTGGATCCAGTGTTGGGCCAGCCAACAAGGGAAAGCTGGTGCCATTGAGGCTCCCAAAGCCCACCGTTGCAGCCCCCTGTTTTATAGGACTAGTTTCCTTATTTTGCAAAGTTGAGTAAGCGTGATTGAGCCATAAGGCTGAGCAGCTGGAGTGGACCTCCACACCCTCCACTTCTTTATTGGTGTCTCAAGTCGTTACCTCAGTCATTGTACATGAAGGCCTTATGCCATATGTAAGCCATAGTAGCAGTCTCCATCCTTTCACGCATCTTTTGGAATGCAAATAACTTTGTTCAAGGGGTTCCAGTGGGATTTTGTCACCAGTTCCCACAAGTGCAGGTCCTGCAGGCTGGTCCCTCAGGGTCACTTCAAGCTCATTTGAATTGAAGTGAGTACAGAAGAACTTAGAATCATAGAATAGTTGAATGGATAAGGTTGGAAGAGACCTTAAAGATCATCAGGTTCCAACCTCCCTGCTATGAGCAGGGGCACATCATACTAGACCAGGCTGCACAAGGCCTCATACATCCTGACCCTAAACATATCCAGTGAGGGGCCATCCAAAACCTCCTTAGGTTTTATGACAATAGAAAAATATTCTTTTTAAGAAAATTATAACAAAAATATAAAATCCTATTTATTTTTTGTTTTTAATTGACGAAGTAGTCCTTTATATAATTCTTTTTCCTAAACAGATACATCATAACATATTTGGGAATCAGGCTTCAATACTCTAGGAGCCAGTGATGGAGCTGTGACTCCAGATGATTAATAATGTACAGCTTGGCTACTTCCAGATTTTGCACTGTCTTGTAAAATAAAGCAATAGGTATTTTGTATTTGTACATATACTTTCTAAACAATTAATAAACTAAATAAAAATTTTGCAATTAATAAACATTTGTCATTTCATTACTGAAATTGTGTGGGGTTGAAAGGACATTTGATTATCATAATTGAGTAATGGATATTAGTTACAGTGATAATCAAAATAAGCCTAGAACCTTTATATAACATCTTTTACCACAGGGTCATTTTCCAAATTGTCTAACTCATGTACAAACTCAGCATAAATGAAATGTTTGGGTTAAATAAGCAAGCCTTCCACAGTCAGTCACAGGGAAGTCAAGCATTTTCTTCCAGGCACGTGTTTTCAAAATTTTAAAAAATATTTTACAAATATTTAACATTAATAAGCTAAATATTGTGTTATGTGATTACTACATATTTCTTGCCTCCGTTCTACACAGTGACTAAATTTTATTGTTTGGAAAGCTTTAAAAGCTTAACTTCTTCACTTCTAATCCACAGGATGCTTTAAATAATGTCTTAATGTATTTATGATTTGTTTTCCCATGATAAATGCATGGTTAACATTAAACTGTGCTTGGCCTAGCACACAAGCATGAAAATAACTATTATATCTGTCTGAAAAAACAAAGCTTTCTGTTAGAAAAAGCTGATTTACTTAATATGACTTTTTTGACACTAGAAATGTGGTCATTTTTTTTCCTTTTCTTTTTTTTTCTGATTAAATTACAATACCTAAATGTCCCCATTTATGAATTATATTGAAATGAAGAAATACAAATTTTCCATTCCCAAAACTTTTGTACAAGAAGATTGCTTCATTTAATGTATTTTTAAATAAGAAATAAAAGGGTTGCAATAAAATTATTAATTTTTATTGCCCAGAAACACATTTTCTGAGGTTCTGTAAATGCTCTGAAAGTGTGCCTTCCAGTACTGTTTGAAACAGATAGAAGACTTGTTCCCTTGTAGATGAGACCATGAATACACTGCAGGCAGTGGGAATGTTGTCATGAGCTTCACTTGGGCCAGGCTTTTCCAAATACATTTTTCTTTCAAATGCAAAGGTCAGGTACTAGCTAACTGTGCTATGGACAAAGAATCTTCGTATGCTGAATCCTAACTGAAGGAGCTGAGTAAGGCTTAAATTCCAGAAAGCTGGAGAATGCATAGGGGATAGTTTTGAATACTCAGATTTCCAAGTGTCAAGCACTGGAATATTTGTGATATTTGAAGGACATCATGAAGCCTTACCTCTATTGCTTGTTCTACAGCACACAATTGTAAACATGGAGAAATATTTCTCATGTAATCTTCTTTTTGTGTTAGCAGTATCTCTTCAATTGCTAACATTACTGAAGATGTATAACATGAAGAACCCTTTTTTTTTTTTTAAATATAAACGTGGAACACACATTTCTGAGAGACGTCCTATATAGTCTGTAGTATATATAAGTATATAGATAAAGTAGTCTAGGTAATAGCCTTTTGCTATGAGTTTATGCAAATACAATATCATTTGTCCCACAAATTTAAAGCTAAGAGTTTATTTACACAGCGCAGATATAAGAGGAAATCTAAGTGGGAATGAAGCAGTGTTCTCAAGCCCCACAACAGGGTTGAAGGATCTCCTAATATTACAAAAGCCTGCTTGCAGTAATGAAAAAGTATCTTTAACTGACTTGTAAAAATATCTAAGCTGGGGTACTACAGTTCTGGAGAGCTATTTTTTATTCTCAACTGTACTTCCTAATCCAACTGGAGAAATTATTATTATAATTTGAATAGACAATCTCTCTGTAAAAGAGAAGCAGTCAATGGCACAGACATTTGGAAGAAAAAAACACATCCTGCCAAAAAAAGCCCAATCCAGAACTCAAAAATCTCCACAAACCCTGTCTATGTAAGAAGGAGCTTGCAAATGCCATCCAAAGGGGGAAAAAAAAATAAAAATAAAAATAAAATTCTTAATGTTATATACATGTAGGGTTAGAATAGGTGAAAAACTGAGGGGATATTCAATCCCATAATTTTTTGTGCATTTCTGTAATTCTGCTTCCTGCTTAGAGTTTTGGAAGAATACTGGCAAGAACTAGCTTCTCCCATCCTTCACAGAACAGGACAAGAAACTTTTAGGGAAACTAATGATTGTCTCCAGCCTTTCTTTTGACCCTTTTCCATTTCAGAAGTGGCATAATCTTGCACTAAATCTCACTGATCCAGCTCTCTAAATCCAGTGGACTTTAGGGTTGACAAAATTTCTAGGGAGAGACAGCATCTTTTATAGATCAGTGGAAAAGAAAGCACAACATGTACTTAAATGTACTTTTTCAGTTTGGAACAGAAACTGCCACTAAACAAAAATAATGTTTCTACATCTTTTGAGATGGATACACTAAAATATTGCTGTGAGCACAAGTCTAGTTTTTTGTGGCAAAGTAAAATAATAAATTTCAATTTATTTTCCCCTGAATGATTTAAGAAACACAGTTTACTTGTTTTCCTTTATTCTAATATCTGCAGAGAATGGGTAGTCAAATATAATTGATACTTGGTAAATTCCAGAACACTTTAAAATGCATAATCCATGACATTCAGTAAATATATTTTCTGCCTATTTGGCCATCTCTGTGTAAACTAGTTAGTAAAAAAATCCAAGCATTAATAATAGGGGTTGCTGTTACTATTTATTATCATTATAATCCCAGAAAGGCAGCAAAAAAGAAGGACTTGGTTTTTTGAAGTTTGTTGAAGAACTTTGAACAGTGACAGGTGATCTGTAAATAGACTGAAAGGAGAGGAGAGGGCAAAACACTGTGGGAAAGAGTACTGAAAATTGCCTATCTTTTCCTAATCTATTTTTTTTTCCCTTTGTGACATTAAAAATGAAACTGTGCACCTTCTTGCAGTACGTGGTATGGTATGCTGGAATCCTTGTTTTAATGATAATGTAATTAAGGAAGGATTTTAGAAAAAGAAAATCTGAGTCACAAGGCTAGTAATCAAGGGAAATAACAGAAAGATTTCCAGTACTGTAGTGCTTGTTTTTGGGTCTTCATAATTGAAAGTGCACTTGGTCCTACTGGTAATATATCTTTTGAGGAAATATTTGTAAAGGTACTCTAACATCATGGTTAAGACCAGCATATTTTGCAGTTATGTGGCTGAGTCTTCCCGAAAATTTAATAAAAAAACAAAAGAAATGTTGTTTTGTGTTGTATTTTATCTAAAGATCACGCTACTATTCCATATACATTAAAGAGAGCAGCTTCACAATTGACAAAATCCATCATTTTTTCTGCCTAATGAAATAATGTTGACTGCCTAATAAAATATTTTTCTCAAACCCCCAGAAGTAAATAATAATCCAGGTGATGCACATGTGCACATGTGCTTTTGTTGGGGATCTTATATCAGCTGAGAATCTTGGAATAGGAGAGTTCATGGTTTGTCTGTCCTTGAAATATAACACTTCTGCCAGGAAGGATTTGTTAATCGAGCTAATTTAACTCTCTGCCCATTCCTGCTGTCCAAAACTTTGTAGCTCAGTCCTCCTGACAGTAGTGTCCTATTGTCAAACCTTTTTCACACTCTTTTAGTTCAGTAGCTGAAACCTGCCACCCTTTAAGTGCCTTCATTGCCATTAACTGTCCGTTCAGTTCTGGATAATGATTGGGTTATTCAAGAGAGATTTTTTTGCAAGCCTAATGATTTCAAATTTTTTCCAAAGATCTTGAGAGTAATGAGGGCTCTTAGTAGCCTACCTGACATTTTTAGTTATTTGAATCTCATATTCAAATAGCATGACATCTGCAGAAATTTTAATGTCAGGACTCTGGCTGTACCAGTGTACCTGAAGTACCCTGGCAAGTCTCATTGATGCCTCCAGCAGTGCACTCTCTGTTCACTGGATTAGGACCTGTGTCAGCCTCTAGGCTTCTGCTCTTCTTGGTCCTTCCCTGAGCTATGCAGTTGGTAGGCTGTGGTCAGCCCTGTCATTCAGGAAGAGATTAGCAAATAGGTCTCTGCTCTACTGCATGGGAGTTCCAACCTCTCAGCTGCAGGAATGAAGTCTCTTTGCTTTATCTGAAGAAACATGAACCAACCTCCTGAAGAGGGTTCATAGTTGAAAGCACTACACGGATAATCAAAGACTGAGGGGTGTTTATTAAGACTCAAGTCTCTTCTGAAGTGGGTCCTTTTCAGCTTAGTAAATTTTGGGACTGTTTAGCAACTAGCATTTTACCTTGTTCTGTTTCCCTGTGAGTCTCTTTCTGAACTACTCAGTACTCAGTGTACTTTTCCAGTCAGTGGGAGACAGAAATTTATTTCTCTCCTGCCAAAGAGTATTTCATCTCCCCACCATGAAGTGCCCTAAAAAGCTGCCAGCAGCAGAAGTGGGTGGAGAGCTGTACACAGCACAATTCAAGTATCTTTTTCTTGTGCAGCATTAAGCAAAATAGGAAAAATAGAATGTGTTGGATATAAATTACTAAACTCATTTGATATGGTAAATTAGCCTGAATATTAAATACTGCACTACACAGTTTTCCATTGAGAAAGAAAGGCAGTGAAACAGATGTCTAATTTTCAAGCTTAAGCTCATCTCATTATTGTGCAGATAGTTTTTTCTTTGCAATATTATCTCACAGCAAGCCATAAAAATTCTAAGTATTGTGCATTGTTCTTGGAGAAATTTTTCCCAAAGCCCAACAGTAGTAGGGGAAGATAAGAATTCCATGTGTCTATTTCTTGCCTAGAAAGATTAAATAATTGGGGCCATTATTCAGGGTTATCTGCCCTGCATTCTGAACACTGGTCATTTGGCAGTATTTACACACCTACAGGACTGATCATGACTTGTGTGCCAAGTAAGGATCTGTAATTGTCACTGAATCCAACTGTGTTCACTGTGCTCCCATACATAATGGATCACTTTCAGAAAAGCACATCCAATGACTTAAGCTGCTCACAGGGGAATTCAAATACAAATAGGTTTGGCTACTTGCTGACCCAAATTGAAAATCTCCCAAAAGACCCTGTAATAGTGAAGATAAATTAAAAGTTGGGACTGAAAATCCCTCAGAGAACTGAAAGGTAGAAATGAGTACTTTTCTATCACCAAAAGCCATGTTATTGTCCATGCCAGGAGATTAGCTTATAAAATGGTTCATTGAAGAAAATAAGTATTTTCATCACTGATAATGCCTGTAGAATTTCCCTCACTGTTTTTATGAAAAAGGCAAAATCCACATCAGAATTTGCTACCCAGATTTTCCCTACTGTGAAACAATTTCATGCTGCAGGACTTGCAGACATAACAGCAAGACCCACAGGAAATTTGTTCTCAAAATGCTGCATAAATTTTTCAAAGATTTCTTTGTCCTTATGGTCACAAAGGTGGCAGTTAACTCTTTCCCTTTTCCAGGTTGCAAAATATTTAAGAACCAGCAGACCTGGAACTGAAGGTCAGGAGAGTATCAAGAGGTCAAATACTGATACCATGAAAATAATTTCTACAATACGTATTTCTTTAGCTTTCAGAAGTAATACAGGTTAATCTAGTAGAAAATTGTTCACATACTGCAGTGTATCTTGATCCTGCATTACAATGGTAAAAAAGTAAGAAAAAGTTCTTTTTCAATGTAAGACTGTCAGCAAGTCACTTTTTAACTAAGCTCAAGTTCTGAGTACTCTGGAAGAGGCATCAGTGTCTTCTACAAAATTATCATTTGTCCTGAAGTTCATTCTTTAAATGTGCCTACAAAATCAGCCAGTGATTTGACAGCTGTGTGCATGCAAAATTAAGTGAAACTACTTTACATATGGGAGTAACTTCAAGCAATCCTTGACAAAATTTTTGTTCTGTGCCTAGCAGCACTTGTTCAGAATTACCTGTTGTAATGTAATTGTGTCTATTTACTTAAAGTACCTATGAAATTTTCACATTATCAAAGGTTTTTTCAGTGTGTTCAATCAAACCAAAACTAGAAATAGTCCTTTCCCAAGCCAAAAAAAAAAAAAAAAAAAAAAGGGTCCTGGGCCTTCTGAACTGTCTGGATTTTGAGAAATTACTGTTAGTATAGCCTTCTCTCCAAAATGGAACACCATTCACACAAAAAACTTAGATATGTTCAGTTGACTGTGTCTTACTACAAAGAATAATGGTCTATCATTGTGTCTTCTGATCTTGAGCAGCATTTGAGATTATACTACCTACCAGTAGAAAAGAGTATGCAAGCTTCTAAATTTTCTCCTTTTTCTTAAATGACATAGAATAACACAAAGTCATTCTGTGAAGTAGAATAAACTGACAGTTGTATGGATAACAGCATACAAATGACTGTAACGTACAGCCACATATGAATGCAGTGGGATCCATTAACATTGCTCTGACAAAATGTTTGTTTAGGAACAATATAGTCCTCATACCATATAGAAATCTATACTGGGTTTATATGACACACTGAGTGCTGTATATTGCTTTATTTCAAGAGATGGGCAAGAACTAGATTGTTACTTGGTGTCAGAGAGCACACCCATTTGGGCAGGACCCTGCCAGTTGCCTTCTGCCCCCTTCTTTTCCCAAGGAGGATTATATGTGGCTAAATAGCTAGAACCCAAGTGTGGAACGTTTCCCAGACCAGAAGGAGAGAATGTCATAGCCAGAATTACGAGCTGCCTAACAGACACAAAAATAATTGTTCACAAGTGTGTACATGTGGCGTCTTTGCTAGGTCCAGATTTTGTCTCTTTCATTTATACAAATGGCAGGTCTATGGCCAGGCAGTGTTGGTATCTGTTGGGTATTTCCCCAACCAATTTGAAGTGTCATCTGCTATTTCATATATCTGCCAAGTATATGGATTAAGTCTGTTGTTTTCCATTTTATGGCACATTATTAATAATGGTAATGAATGTTTGCTGAATAATAGTTGGGTTGTAGTTCTAAGATTCATGGTCACACATTCCTGTCACTTCCTTATTTATCTTACAATTACCAGAACTTTTCTGTAATACTTTCCCTCAAGTATTTATTTCTTCTAATTATTCCTTTTAATGTCACAGCTTATCATAATGCTTTATAAAATATTACTCTCTGATTCATGTGACTAACATGCATATATCCATGCATTTTCAACCCAGGCAGGAAGCAAGTACAAAAGTGTAACAAATTTTAAATACAGAAAGGAATAATCTGGACAGGCTTTCCTGTCTCACATGTCATTTGGTGAAGCCCATCCTTTCACAGTCACAGCAGTAAAGATAGCAACTGAATGGTCCTTCCCCACGCCTTTCCTGACACCAAGTTTAACAATGTATTATGATAAACAGAGTGCAGCATGTTTTGGTGTTTTAAAACATGATAAAAGAGAAATAATTTCATTTTAAAAAACCTCACACGGGGACTCTTTTTTTTTTTTTTCCCTTTCAATGTATCTTCCTTTTAAATGACTGAGCTCTGAAGACCCTTATATCTATGGCTTAAATGAATTATAAAAACAACCTCTCAAAGGGACATACCATGTGTAATTTTTCATGATATGTAACTCAATTTCATTATAGCTGTGGATACTTATGATGGTAGCCTGACATATAATTCATATATTTATTGTAACTATTTTTACACAGAAATCTGGTATCAGACTTCTGCAGTGGGATAGTATAGTGTAATCAGAAGTAATCATGTCTTTCCCATCAGAACTGTCTTTCCCAATGTTCCCAAGAGGGTATAAAAAGTCACTTAATCACTAGCTGTAATATGTTTGTTGGCAATTTCATTTTTTGTTTCACCTTGAGAGTTGCAGTGAGGTCAACCCCTGTGAGTACAATTTTACACTCTGCTATAATAACCTGAATCCTATGTTGAATAATTTATACTTACATACATATAAGGTCAGTGTGAACTGTAAATATGTCTGTCGTTGAACAAATACTCTTGATTTTGGCCTTATTTTCTGACAGTTCAAGTAACCTTTCAGCTAGGTCCAAAAGAGGATTTAGTAGTTGAAGACTTAGTTAAGACTGAGTCCGTGCATTCAAAATTGTAGGAATTGAAAATCATCGTCACCTTCTGCATAGCCTTGGAGGTGCCACAGGTCCATGAGAGATTCTCTTTTCATATGTAGGACTTCGAAATGTTCAGGAAATGATCAAGTTTTTAAAGTGTCATTTTTAATAAGCCACTAGAGCTTCTACCTAGTTTTCCCTAAGAAACTTTAATCTAGTAGCCATTCCTAGGGCATGTCTTATGCACTTCAACATGAGAGGACACTGTTTTGTGTTGGAGTCAAAAGAGGAACATTAATTCAGGTGGTTTGTCTAAATGCATCTCCCTTCATTTCTACTTCAGCCCAATAGAGCAATTCATAAAAAGCTCTTGTTGAAAGCAAAGAGAAGATGTTGAATTTCACTGGTCAACATTATTTTCAATGTAGTCTCATGAGAGAATGAAGTTCAGTGACTCGCCTTTGCATTTTCTTGTTGAGAAGCACTCAGTGACAGCTACCAATGATTGCATGCTGCTAGGTTCCCTCTCACTGTATGGCTGTTACCAGGATTTTTCTAAAGCCCTGACTCTCCTTTGAAATCTACCAGTGGATTTACCAGGGGGCTAAATGACCAGTTTTTGAACTCCACATTTTAATCTGGCACTTTTCCTTTGAATGTTCTTCTCATAAGGAATGCTCACACACTAACACAGTGCCCTGACTTTTTTTCTTTTTTTCCCCCCAAATACTGGGAACAATGTATAAAGTTCTGTTAAAGTTACAAGAAAGCATGTGTGTACTGCATGAATGGTGAGGCAAAAATGGTAAGCTTTCATGTTCTGGAAGAAGTTATGTATTATAAGGGTGGTGAAACACTGGGACAGGTTGCCCAGAGAGGTGGTGGAGGCTCTATCCCTGGAGACATTCAAGATCAGGCTTGATGGGGTTCTGAGCAACCTGATCTAGTTAAAGAGGTTCCTGCTCACTGCGGGGGCTTTAGACTAAATGACCATTAAATGTCTCTTCCAACCCAATGTTTTCTGTGATTCTATGTTGTCTTTTATCTAGTCAAATTCAAAATCCCAAATGCTATCTAGTATGTTTTCCATCCAACTTTTTAGCATCTGTGCAACAATGTGAAAAGGAAGGCACAGCTTGGAAATTATTCTTTTCTATTATTTCATAAGCTTAAATTGCATAAATAATACTACAGCACCAGACAAGCAAACAGTATTTTTTTCCATTTTGTTACGTGAAGTCAGATTTTTCAGCAAATTTAGAACTTAGAATAGTATCTAAATTCTAATAAAAATACCATCTTTTGCCTTTTTTTGTCTTCTGCACGGAAGAGGATGAATTTGGTGGTTTCCTGAGGCTGAGGAAAAGTGTAAACATTGGCTGTATACATGAGGGACAAGGAAGGGACAAAACTGAGGTGAGGCACATGATTGATTATTTTATTTAGCTAAAGAAATAGAAAGCAAAATTAAAAGCCTTTTCTTTTTTTATTTTATTTTTATTTTTGTTAAATATTACAGGGGAAGAAAAAATAGCTGATTAGCAAGGCTAGGAAACAAGGAAATGCTTCTTGTCCACAATTTTTTGGGGATCAGGATTTAACTGTACAGTTTCCTAACTTCCAGTCATGTGCACTGGCCTCTGTACCATGGAGGGAGAGAAGGAAGAAAGACTCTTGTGCTTTCTTGATGAAACTGGTTCACTCTACAGAAAATGATCCTTGGATGCAGAGGCTGATCCCTGCAAGTCCTTCTTCCAGAATGTGTACTCTGACTACCAGGCTCATTTATGCTCACCGCAGGCTAACTATTAACATTTACTGTAAAGTAACTTTAGAAACTGAGAACTACCATGTATTTTCCCACTTGTCCAGTGGAGTGGATAGCATCCTGAAAAGTGGATTTATGGGTCTGTCCTCAGAAGAAAATATTTATCTTTCTGGTGGCATGGAAGCCAGGCTCATGTTCAAAGGATTGCACAAAACCTTCCTAAATGGGACACCATCTCTGAGGCACTTGGCATTGGCTGTCATCAGTAACAAGTCAGTGAGTCTTGTCCTCTTGTGATCTGAGAGAGTTAGAGAGCACCGTTCACAGGGTATTTCATCAGCTTTTGGTTGTTTGTATATTCTACTGCAGAAAGCTCCCTTACTGCTTGCAGCTGTGAGCAGCAAGCAACAACTAGCTTATCTAGTTTTAGTCATCTTAAAGTTAGTGGTCTAGTCTGAGGTAGTTTTGTCAACTACTCCTACATGCAAGGGAGAGAGAGGTGCTCAATAAGCAAATAAGCTCATTTTAAAATACTTATACTAGATAGATATGATGACCTTCCTGGATGGAGGCTCTTCCTTCTCTTTCTTTCTCTGGCCTTCAGAGGAAGCAAAGACGAAAAGATTCTCATCTTTCAAACAGCTAAAGCTACATGAGTTCACTTCCACCTGATAACTGAAGACAATTTCCCTGGCCCAGATTCTCCTGACAGTATATTAAGTGTACCTGTATCTCTGTCCTTTCGTTGAAATTATTTCCACCTTATCAGCTGAGAGAGTTATTGCCTCCATTTGGCTGCTGTTTCCTTTGGAAGAATAATGCTTCTCAGCTTATATCCTGGGTACTTTCTTCTGTTACTGCTGGTCAGTGGCCTGAATTCATTAAACACTCCAGCAGCAGAAAGACTTTTTTTCTTCTGTTTGCTCTTCTTATTTTATCTTATCTAATTTCTTTATTTGTATATATATATTTTTTTAATGCATTTGTTTATATCTACTGAATTTCCACTAGGGGAGATGGTTGCTTATGATTATATTTACACTGTCCTTGCAGCACCTTGCAGCATCTTGCAGCATAAAATCTCTGCCAGAAAATACATGAAGCTACTTTATTAGCCAGGGTTTGGATTGACAGCTGGTAGGCTAATGTTTCTTTTACTCTTTTAACAGACTTTCAAATTCATAAAGTGAAAGATGAATATTTTATTGGATCCTGATAAAATATTGTTTTAATATTTCACAATAAAATAAAAAGCAATAAGAGCAACATGCCTGTTGTAGATTGTATAGCCTTAAGGGTTGCTTTGCAGGGACTTATAAAATGGTAAGAAGCATTTAACAGAGTGTATCTGGTTCACTGCAGATTCTGTTACCAATGCTGACCTACTAAACTCAATATACAAGGATGCATATGGCTGGGACATTCTGTAGGGAGTTGGGATTAGATCAAGGAAATGAAGTAATGAGATAATGAAAATAAAAAACCAATCCAAAACAGAACAAAAAACACCACCACCAAAACTGCTACCACCAACAAAGCAGGAAAAAACCCTAGAATCTTGTTTGTCACGCTCTTCTGTAGAGTGATTTATTACAAAGTATTTTATTTTACTTTCCCTAATTATATCTGTGCTTTTCAGTTTTCCCTTCCAAAACTGAACAGAGTATTTTAATTTCTAAGGTCTGCTAGTTAATATGATATAGCCATAAAGTTTCAGTCATCTCTTGCTCCTCCTCATTTCACCTTTCAGGGGTCTGATAAAACAAATCAAAAGGTCACAAGCACTTCTCTGCATTGCTGTCCATCTCAGTGTCAGAAAAGGGAAGTTGACTTCAGCTTGCTTAGCATGTTTCCCACATCATCCCAAAAGGAGACATCTTCTGATATTACTGTGTTCTTTTATCAACTGCAACATAAATTTTCCAATTACTAGAAAATAACAGTCTCAGAAAGAGAAAATAACGGTAACATCTACTTCTTTGCATGCAGGAGATCTTACCTTCATTCTAGCTCTGCCACTGATATCCTCTGTGATTGCGGAAATTCACATGTGCTTCAGTTTCATGTCTGTAAAACGGGGTTAGTGACTTTCTCCTTCTTTTTTCTTCTTTTTTTCTTCTTTTTTTTTCCTGAGTTCTCCTGGATCTATTAACCAGGACAATGTTGATTTTTGATTCATTTTTCACAGTGAGGCATCAGCTTAATGTCATGCCCATTACTGTAATTCAAGTCATAGGTAAGACAGACAGAAACAAACTTCAAAACAGAAGTGCACAGGGACTATTTTTTTTATCCAGTAGACACCGAATACAGAAGGTGTTACGTTTATACAGCTCTTCTTTACCACAGATTGACAAAGATTTATCTTTTTGACTGCTAACCAATCTGATTAAAAGATTCTTGTCTTGAGCAGTCCCGTTGGATCAGAGGCAAGCTTTGTCCTTGATCGATTCTGCTCAGTCATGGGGCCACCTGAAAGGTATGAGCTTTCAAAATAGTCAGTTACATTTCTGACTTTTTTTTTTTCTTTTATTCTTTCCCCGCCCCCTTTTTTTCTTTATTGAAACTAGCCTTTTTCCAGTACTTCGTTATATGGGTTGTTTTGGGGTTTTTTGTATCTTTTAACTTCTGCTTCTTACACTTATTTTGCTCCTCTGCCCAGCTCCTGATTCCTGGCTTGTGCTCATAGTAACTACCGTGTTTTTCATTGTCTGATTTTGGCTCTTGGCTTCCACCTGAAAATCTGGCACAAGGTCTTGACTTGTGGCTTGCCTTCTGCTAATGCTGGCCCTCCCCACCAGAAAAATCAATCAATGCCTTTAATTATATCAAGCAGGTGTCTAAAAGCTACATTGTAGAAAACAGAGCATGTGTTATTTAACTAATCAGAAATAACTTTCACTGTTACTCATATTAAGGTAGAATTCTGACCAATTATTTCAGAGTGTCTAACAATGTATTCTGCTTGTTTTTCACTTTTAACTTCCTCTTTTCAGCATCAGTTTGGCAAACTCTGGTAGGTCTCTTCTGTGCCAGTGACTCATTCACTGAAGAATTACTCAGCTTCTGTTTGCTTTCAACTCCAGTTACATTGAAATATGTTCCTTTGATACATATGATGATTTGTTTTTCTGGGCATCTTATTTGAACTATTGTTCATTTGTTATCTCTAGCTTTCCAGATAAATCTACCACATAGCTAAGGTAAGCAACTGGAATTTATGAAGCCTAACAGTAGGATAATAAAGGTCAGCATATTAAAACAGAGGCAGATTCTCCCTCTGCAGTGCTCATACTTTGCTGGTACACTGGCTGATTACAATCAGACTGTTCTAATCCAGCTGTGTGTTGCCAGTCAAGAAAGTACCAAGTGTGTTTCACTTCCCTATCAGTTGCAGAATAGATCAGCTACAGTCTGTATATCTTTAAAACAGATCTATTCCATAGGTTCAGGTTTAAGATTTGCAGAAGATCTGTGGAAGTTTTAGATTAAGCCATGTTTAGCACTCTTTGATTAGTTCTCCTTACACACAGGAAAATTATACATAGGTTCATAATTTATTGCGAGGGCAAAGATTAAAAATACTGCCACAGTTTTCTAGGTACTTCAAAGAGGTCTCAAAGATCTGTCTGATTTCTTAAACATAGTTGTTGGTTTAATATTGTATTTTCTTTTTTTTAACCCATATCCAATCTTCAGAATTTTAAAATTAAATGTCCTTAATTAGTTTGAAGCTAATCCTGTCATCTTACCTTGCAAAATGGATATTTTTTTCTTTGATGCTTAAAATGTTTTTAATCGTTAGCATAACATAGTATATGTAGCACTTGATCTAGGAAAAGTGATGGCAGGAGTCAGTGGTTGTGTCTCCTTTAACATTTTGTTTCAGAATAGCAGTACATCTTTAGATTCGATCTCCATATTCTGTATTTTTCTATTTACCATGTGTTGTTTTAGTGTCCAAGCTGTTTTAGTTAGTAAAACCTAGATTTGTTATGGAGAAAACTAAGCTAGAATATGCTCTTCTGTTTTAATTTACTCTTTCTGTTTTGCATATTACATGTGAATTATATAAACAACTCAAGGAAATAAATAGGAAACCCAAGAGTGTGATTTATGCTGACAATTTCCATCTTGAAAAAGAAGAAAGGAAGTACTCTGCAAAGTTACCAGATTCATTCTCATCTTCAGTTCTTTGGCTGTTCACTGTCCCATTCTATCACTTTTCCTACACAACTCCAACTTCCAGGTGACTTTTGCCATTGCAGATAGCTCTAAAGTTTGTGTGGTTCTCTATTTGCACATAGCATATAGAGAAACAGATCAAATAGATCAAGAGTTAGTCCTTTTTTCCTCCGTTTCTGTATTATGTGTACATCCTATCAAAAACCATGATGCTACGCTCACCAGAATATCAGAAATTACACTGGATTTTTAAAATCAGAAGCATATTTTCCAATTCAATACTCCATGCAAATTATTCATGTCAGTAAGTGACAGGGAACGACTATCCCTTCCCAGAACATTTTTTCCTTTTCCATAAATTTTGAGTATATCCACTGCTTGGGCATCCATTATTTTATTTTTATAGCCAGTAATAGCTCTAGTCTGAGATACAGAAATATACCTCAGCCATGGCTTTGCTCCAGGTCTGAACAAGACCTTCTCAGCTGCTCTTCACCATCCCCATTCTTCCTTACTCTGGGCTTTGGCTTCTCTGGGAAGGAATTCTAGATATATGGGCTAAGAATACAGTCTGTGCCTGTCATAAAGCCCCTTGATCAGAACAATCAGAAGAGCAGGATAGGGCAACACACTGTGAGGCACACCTGTCTTATGGCTTAAGTGTTGCCAGCATCTTCTGTGGATGAGACACTTTCAACACAGACTTTGCTTTTTCCTGTTGCCGATTTTTCATACTGTACTGGCACTGCAATACTTTTCCTATGGAGCAGAACCCATGTGAAAAGATGGTCATGATGTCTGTGCCTTCATCAGTCTAATAATAATTTGTTTGATCAGGTTGTTATGTCTGGAACAGGTGATTCTTGAGTTTAAAGAATATGGAAATAGAAATATTGTTGAATTTGTCTCTCAGGTAGTATTTTTTTCCAGCTAAGTTCTTTATTCAGTCTTTCTATACAAGATTGATACAAATTGCAGGGATCCTCCTGTGGTGTACATATGCCTGATGGTTCAAGTCATGCAAAGTTTGACTCACTGTTTCTGAACCCATGCAAGAAAAGTTTGTTAATTCAATTAAATAAGTGCAATAATTTAAAGTGAGATATATGCCATGACACTTTAAAAATGAAAATATTGTGCAAGTCAAGTCTTGCAGCTTTTAATTTTTCAGCATTTTTTTAGTACAACTTAATATCCCACGGGATTCCCTTTTATAAGAAGATAACTGTGTGTTGCATCACAGTTGTTCAATATAATCTGTAACATTTTTTAAAACAGCAGATAAAATGGAATCCCTAGTGGGTATTCTACTGTGGTCTGCCACAGCATCCCTTGAAATCATGACTTCTGCTTTGCAAAACATAGGTTTCGGAGCCTTTTTCTAACGAAGACTGGTTTTTTGCCTCAATAATGAATGCTCAGATGGTAATGAAAATGCCATGACTGAATAGTGCATATAAGTGGCTATTTATCTTTCTACTCTATTGCATATTGTAGTGGAGTTAAGATAAAAATGGAGGAAAAACCCAGTCAGTTTATTTTGTCATAAAATATGCTGGAATATACTGACAACCAAAGTACATGTTTCAGGAGTTCTGCCAAGGAAGCAGCTAGTTGATGTGGATGATGATGCAAAGACTTGAAAGAAATAACAGATCATAAAATAAAATAAAATTTAAAAAATAATAATTAAAAAAAAATCAGGGAAAGAAATGAAATTATGGGACTGAAGGCATCTTCTTGAAGACACATTGATCCTATGATTCTTGTGAAGCTTTGCTTCTTCATGTGAGATTAACAAAAGGGAAGTAATTGGTCTAAGATAAAATACTTAAAAGCTGAAATGAAATGTGGAACTGAAGGCCAAAATGCCCAATTTATACATAGTTTTACTGTTTCAGAATATCTGCAGCTGTTCTAACAGTGACATTGTTACTACAGAGCAACACTATAGTTGCTTTATAGCTTCTGGTTCCCCTCAATACAGACCGTTTTCCCACTTCCTGTCTGTGTGAATATTCATGAGCAAAACCTAATCCTCTCATTTCCTTTCTTGCCCTAAATAGCCTCAAAAGGAAAAGACTGCCTATGACTACTTTAACCCTTAGGATGAAAAGGAATTTGGTTATCTTTTAATTAACCAGTTGAAATGATGGCTGCTATTAACAACACTCTCCTCCCAAATCACAGCACATAAGCAAGCAATGCAGATAGGCACAAGATTTTAACAACTTCCAGCACTGATTAGCCCTCAGATTAAGTAGAGGTATTCATTCCAAACTGTGATATGGACAAACCTCTGCAGTCATTCAGCTGGATAATTTTCTCTTAAAATTGACAACTGCTCATAGTAGAAACTGAGTTGGCAAGAGTAGTAACAGGAACAAAAAGAACAATAACATTATGGCAGATACAGCCTGCATGACAATAAAATAATTCTACAGATTAAATCTTATTTTCTACTTAAAATTACACTCTTGAAGTATGTAATAACTAGTCATAAATTTGAAGAAATATGTGTCTTCTAGAATTATGATACTCCAATAAAACTTTTTTCATCTGCAGAGAAATCAAATGTTATTCCTTATTGCCATAAAATCAAATCAACTCACAGCATCACTCTACAGTAAGAAAGTACTGTTGTTTTGTTTCACAAGGGAAGAAGTTTAAATTACTTGTTCAAGATCACACAGATAATCTGTGGCAGTACCCAGACTTCTTGGGTCCTGCTCTAATGTTTCACCTTTCTTTAAGCTTATTTCTCCCCTACTCTGACACTTTGAACATCCAAGACATGCACACACACAAGATTTACTGCCAAATTATCCTACAGCTCATACACTACTGGTGTCACAACTAGTCGTACCTGAGAATTTGTCCTCTTTCACAAAAGGAGGGAGATTTTTTTATTATATATATATTTTTAAATTTAATTCTGTCTTGGTTCCTTGTCTCTCTCCTGGCTGGCTCGCCAATAATGTCATGGCTTGGGCCCAATGCAACAAAAGGAACAGCCTCATGGCCTCGCACTCATCGCCACCCTCTCCCACCCCCCACCCCCATCCCACACACACATTCTGGGATGAGAAGAACAAAGCTCATGGGTCGAGACAAAGGACAAGGCGGGTTCTTCACCGATTAAGGTCCTGGGCAAAACAGACTCAACTTGGGGAAAAAATAATAATTTAATTTCATACTAATCAAACACACAAAGGACACAGACAACACAAAGAGCACGGCTTGCATATGTTACCCCCACCCCTCCCTTCTTCCTGGGCCCAAATCACTTTATTACCAGTTTCTTCCCCCAGCGGCACAGGGGGACAGGGGATGGGGTTTAGAGTCAGTTCACAGGCTGGTGGTTCCTGCTGCTCCTTGCTCCTCAGAAAGAAGGATTCCTTACAGTCCTACCCTGCTTCCCCACTGGGTCCCTCCCATGGGAGAGAGTCCTCCACCAGCCTCTCCTTCATGAGTCCTTCCCATGAGGTCCAGAGCTGCCCCAGCCTGGGCTTCCCACAGAGTCAGGGGCTGCTTCAGGAACAAACTCCCCTGGCGCCGGGGTCTTCCACAGCTGCATAATCAGAGTCCACTGGCAGCAAATTCACTGGCCACAAAATCCAAGTCCACTGGCCAAGTTCACCCCTCCTGGCGCCTTCAGGGAATGTCCCACCACGTTCCTCCATGAGTGCAGGGGGACAGCTGCCATCTCGCCATGGGTTGCAGGGAAACTTCTGCTTGGGCACCTTCTTCCACTTCTTCCTCACTAACCACCAGCACAGCTCTCCTTCCCCAGCACAGCTCTCCGCAGCTCAACTCTTCTCCCCCTTTCTTCTTTGCTTAGGTGTTACATAAATTCTTTCATATGTTAATCCCTGAGGGGCAACTATTGTACATCTAATGGCTCCTTGGCTGGTTTTGGAAGCAGGGGGAGCTTCTCAGCTTCTTACCAGAGCCACTCCTGACACCCTTCCCCCACTACCAGAAAAACCCACCAAAACAAACCAGAACAAATTCACATCAAGATTATAAAAAAATCTGCCTCTAAAAATCTGTAAATAATTAAAAGACTGCTTCATGTTTTCTCTTTTACCAATCTGTTTTGGATCAAGGGCTCCTATAAGTACTAATTGCTTGCACATTTTAACTGTTTTGTAACATTTTATCTATGCACAATTTCATTCTGTATGCAATTTTAGCAGTCAGCAGCCTAAAGACTCATAAAGTGCCTGACCATATGTTCTCCTGCTCTTCAACTTTTAGTACAAAATTCGAAGTATGTATTTTAAAAATATTTTTAGAGCCCTAAACAAATGTTGTTGCTATGCTATGAATAGCTCATGGAAACATGGAAGCTTTTTTTTAAACTGTAATATTTTTGTTGCAATAGAGAAACCATAGTGAAATAACAGAAGAAAAAAGAAAATAAACCTGTTTTCCTTCATTTACTTATCACTTATTTTCCTAATTGTCACATGGTTATGAGCTATGATTATATCACATGTGATAGGAAACCAGCAAATGAGATCTAAAAGCAGTAAGAAGTTTGATAATTATTCAAAACTTACTCTGATTTTGTATTGATCCATTACCTGACACCATGTTCTATATCACTAATACAAGTATTTAATAAATCAAATTACCAAATCACTTATATAACACCAAAGAACTTATTAATGATACATTCTAGTTTACACCATCTATATTCTCTAGTGATTCTATTTAAATTCTCCACGCTTTTCCTCAAAAAAAAGAAAAAAAAAAAGAAAAAAAGAAAAAAAAATGCAGTTAGATTATTCTTGTCAGTGTGGCAAGTCTCATTCTTTTGTTTCTGACCCTATTTTTCCATTCCATGGCCTATTGTTTGTGATTTTTTTTGTGGTGGGTTTCTTTGTGGGTTTGTTTATTTATTTTATTATTTTCTTTCTAACATGCATCTCATTACATATTGATGAATCCTGATTGTGGTTTGAAATGTCCCAGTCTTCTCCTTGTCTGTGCTTTTACTACATGTTTGCAGTTTGAGATGAAGACAAGAGCCACTGGCAGAAATTCAACAGTCATAAAACTTCATTGTAGGTAACCAATTCAAAAGGAAATATTTCCATAACAAGCATGAGTAATTTTACTTCTATACCAATTCTAAATTCAACATCTCAAAAATGAAAAATAAAGGCCAAATAGGGGAAGTGTTAATTCAATGTTATTGACATATTATGGAAAAAAACCTAAAAATTGTATGTTTCCACCTTAATGTTTTCTTTAATTTTAAATCTCTCTTCTTCCTTTGCTTTGGCATGCACTGTTGAATTCTAAAGTGATTTGAAATGTGTTCAGTTACTCAGCCTAAATGATCCAGCAGTAAAAGAAATTACCAAAGGTATTGATGATATAGCCAGCATTACACAAAGAGTCAGGATTATGAGATGATTCCATACGACTGAGAAGCATAAAATAGGGTACCACTGGGAAAATATCTTGAAGTCACAGAACTCTATGGTTATGCTTGAGAGACTGCATTCTGGACAAATTCTCAGCACCCTACAAAAACTTCTCTACCAGCCTCTTTAGTTTATTGCTATTATTGTGCCACCATACAGTACAAAAAAAAGAGGACCTACAATTTTCTGGAAATTTCTGGAGATGAGGTGCAACACCACCATAATCACTCTTATACAGCTTGCATAGGAAACAAAAATAAGAGGACACCAGAAGTAGCTGCTGCTTTTTATTTTTCTGGAGACAGCTTGTGTCTAGGTCTTGCTTATTTTCTCTTTGATACAGTCTTAGGTTGTCACTGCATGAGTACACATTTCAGAACTGAAAGCTTGTGGATCTCCACTGTATGAAAGAAAAGGAACACAGTTATATTCCAAATTTCTTTTTTTTGGTCATGATGCAAAATATTTATTGTTTTAGAATTTCAGTTTGCTTTTACATCACTTCCACAATTTTAAGCACACACACTAAAGCAGTAAAATAAAAAACTTAAAACATTGTATTTTCTTTGACCTAAAAATGTTTTAAGTCTAAACTTAGTGAAATAGCTGAAGATTTCAATTAATACAAGAATGTCTATACTGAAAAAGTGAACTTTTTCTCCAAGAAAATGGGGAATTTGGTAGAAATCCAAATGGCAGTCTTAAACTCAGACCAACTCTGCTTCACTCCTACAAAAAATCTAACATCATAAAAATCTATCAGCATAGAAAGCTGTATGCTGCCCTTTTTTGCATTAGCCAAATCCAGGTCAGCTGTGTAATTCATTAATAAAAATGGGGAAGTTATCTAGCTCCAGGACATACATTAGAAACTCAATTTCTCCATCTCCGTTCCTTTAGAATACAGTAAGTCTAGTCAAACAAGGATATAACATTAAATTAAAAGAATTATAAGTATTTTGTAGCAATCCAGGGGGGGAATATTTTCTAAAAATCTATTATAATAAAATTTCTTACATGTTTTTGGTTTAGAATAATAATGAGAAATTGAGAAGATACTCTTTTGGGAAAAGGAATAAGAGAAACTACCTCTACAGCCTTAGAAATTTTTTAAACATGTGAAGTAGCACCTTGGGTCTCAGTACTTCCAAAAAGTTAAATGAGAACAAATGAACTTTCATACTGAATGATCTTAGAGAAGAGGGTTGAGAAAAAGTAGAGGGGGAAAAGGAAGCATTTTGAGCAAAAAATGATACTTTATTTTCAACAGTGTAGAGGATTACTGTGTTTGTTTGCATCCTGTTCTGTGTCAGTAATTTTAGCTTTCAGTTATATTTCTTATCAAAGTTAATATCTTTTTAAAAGACCCCTAATTTATGACTGTTAGCACAAAGTTTTGATATTAGATTTTTATCAGCAGGACTTTCTTTTTTAAGCTGCCATCCATAATCCTCTGCTAGTTTTAACTGGTTTCAGTGGCTGAGACATTTTTAGGAATGATAAGGATTTTAAGGATTCAGATTTGTAATTTTCTTGAAAACACAGGAAAGATGGTCTATAGAAATAAAAGTTCAGTCATCTGAGAAAATAGAGCCTACTAGCAGTTAAGTCTCTCCCATAAATAAAGAATTATTGCTCCCATAAATTCATTAGAAACTCTTGATATTTAGGTATTCGTAGCATGCGTTTGAAATTAACTAAGGAATGACAACATGACCAATGATTTCCTTAAACATAAGCACAGCTAAAATGAAATCCAATATATTTTTATTGCAAAGTGATATCCCATTAACTTCACATTTCTGACCCTAACAGGATAAAACGTTCTCAGCTTTCACTGAAATATCCATGATCACCAAAATCAGCTAAATTGTAGAATCATCGTAGAATCACCAAGTGGCTTGGGTTGGAAGGGACCTTAAAGATAATCTAATTCCACCCCCCTGGCATGGGCAAGGACATTTTCCACTAGGCCAGGTTGTTCAAAGCCCCATACGACCTGAACTTGAACACTTCCAGGGAATGAACATCCACAATTTCTCTGGGCAACCTGTTCCAGCGTCTCACCACCCTCACACTAAAGAATTTCTTTCTAATGTCTAACCCAAATCTCCCCTCTTCCAGTTTAAAGCCATTCACCCCCTGTCCTGTCACTAAATGCCCTAGTAAAAAGCCCCTTCCCAGCTTTCCTGCAGGCCCCTTCAGGCACTGGAAGTCCACTATGAGGCCTCCCCAGAGCTTTCTCTCTTCCAGGCTGAACAATCCCAACTGTCTCAGCATGCAGTCATAGGAGAGGTGCTGCAGCCCCCTGATGATCTTTGTGGCCTTCCTCTGGACTTGCTCCAATAGCTTTGTGTCCTTCTTCTGTTGGGGCCTCCAGAACTGTGCACGGTAATCACAGAGTACTAGGGGTTAGAAGGGACCTCCAAAGATCTAGTCCAACTCCCCTGCTGGAGCAGGACCGAAAAAACCACACACAACTAGGGCAGATCACTCAGAAAGGCATCCAGACAGGTCTTGAAAGTCTCCAGAGAAGGACACTCGACAGCCTCTCTGAGCAGCCTGTTCCAGTGCTCTGTAACCCTCAGAGTAAAGAAGTTCTTCCACACGTTAAGGTAGAACTTCTTATGCTCAAGTTTGAGTCCATTGCCCCTCATCCTATCACAGGGCACAAGTGGAAAGAGCTTGTCCCTGCCTTCTTGATTCCCAGCCCTCATGTATTTGTAGACATCAATTAGATCCCCCCTCAGTCTTCTCCTCTCTAGACTGAAAAGCCCCAGTTCTCTTTCCTCATAAGACAGGTGTTCCAGTCCCTTAATCATCCTCGTAGCCCTCCATTGGACTCTCTCAAGTAAATCCTATAGTCCACACGGGGTGTCACAAGAGCAGAGTAGAGGAGGCGAACCACCTCCCTTGACCTGCTATCCAATCTGCTTTTGATGCAGCCCAGGACACCGCTGGCTTTCTGGACTGCATTTGCACATTGCCAGTCGATGTTGAGCTTCTCACCCACCATCACTCCCAAATCCTTCTCCAGGGCTGTTCTCAATCCTTTCACTGCCCAGCCTGTATTTGTACTTGTGATTTCCCCAATCTAGGTGTAGGACCTTGCACTATGCTATATTGAACTTTGTGGGGTTGGCATGAGCCGATCTCTCAAGCCTGTCAAGATCCCTCTGAATAGCCTGCCTTCCCTCCAGGGTGTCAATCACACCACATAGTTTGGTGACATCAGCAAACTTGCTGAGGGTGCACTCAATTCCACTGTCCATGTCATCGACAAAGATGTCGAACAACACTGGTCTCAGTAAGGACCCTTGAGGAATTCCTCTCATCACTGGTCTCCATTTGGACCTTGACCACTAGTCTCTGAGTGCAACCATCCAGTCAATTCCTTCCCTACAGAGTGGTCCATCCATTGATTCTGTATCTTTCCAATTTAGAGACCAAATAAATATCCACTGTGTTGAATAACCAGTATGAAATGCAGCTGAGAATCTTTGAAATCTCCTGCTATGTTCTCAGCCCCCTTATTCTTCATACATAGCTGTTGGCTGACAGTTGATGCTACCATCAATCAAGGATCTCAGAGAAATACTTACACCTAATGTAAGCCCGAGGCAAAATAACATAAATGAACTTTAAACTTCTTTAGCTTTTTGGCTGCCTCCTTCTTAATAGCTATTCTTAAGAGGGTTCAAGCCAGACTAAGCTATTCATCTCATCTTAAGTAACTCAGCCATGGGAAGCCATTTGTGTCCTCTTTTCTATATTCTGTTGAAATTAAGTAACTTGACTCAGACTAGAAAACTAAGAAACCCATTTTCTGCCTTTTTTTTCTTTTGTTTTCTTTTTTCTTTTTTTTGAGCAGATGATACAGAAATGTGGTTTGTTGGGCGTTTTCTTTTTTTTCCCTTTGCTCTTCCTTAGCTACCTGCTTGGGTATTCATTACAGTTTCTCAGTATCTGAGCCAATTAATAGGAAAAACTCTTCCAAATTTTGCCAAATACTGACCTCAGTCATATTAGACTGCAGTTTATTTCAGTCATAACAATTTTAAGAGAACAAGGAACATTTTCGTTCTTTAGGAGCAGAAATCTATTTGAATACCATGACCTACAGAAAAAAATGCTATTTGACCATGGCTGTATAGAGGTTAATGGGCTTTGCTGCAATCCCATACAGTGCTATAGAAAACAAGACTAGTGGAAATGTTTGTGAAAAGTTCATTAATTTATCGTTAATGTACTGGGTAGAGTTAAGAAGCTGAATGACATGACTGCATTTTTTGCCTCCCCAGACAGTTGCCATAAGCTAATAAGTGCCAGGGGAGAAAATCATAGTGAAATGTGCCCACACTATTATTTCTTCTCAAGAGTGCAGCCTTCTCAAGTACATCAGCCTTCATATTCCCTTCATTTTGAACAATAAAAACTCTCCTGAGTCAACTTTGATGCAGGACTGTGTGGTTTTCCCTCATGGATGACACCACAGTGTCACTACAGCAAAACATTAAAAAGATGAAAATCACCCTTTATGGAGATTTTATTCCATTAGTCACAAAGACTGAGCAGCCTTCAGGGGGATAATCAGTATTTTTCTTCTAGGTCTTGTCATGAAGTTCATCAGGCCTGTACTGACCAAAAGGGGAAATGCCACAAGGATAACTCACACTGACAGGCACTCATGACCATGCTGCACAGAGCTTGTCCCCTACCTGCCCTGTGGCAGATGTGGCTTGGTGAAAGCCAGTCCAAGGAGGAAGATGGAACCCCCCATGAAGAGCCAAGAAGCAAGCTAATAACTGTGCAAATGAAGCAACCAGGAATCTAGCTCTTTAGCTGGCTCCTGACCTCTTGGTTCATCAGTGCAGATATACAGTATTACCTGGAACAAGTTGTTCCCAGACAATGTTAAGATTTGGAAACAACTTGACGGCATCTGTTCGAACGCATTCACAGGATCATAGAATCACAGAATGGTTTGGGTTGGAAGGGACCTTAAAGATCATCTAGTTTCAACCCTCCTGCATGGGCAAGGACACCTTCCACTAGACCAAGTTGTACAAAGACCTGTCCAAGCTGGCCTTGAACACCTTCAGGGAGGGGCCATCCACAACTTCCCTGGGCAACCTGTTCCAGTGTCTCACCATCCTGACAGTAAATAATTTCTTCCTAATGTGTAACCTAAATCTATCCTCTTCCAGTTTGAAGCCATTGCCCCTCATCCTAACATTACACACCCCTGTAAAAAGTCTCTCCCCAGCTTTCCTGTAGGCCCCCTTCATGTACTGAAAGGCCGCTATAAGGAGCATTCTCTTCCCAGGTCTGAACAGCCCCAACTCTTTCAGCTTGCCTTCACAGGAGAGGTACATTCCCTCAATCTGCGTTGGTTTTGCAAAATCTCTTACTTAATTCTCTTTCCCTGACCCTATTGTAGCTCCTGTATTTTATAACTGGAAGTGAGTTGCTTCATGTATCTCCTGGTCCTTAGAAGAATAAACCATGGAGGCAATTGTGCCTCAGATAACACTGCACCTGTGGCATCAGTGTTCATTTATATTTTTTATTCAAGATTCAGTATTATGGTTGAAGTCATAGCCTCTAAGGAAATCTGATATTTTAAATTTCTGTAATATATTTGTTTGCTGACTTATATATCCCAGTCCTGGAGAAGGACTGATTTTTTTGACTTCTCAGAATCTTTATGAACCTAAAGCTCATGAGGGAACAAGAGGGGAAAACTTCATCACTCTTATCAGATGGTAGACTGTCCATTTGGCATTCTGCCTGGAAACTTGCAAACTCAATTAAATGCACATATGGTTCGTAGCAGGCAGAATCAGTCTTTGCCAACACACATCCCTCTTACAGCACTTCCAAACTGTACCCACGCTAGATAGCTTTTTCCACATAGGTAATTTTTTCCACTTCTCCAGCAGCATCAGCTCAGCATATTGTCTTCTCTGCCCTGGAAGGACACAGGGAAGAATGCCAAGATGAACATCAGTTTGAACTCCACAGGGGTGATTTTGCTATTGAGGAGCTTTTGTTGAGGAAGACAGGTATGGAGATACCTAGATTTAATGAGCAGTGTTGGTGGAATTAATAAATCTTCTCAATACTCCCTGAAGCAGCTGCTCTATTTTGAACTAATGAGCATATGGTTTCATTATATTTCATTGATTTGATCCCCTTCAGCTAAAGAAATATTTCAGGGGAATGCAAACAACTTACACGATTTCTGCATATTTCTCACTCCCTTTATTTATCCTGGCTAAACAGAAAGTGACTAGCATGTAAAAGAAAGAGCCAGAGGCAGCATTCACATTTCTTAATAGGGGTTGTATGAGGGGCAATGGGGCCTCTGACAATAATGAGGGCTCATGTATGCCTTGAAGTTGCAGTGCTTGGGAGATCCCTTAAAGGTTTTGGTTCTGTGAAAGAAACTGTGAAAAAAAAACCAACAAGCTCAAGCTGGACTAACCCTGCTTATAAGCTGTATTCTTTATTTGAAATTTCTCTCCAGAGGCAGAGGACAGGCAGGGAGGAGGGTGAGAAAGCATCAAAGCAGCTTCTTGATCTAACACATTCAAAATTTGTAGAAAGGAAGTTGAGGGAT
This sequence comes from Apus apus, assembly GCF_020740795.1. Taxonomy (NCBI): domain Eukaryota; kingdom Metazoa; phylum Chordata; class Aves; order Apodiformes; family Apodidae; genus Apus; species Apus apus. The sequence continues at coordinate 173,011,086 of NC_067282.1, forward strand.
AATTTTAAATTGTCTGTGAGAACGAACCTTTCAAAGCAAAGTGAAGCATGTTTTACTTTCTCAGTTGCTAGAGTCATTTCCCCACCAAGCTGTTTTGAATGTAAACTGTATTCAATATTTTATCTACTGTGCATACTGCTACTGATAGAAATAGAATTCTGAAGTGAAAGTGAAGTCGAAGTGAAATTGAAGTCAAAGTGAAGCAAAAGTCACGTGCATTTTTAAAATAAGATCTTTCTGGAAACTGATTGCTGGCAGCTGCAAGCTCACAAGCTATCTTTTTAAAGGAGCCAAAATAAATAAGGAAAACTTACACAGGTTTTCATTAGGTAACTAGATAGGCTTGGCAGCTCCTGGGTCTCCAGAGCAGGAGCCTTTCCTGGAAAGGCTGGTGACTGACAGGGAGATACTCTGTTCTGCTCTGTCAACAGTAAGGAATATGTACATTTTGCTTCCACTCCTTATTCATTGTCACTACAGTATTCTGCAATATACATATATTTGTATGTTCTACCTGTATATGAGTATGTTCCTTAAGTATATGTGTTTGTGTAAGTACAAACATACATATGTACAGATATACAGAATAGCTTTTCTGAACAGCAAATTGTGTAATAGCCGTTGACAAGATCGTGTTTCTCTACCTGAAAAGGCATTACAATATTGCTGGCAGTACTTGCATTTTATTTTATTTTTTTTTAAATAAAATCTGATTTTAAGCATCTTCTTGAGACTTAGAGACATTTTCCCATGCTGCTATTTTAGGAAGGAAGAAATCCATCTCTTTTGTGATGCTGAAACAGCTTACTTCTTCCACTGCCAGAAATGCCTAATGTTTCATCATGTAATTATTAACATTGTGAAACCAAAGCAAAAGGATTCACTTCCAGGTGTTCACCACATTGGAACAAATAAGCTTTAATTGTAGATCCAGGCCTATAAACTACAAAACTAAAAGGGAACTCGTGGTTGTAGTTTTCGTACATAAGAATTCAGTGCTTCTTAGGACAAGAAGGTGTATACTTCTGTTTCTTTCAAGCAGAAATAAAAGTGGTCTGTGTTTTGATGGATTGCAAATTGATACCTGGATCAGTCAAAGCCATCTTTTTCTCTCTTCCAGCAAGTAAAATAAACTTGAACATCACAAAAATGAAACAACTCCATCACAGAATACCAGTCTTTAGAAAACAAATTAATCTCCCCTGCCCTTAAAGTATATCAGAAATATTACATTTGCTATCAAACTAAATTACAACATTTATTTCAGCCTCTGTGGTCCTACAGAGATTGTGGCACAGTGATGTCTGCTCTTTATTTGTGACATGCAAGTGGCAGGGAGATAGATGAATGCAGCACCTCTCTTTTTGTGACAAAATCCATACATTATTAATTTTTGTTGTTGTTGCTCTAAAGCTGTGAAACAGATGCCATTCTGAACTGAAAATCACTGTTCTGATATGAGCAGACGCAGTCCCTGAGCTATCCAGTCAACTAATTAATTCTGCATAATTTAATAAAGGATGGTAATTACTCAGTTTTCCCCATCTTGTTCCCCTCCCTGCTAATGATAACATTATCAAGCCTAGGCAGGGGGTAGTGAGCATTGTGTGTGTGTGTAGGGAGATAATTTACAAAGAAAGAGGATGAGTAAGCAGATGAAGCAATGGTTCACCCCAGGAACAGGCTTCTAAGATCTTCAAATTTCTTATTTAGAGGGAATTTGCAGAATGAAGAGCATTAAGCAGACAGTAATGACGACAGTGTCATTAAAAGAGGTAGAGTGAAAGTACAGGAAAGTTTATCTTCCATGCATTTGTCTATCAAATGTTGTGTTACTTTTCATTTTTATTAAAATCGTGTTTAGCAGGCAAATGTACTTGTGGACAGAGAAGGAAAGTCACCTCCACAGGCTTTTTCCTCTCTCCTTTGTTACCTCTAAATGGGCAATAGTTGATGGCAGTTATAGCAGGATCAGTAGCAGCAGCAGAGAGAGTTCCTGTAGGCATTCTTCAGTGTCCCACCATATGGTGCAAATTTTAACTCATTCAAAGAAAGATGCCAAAAAGGGCTGCAAGCAGCAATATATTAATCCAAACTTCTGAAAACTCAGCCTGGCATACAAATTCTCTTTTACATAAAAGATCTCAGAGGAGTCCTAGCACAGCTGTATATCCTCTGTCCTACCAATAGATTATTTAATTCATTACAATCTGGTCACATAAATCCTACATTTTTACTCTTTTCATTTGGTAAACGATTCTAAGACCTCTCAGAATTTCTTTTTTATTTCTTTAAAGTGAAAAGAAGCTAGGCAATAGCAAGCTATATAATAACGATACTACTGGCAAAAGCTGATAAGAAGAGGAAGAAAATAAAGACTTTTTGCTGAATTCACAAGATTCACCTGTTTAAAATACATGTTAATTGTATTATCATCCTAGAACCTGAAATGCTACATTATTGTTTTTAATGTCTGATTTTTAGATAAATTTGGACCCTAAATATCTGATTGAGGAAAAGTTCCTACATAAGATGGATAAATTCAATTATTTATTACTCAACTTTAGAACATTTTGAACAACTTTTTATTTCTACACTTTATAATACTGTTGAAACAACTAATCTAAAATTAATAAATTATGTATGAAATGTTGTAGGTTTTTTCTTGAGTGCTCCATAGATGTAAAAATGTATTTTATGGCCACAAAATAGACTGAAGCATAGATGGCATTGTTTTCAACTGGAAGCCTGTAAACCTAACCTCATATAGATTCACCTCTCACATCCAGCCTAATTAATAGAATCATAGAATTGTTCCAGTTAGAAAGGACCATTCTGAACATGCTTAGCCACCTTCTCAAGGAGGAACAAGGACACTATAAAGGAAACTTCAGTGAGCAATGAAATGGTATCCTCTCTTACCTGAACCAGGTTTTCTTGGAGGCTTTGTCTCCTGGGCCTCTTATTTATATTCCTATTGAGCCCAGTCTTCCCTCTAAGAAACAAACTAACATAAAATAATTTATTCCTTTCGGAAATAAAAATTCTACTCTGTGGCTTTTTTTTTTTTCCTTATTCTAGAAATTAAGACAGTGACAGCAATGCAGCAGCTACTCCAGATTAACTGTTCCATATCTGACGTGGAAGAGATAGGAGATGTTAATCTGTTTATTTTCCCCGTTTGCCAAACTGTTGGCAAAGGAAAGACAAAGGATATCTATTCACATTCTGCAGCTGGGGGTAGGGAAAAAAAGACACTAGAAAAACTGAGATTTTCCTCCCAGTCTTATTAACCATCAGTCTATTCATACTGTCTTCCTCTGATGGGACAGGCAAGAAACAGCAGTGGTCTTTCAAATAGTATTTTTCTTCTTTCTGTAAACTTGAAAGCTCCTTAGCATCCATTATATGCACTATACTATGAGTCAAAACTCCTCAGGTCTCTTTTTATTAAACCAATCTCTTGAGACCATAAATGCTTGGAGTACCATAATAACATGAATCACAGTTCATTTCCTTATGTGGAGGAAAATAAAATTTTAAAGAACCAAATACTAGAAAAAGATATGTAGCAAATTTCCATGAAAGATCTGGTAAGATCTTCAAGGAAATTAGTATTTTTAGAAATAAAAGATATCTAAAATGTGTAACCTGTACATGATGTCTGTGGTTTAAAAAGTCATAGTCTCTACACGACAGTAATTCTGGATGTGATGGTAAAACAAACAGAATTAGATTAAACAAAGTGATATTAATGCATTTACAGCCAGGAATATGAGGAATATACATGCAAATTTCTTCATGCTTCAGGAAGAATCTGGGGAAAGCTCAGGCTAAAGCATAACAGAAGATAACAGAATCAGGACTGTTTAAGCCAAAATACAAAGTTCTTTAAAGCACTCTGGTTTCACCAAAAAGTTTAACTTTCCTTGTCACTGGGTGGTCATTAGAAACCTGACAGCTGAAATGTACATATAATAGTGGTCTCAAACAAAGGGAAGTCTGAAAGAGGAGACACAAAGATAAGTCTGAAACCAGACAAATCATCCTGGCTGCAGAAGACAAATGCCACTTTAAAAATGAGTAATGCTAATTTCCAATGACTTGGCTAAAGGGAATTAAGTATACTTGTGGAGAAAAAGATAAGAATTCCTTTAAAACTTGTTAGGTATTAAATTAATGAAGTGTTTATTTGCTTCTCCTGTCAGCAGGCTCTGAAGCCCATGACTGGGCTTGGACCATGGCTTTCTTTTCATTACAAAATACACCCTGGCCTTGTATGCATATACAGAGTGAATTATAAACACCTGCCTAGTAACATTCAAGTTTACTGAAGCAGAAGGTCTCAACAGAGAAGCCTGCCTGAAATCCCTCACAAACAAAAGATGACTGGAATACAGTAGTCCCACATCACAATCCCATCAGTTTAGGATAAAATATTAATATATCCATTTTACTTTTCTGTAACCTTGCCATGACTGTATTAAAACACAGTCTAATTTTCCTAGGTCTGAGAATGACAGGCTGGAGGCTGTAGTATGCTATATTGTGACAGGACTGTTTTGGTATATATTAAACATTATGTGCATCTGTCATGTTGTTTATAGATAACACTAAGAAGAAAAAAATGCACTTCATAAAGACTTTTCAAGTCCTGTTCATTTTGTATGAAATCTAATGTTTGTTTTACATGAAATGCAAAATATCAAAACTCTCTGTCAAAAATATTTTAAAGATATTTGGGAACCACTGAAACAGTGAAACAAAGAAACCCAAGGTATTTTAATTATGAAAACTGTGAAAATTGAGTATTTTTAAGGTATCAGAATTTATTTCTTTTTTTTTCCTTGTTTCTTCTTCAGAATACATATATTAGGGCTGTAGAAGCATTCATTGACAGACCACAATTTATTATCAAGGTGTTTCTGACAAGCTGTAGTATGAAGATTTATTTGCTTTATTTTTATTTTCTGCCAATACCAAACATAAAATAGAGAAATGCAACTGCAGTATTAAATGATATTGATTAACTTATACTTCTCATCTTTAACTCTAAAGCCTATAGATGCATCTCCATGGTAGTCTCCATTGTTATATGCAAAAACCTGACCCAGTGCCTCCAACTGATTTCCAGGCAAGAAAAATACTGTTTTCTTTCTAAGTTTCCAGTAATGTCATTTGTGTTTTGTATGGTTACACTGTTCCTTCTCTCAGGCTTGCTGACCTAAACCTTCCCTGAAAAAGGGCTATTTCTAATATATGTTAGTAATTAAAGAACATTTCTTAATTTCTTTTCTACACTGTCTCTCACTCTCTCATTAGGTTAATTAGTACTTTAAAGTAATAAAAGTACATTTTGAAGCAGAATGGACTGCAAAAGCAACACAAAATCAAGCCATACAACATAAAAAAAAAGACAATAACATTCATGTAACCAGAATCTTTTAGGGTATAGAATTGTTATAATAGTTCAAACTCAGAACCAGATTTATTATCCCTGTAAAATAGTGTCTGTTGGGCAAGGCATTTTTAATAGAAATAAATAACAATATCTTGACCCAAGAAGCTTTAGAAGCAGATTAAATGCCTGTAGATTGAAGTAAAGCTTTCATAAACTCTGACTTCTTGGGCCAGGAATCTTTCTCCAGTGAATCGTGGATGTTACCTTATAAAATTACAGACATAAAACACAATTTAAAAGTTGTTCCATGGTTACAAATTAATATGTAATATGCTGATAGTAATTTGATAGCTCTGAATGAGCAATAAAAAATATTTCAATGAAACAGAGCATCACTATTTTGTATTATGAGCCTGAATAGTGAAAAGCCACTTATAACAAGGGAAAGAATATATTAAAGTAATACAGTGTTATCTCCCAAATATTCATGTACTGCCTTGGAGAGCTTAACTCTGTGCAGCCCACAGCAGCTGATCTTACATGGCTAAATCTCTGTAGGACTTAGAAGACAGCATATCTTTTCAGGAGATATGTGTGTGGTTTTTATTTGTTGCACTTTGTAGTTCACTTTTAATATGAAAATATTACAGAGGAAAGTCTCTCACTCTAACACTAAATGTAGTTTTGATAGCACATAACAGTTATTAATATTATTGCTTATGGATAACACAGCAGGAAAATGCATGGAATCTGGTCATAACAGCTAGCAGAAGATGACAGACTACCAAGTTCTGACGCTCAGTTTGTCTCTTCTTATCTGTTGCCATTATAATTCCTGTCAGTCTGTTCCCCTATGTGCAGATCTGCACCCAACTGCTAAACATGTCCTGTACTTAAATTGCCACTTAACCTTTTTTGGACATGAAACTACTTGTTATGGATATTATGGCAATCTTATAATATGAGTCGGAATATTAAAATAAAATAAATAAATAAATTGCACTACTGAGAACCCAGGTGCTGTGATTCAGTGAGCAGATGCTTTCAAAAGTGACAAGATGTATTTTTCTACTCTGCTTTTAGAAGAATTTTACTGTGATCTTAGCATTCCATACTACTTCATTGTGCATAAACATCTATTTCTTCTATCCTTAGAGGTAGATGAGTAGCAGTTATTCACTTAGTGAAATGAAGGATGACGTGCTATTTCATCTCATTTACTCAAAGAAGGGAAAAAAAGTCTCTAAGACCTCAAACATCTGCTGATGACAAATTATTTCAAATCCCCTTTGGAACTATTAATAGCCACTACTGCAATTTCAGCTCTTCCCAAGTGAGGGAAAACATTTTAAATGAGCTAATGCAGTGAGTGGGTGGTGAGAAACTCCTTGACGCATCTCATGCATTTTTTATCATTATTTAATGCAATTATTTGTAAAGAAAGAGTGCAACAGCAAAGATTCCCTTTCAGTTCCTTAAAGTCTACCTTATTACACTTTTATTTCCTTATTAGCTCTTCAAAGGAATGCACATGTTACTGTTTTTCTGTAGGTTTAGATTATCTGATTTGGAGATTAAAACTGTAAAAGCAGCTCACAGCCCAAAGTCACCCTTTGCTGTGTGAGGAGGGGGAAATCTGTGCCTTCCTTCCTGAGATGACTCAGAACTGATATAGGATCGAAGCCGGGTCTCAGATGGGTACACAAAAGTTCTTTCACACAGCACAAGGAGTCCTGGTCAATTTTCTTCACTTTATCTAGCATTTTGCTGTTTAATTTGCTCTTGTGACTAGAGAGCAAACCGCAAAAGTAAGCCAGTATGATTGCTGACAAAATGAAAGTGCCATTAGGACTGATAGACTCTGCCACTGAAAAGATGATGTTATACATGGTAAGGATATTTCTCTGTAGGATTCCTACTGTTAGTTTGTTTGTTAAAAATAGTTATAATTTTCAGTCTGGTCCATACAGCAGGTCATCAGTAAGAACACTTAAAATAAAGTCCATATTAACAGCCGTAACTACTGAATACTGAATAGTCATGCTCCTGCTTAAAATCTTGCCAGTTAGTTGTATGAGACAGCTGCCATTACTGGGTATTTCAGAGCCCTTCCTGAGGCAAAAGATCCTTCAAGTGCGGTGGTATTTTTATTTAGTTATAAGCAGAATTGGAAAATGTTCAGTTGTAGCCAACAAAAATTCTAGCTAAATGCTGAGAAAGCATCAAGCTGGTTTCCTGGAATATTCAGAAAGGTCATGGAAAGTCACTTCCACAGGTGGTGTTTTTTTGAAGAGGCCGAAATGTTAGAAAAGGGTGGAACTGGTTAACCATGTGTGCTGTGCTGTATGTAAATGTCTCATTTTTGCAGAATTTGTGTGTGCATTTCAGGAGTAGAACCAGTGAGGCTGATACTGCAAAGGAAATGAGCCATCTTGAAACACAGGTATGCCTTGCAAAGCCTTACTGGAATATCTGTCAGTAAACACCCATGAACAAAACAGTCACCCAAATCAGTGGCTCTCCTTACTGCAAGGTGAGCTAAATTTGTCAGGCATGTGTCAGAAGTGGTTTATTATATCACCTTGCATACCTGTGATATCCAAGACGTGTACAAAGATAGCAGATATAATAAAGGATTTGTTATCCACCTTAAGTCTTCTGGAAGAGCTGCTGCCAGACAGCTGAGAAGTTTAAGGGGACAGAAAATCATGAGAAGAACTGATGTTTAAGCCAAGGAATCTGACCCAAAGTGTTTTGCTGTTTGACTGTGAAAGTTTCCTGGCTCTGAGCAGTGAGCCTACCATTTTCAGGATTCCCCAGTACTTGATGGTTCTGTTTCTATTCCTGCTTATGTGTGGTTAGAATTCAAAAGAGATGTGTCTTCCAGAAGGCTGCACAACTGCACGTTCTAAAATGATCATGTTATTTTACAGAGGTCTGCAACTTGAAGAACTCAGCTGCTGTGCAGGAAGGGTGTGCATGAGTAATCAGTTACATTTGTGTATTTCTCTCTTTCAGGTCCTTTACTAAAAGGAACAATCTTACTGTGCCACAACAGTCATCAAACCACCTAGAATCTATCACTTTTTATATTCTAAACCAAATTTCAATACTATTTTTCACAGTTTTCTCACTTCGTATACATCAATCCAAAATATATTTATCACTACAGAAATCCCACTTCTTTGCACTGTTAAGCGAGCACCTGCTGACAGGTGAATCTTTACAACCAGCAGTATTGTGATCAGACAGATGTCTTTGTCTTGCCATGCCTTTACTACTAGATAATGGACATAGGTTCATTTCCTACATGTCTGCAAGAAAAAGAAAAAAAAAAAATTAAAACTATGTAAGACTGAGGAAGTGGCCCTTTGTGCTAGTGATGTCCATTTTGAAAATACTGAAATGACATCCTGAAATTGTATTCACTTCTAATCAAGCTGGAGTTCTTCTCACCATGGAGATATTAAAAGCTCTGTAAGAGTCAGTCTTCTGTGTGTCATGTGTGTGTGATCTCATCTTTCTTGCAAACCTCAGTAAGTATCAGAAAACTAAGAGGTGGAATAAGTCTTCAAAAATCAAAAGGTTGTTTCAAAGACAAAACAAGTAATCAGAAATAACAGTAGGTTAGGTTTAGGCTGGATATTAGGAAAAGAGCAACCTACACAATGAGGGTAATTAAAACCTGGGATAGATTTCCCAGGGAGAAGCATAATAAACATCCACGGGGAACATGGGGAATATCTCTGGAAATTTTTCTCTTGTCTTGTTTTAAAAGAGTAAGTTATGCAAGGTTCTTTCAAGAATGGCTTGAAGATAGATGTTCTTGCTATGGGAAAGCAGTTGAACTAGAAGACTTGTCAAGGTCTTGATCAGTTCTATATTCTACAATTTTATAAAACCCAAATTATTTTTTAGCACAGAGCTGAAAAACTGTGGTAACCTAGATGGCAGTTAATGCATACATAGTTATATCCGTGTTAAGGCTGAATAGATTACATGTCATTTAATGCAAGCAAGGAGATATATGTTTGCCCACAGAGAAAACTGAAACTCCCACTGTTAGTAAGGAAATACTACTTTTATCAGAAATTATCAAAAGACATCTGTGCATTTCTATTAAAAAAGACACTCTAGATTCTGAAAGTATTTAGGCATTATGAAACTAATTCCTGTAGGTAAAGAAAGCTTTTAGGACTAGGCTGAAAAAGCCCCTTTTTATTTACCTGAGTGTCCTCATTTGTGTACTAGAGAAATTAATTTAATCCCAATAACTGGTTAAGAACTAAACTCAGAAGTGTACAGGCTTAGAGGTGATGGACGTGCAGGCAGAAACGTGCCATGTGGTATACAAATCTTGAGGCTGAGGGAAGCTTTGCTTGTGTCCTATGATATTGCAGATATACTTGCTAACCTTCTCATTTGAAACTCTCAATTTCTGAGCTACTGCAGTATTGCAGAGCCTGGACACCTAAACCTCTGTATCTTTTCACAATAGGTATGAAGACAAAGCTGCAAAATGTTTTTGTTCTCAGGAAGAATAAGCAAAATCATAGTTGTTTGCCGACCATTTTGGCCTTACCAGGATTTTACCCCATAGCTGTCCAGATTATCCCTATATTTTGTCTTAATTTTGTTTCACCCAGTGAACAAAATTCAACACATGAAACTGTAATAATATGATTTTCATTTGCAGAGAAAAATGAGAGAAAATATTGACTTTATATGGAGTTAGTTTGGAAATAACTATGACAACTCTTTTTTTCTAAAATAGTTTCCTTAACAGACTCCATTATAATGTAATGAAACTTAAATTGTATTTATTAATATGAATATGTGTTGGTTCTGGTTTTTTATTATGGCAGTCTGTAACAGCTTTGTTTCCTTATGTCTGTGAAAAATTGCACATAGCACTGAGTGCAAAAGCAAGTTTATATGCCTCCTCATCTGAGACACAATCTCATTTAGTTTAATTACATGGAGTACTCTTTCTCACTTGCCAGTGACTCCGTAACTTTATTCAGATGGTTCTTCAGTAAGGCTCAGTCAGCACCCATAGCGTGGTTATGCCTGGATATTTTCTCAGGATTTGGCTTCAGTTCAGAAAGCATTAAGATGGTATTGTGAATGAGAGTTCTAAAAGCCTTCCCAAAGCCAATATAACTGATAATTTCTCACAGTATGAGAAATTGCACTTCATCAGCTACTGCCTCGTTTCACACACTGAAGTGCAAGGACTTTCAATTCTACCCCTCTTGCTAAAAGTGAACAGCAAGTGGAGTGTCAAGGAAAGAAAACAGGGTGTAAGCAAGGGTATGCTGGCAATGCAAAGAGGTACTATCAGCAAATATGCAAATGTGCAGTTGTTAATGCTAGGGATGTAATGAAGCCAGATGACTGACCAAATTGCTGTGTTGTGCAGCAAAGAAAGGGAGAGGTAACGTGTCAGGCATGAGGAGCCCTGTAACAGAGGAGTCTTCACATTCTCTGGTAATATCCAAGTTTTCTAAAAGAGCAAGAATGTGATGCGGAAGGGATTTTTAATTTTATTTTTAAATCCTTATTTAGTACTCGCTGTAACTTGAGGAAGATCATAAGTCCTCTTGAATTCTAAGCACAGATCCATAGATTGCATGAACTTTTCTGAGATTCATTCATAACTGGAAATCGTCTGGTGTTCTCTCCTTTCGCTTTCTTATGAATAAAGATTATTCCAAGTTCATCTTGAGATGGTGACATAATACATGCTTTTTGAGATTATTCTGTAACTTGATAATACGACTCAATAACTCAAACATCTCAGAAACTTTTTGGAAATAGTTCTGGATAATTCTGCCTGATTTTTAACTCCCTTCAGGATTTACCAGACTGTAAGAAACCACAGAAATAACCTCTCTTGTAGAATATTTTTCCTTCTCATGTACTAAAGAGATGAACTACAGCAAACTGAACACATTAATCATCTGGAAAGGCAGGAAACAGAGCTTTGGCCAGCAATGGGAATTATGAGATCTGGGTCATATAACCTTTGACAAATTGTGTTCCTGTTGACAAAACAGAGACTTAACTGCTGTTTTCATGGTGGTAAAATAGAAAAGAGGGCATATAACTCTCTAACACTGAGTCTTATTTTCATAAACGATAATTAACAGAAAGACAGGCCCTTCACTTTAGGATAATGCATAAAATATTAAGGGATCAGGGAAGCATATTGTTAGTGAACAGAGCAAGCCATGGTGGGATTAGCAACAGGGGCTTATTTGAATCTTCAAACACTACCTCTCCTTAGAGCTCACAACTTACCCAGGAATCCCTGTGAACATCAGGTATTGCCTGTCAGGATGGATGTGAGCAGGGAAGGACTGGATGAAGCACCAGCACTAGACAGGCTACAGCCATAGCACAGAGGAGTTTTTTGTGTAGGAATGAAACAAGAAAAAAATGCAGTGAAAGGGACATGAAGGACGTGGAGGGTGCTCTTCCTGTTGTGTTCTAATGCCATCCATTATGCTTCAAACCAAGAAAGTTTAGGGATTCTTTTGCTTTGGTAATTTGGTTGGTTGATTTTTTTACTATTTCATAGTAAATTGAGATGACAAGTCAAAACTGGCAAACTTAATAGAATTACAAAGTAATCATCTGTGTACTCAAAAATGAAAATTGTTATGATACGATAAGACTCCAGCAGTAGTTTGGTTTTGGTTTTGAAATACAGACTTGGAGGAATAACCCACTAAAATAGTTCCTATATCCCTTTCAGAATATAAAGAAAATAAGCTTCTATCCTGACAGTCGAGTAGGCAGATGCTCTACAAGGTTGGCACCTTTTAAATAGAATCAGTAATACTCTTTTTGTTGCAGTGTTGTTGCAGCCTTACTGGAATTGCAAAGAAGATGAAGAAGGGCAGGAGAGGTGAACAAAGTGATAAAGGATTTAAAATTATCCCTTTGTGCAATATGCAAGCTCTTCTTCACTGTACTGCATACTTTAGGCCTGGCTGAATTACTTGAGGTGAATAATTTACGCTACTACTTTTGGATTTTTTCCATCAAAGGGATTATTTCAAGGTCTACATAAAAGTGAATAACTGATGAATACTTTTTAATCTTATTTCATATTTACAAATTATATCAAATAACAGCAAATTTTTTGCAACCACATCTTTGTGCGATTTGGACCAATCAGCAGCAGAGAAAGTGTCTAGAAAATACTAAAACCTCAAAACTTATAAATAAAAATAACTTTCTGAAATATAATTCTAACTCTAGAAAGCACCTATAAATGACTTGGCACTTAAAAATTACTTTTTATTTTTTAAATGCCCTTCAGAAAATGTAGGGAGGCAAGGTAAATGTAGAAAAGCTTTCTTTGGAATTCCCTGAGTGCAGTTAGTTTGGAATCTCCAGAAATAAAGTTTACTTCTGATTGTACAGATTTTATTGTAAAGAATGCACAGACAGAATTCTGAATTGCATTTCAAATGATCCGCAGAAGCCATAGTTTCTGGGACTTTTAAACCAATGGGATTATGCAGAAGTCATTGCTAGAGGAACAAGGACTGCCCCTCCGTGGGCGATATGAATGCCAGAAGGCGAAACAGAAACAAAGCTCATGTAGTCAGATGTCCCTTAAATCTTCCCTTCAAATATGCAAACTGTATGAATTACAGTTCTGCCACAATTTGTTTTCTGCAGCAACCATGCAATATTAATGTTCTGCTTAAAATTAGCTTATTTGGGGTAACCTGAAGATGGGAATGGGAAGTCACAGGTCCATAATCTGGAGGCCTTTCAGTTTACAGTTTTACTTATTAGCAGGCAAAGCCATCCTGTAGCCTACACAAACAACAATAAATTTAAGTGCCCTACCTCTAAATGCTCACCCTGCAACTTTGGTTCTGTGGATGGTTATGAGCTCAGGATCCTTAGTGGCACTATATGAATAACTAACACTTGCTTCAACTCGGATTTTATGGAAATGTAATTATCTTAAGAAACAATTTACTGACAATAAGGAAGCAAAAAGATTTTGCTCTTCAGTAACAATGGTGACTCTCCAGTGACATGAATTATAAAAGTGGGTCCTCCCAACAGTAGAAATAGAAGTCCGTGATCAAATCCAGAACACCAATTTGATAACTGGAATGACATAATTTTTCAAATTCTCTTTATTATTGTGTTTCCTCTTTGGAATAGGTAGAATTGGTGAGTTGTTTTGATTCTTTTAGTGAAATGATGCTCAGAGTTTTATAGCTGACTGAACAATTGTAATAATTCAGAACTCTCAGGAATTGTATTTATTATTTGTTCCTTATTTATTTATTTATTTGTAAAATTGTGCCTAGCAGATTATTAATAGTTTTTAACAAAGGTTTTAAAAGAAGGGTAATGAAAACTGCTTAGATGTAATAAAGTGGTAAAGTATCTTATAAGTCAGTGCATCCTTCCTCTAGGAGATCTGACCCCTATCTCCCTACTTAAAGTGAAATGTTTAAAAAACCTAAATATAAATAAAAACATATATTTTAGTTGTATTGTTTTAGAAAAATGTAAGTTTAAGCAGGATCCTATTTCACAAGTAACTCAATTAATTTCAAAGAACAATGGCTTTGAAAGTCTTGTCTGAGGCTTTGTATAAGGACATTACATAAAAGAAGCATTGTATTCTGTTATTAAATGGCTTTTTTTTTAGAATTTTTACATGAAGGCTGCATTAATTCTGTTTTACTATTCATCACCAGATAAGAAAGTGCTACATGTGCAGAGAAACAGGATAAATATTATTTAAACAATTTCAATACATTGTGTTGCGGCTTGCTTGGTATTGTTTTGCTGGAAAGAAATACATACCTTAGGTCCAAAAAAAAATTATGTTTAGCATAATGCTTTAAATGCCAGTAAGTTTCTATGGTTATTGTAGTAAAAACGAACTAACAAGGGGTTTTTTGGCTTTTTTTTATCATTAAATAGAGCATCCGCAGAACCTAGAATACAATATTCATGCTTCATCATTGTCTTTAGGGCAAACAAGACTTTCTGCATCTAGGAGTGCTGTGTGATGGAGAAGATAACGTTAAGTCTTGATTCTGTAAATAAGTGAAGTTAGTTTGGCTGCACAGGGACCAGCTATAAGACTAGACCTTATTTGTAATGACTAATGACCAGACTCTATACCTCTTCTGTACATAACATTTGTCTGTGGAGAGCTTAACTTGACTTTTCTTTACCTGCTTTTATGGTCTCCATGTCTTTCTACTACAAATATTATTTCTCGAGGGAAAAACTTGCTTGCTCCCAACTAGATACACACCGGTGTAGGACTACTCTTAGGTAAAAAATCTCATTTAGTTCTCTATCTTGGCTACTCTTATGTGCTCACTAGCATTTATGTTCAAGTTTCTGTTTGGCCCTAAATTCTTAAAATTCTGCCTTGTAGTCCTTTGCTCAGATATCTTGGATTGAGGATGCTTCCCAGAGGACACCAGTTTTAACATCACAGGGTTTTTGAATGATTTTTAGAAAGTCTTTCTCTCAAGAACATGGAGAAGAATGTATTATGCTTTATAGATTTGGATGGACTCACAGGAATGAAGAAGGTGAGGTCCTGTAACAACTCTGTTGCTTATGGGTTTTGAATCATGACATATAAGAACATACTATGTGTGGCTTTCCGCCTGCAAAGCAGGATGGATTTCTTGCATAAGTTATTTGAAATTCTTCTCTTTCTTAGCAGAAAAATCAACATGTATCTGCAGGGTAGCAAGCCCTTTTGTTATTATTGTTATTGTATTCATTGCATACCTTCTATTTTTATTGCCTTTGAATGCCTGACCAGCAGATGCACTGACTTCATTTGCAACTCTTTCTTAAGCTGTGAAAAATGTACTTGTCTTAGAACACTCTTTCCTAAATCCACTGATTTGTTTTGTTTGTTTCCCATCAAAGGCAAAACTTACTCCTCTCTTTCTACCAGCGTATATCCCCTGCAGCACCTTTCTCTTTTTAAGCTGAACTCTTTTATTGTTTGTAACATTGCATCTTGTTTGCTGCTTTGTAACTCTGCCTGGGGCATCTCAGACTTATTATAGCATGTTAATAAATGCCATCTGCTGTTCTGTATTATATGATGAAAGATGTGGATCTTTGCAGTGTAACTGCTATCAGTTCTGACTTTCAAGGACAGTACTTTCTCTTAAGAATGTTCAATTAGGTATTTACTTGTATTTTTCTGCAATTACTTGAGCCTAGATTCATCTCATTTAAATTTAGGGACGTACCTGAGGTACCTCTAATAAGAACACAGATGTCTTTTGTTCATTGTGGAATCAATGCAGAGGAAATATGTCTAAGGTTTTCATCTCATGTAAGACTTGGCTCATCCTCTCAGAAGGGCGTGTTGTTCCCTAGCTGAGACTCCATATGCAAATAACTGTAATGGTAATTTATATACTCCAATTACATAATTATGTTAGATTAATTAGTTCCAGGCTGTGATACTCTAAAATCTTAATTCTTCAGAGACATACATTATTGTAAATCTTAGTCTTTAATAAAGAAAATAAAAATATTATTGAACTTCATTATTTATCAAATCAGATAAGATATAAAACATTCTCAGAATGATTTTGACAAAGATTGGTCACTTTTTTTGTGATCAGTTTCTACAAGAGTTGTTATTGCTGATGCCTCTGGAGAAGGTACATGCAAATATAATTATGGTTGCTATGGATAAAAGAGTACAAAAGGAGCCCAAGTGCCACATATTTTAGAAGACTTTTAAAAAGAAGAAGAAAAATTATTTTGCCTTATTCTTTCCCTGGTAAAGTCACCATTCTCACCTGACCTTGACTCTCAAAGAGAAAGATAAAAGGCAATTAAGAGTGAACTGCAAGGTTTTCTAGAATGTTTCTTTCAGCAAGCTGAGAAAGTTAAGCAATTCTGCTGGATGCAGTAATGGGTTATTTTTTTCATTCCAAGTCCATACGCATGCCCTGTAAAGCACTTGTGTATGTAAAACTATACATATAAATTTATTCACAACACTACTATGAACTGTCACAAGGCCTATATATGCTAGGTGATGACACGGAACTGAGCACAGTTTCAGCCACACACCATCTAGGTCAGGAGGGATTTAGTCTTCACTAGTAAAACTTTTCTACCTTAATTGAGGGAAGCCCACAGGAAGATGGTCCTTACAGGGTTGCTGTTGAGGCCTACAAGAAAAATCTCCAAAAACATCATAAAGGGCCCTAGTTTTCTGTAGAAATTATTTTCTTTTCTCTGTTCTAATTTCTTTATACATACTTGAGATTAAAGGCAAATATAAATAGGCTGTTCCTTGCGTTAAAGAAAAAGGGGTTTACATTAAATAACTAAGTAATTTTTTCCCACCTATTATGTAAAATACCCTTGCTGATCTTCTACAAATTTCAGCAATTACTGACTAAAAGGAGCCCACCTCCTCATTACAGATATCTCTTTTAAAATGAAATGTTGCTGGGAATGTTCTGCTTTGGCCACATGTATGTAAGCACAAGGTTTGAGGTGCTTGTCTCACCTAGTCAGTATCTGAGTGCACAAAGGAGCAGAAGACCATCAATGCTAAGTTTTCTATGTTTATTCTTTATTGTTAATGTGTCAGTGATGTAAGTATGAAGACCAAACATGTTTTAATCCATCAAAAATGTACAGGATCTTTCATTATTTTTAGATGAGGGGAGTCAGAAGCTGTAGAAACATACAGAACCTCAAGAAATTACTCTGTGCTCATCCCAGTATTAAAAATGTGGAGGAAAAGGAGCATTTCATCAGACCTCTGAAAAGACAGACACAACAGAACGAGGATAAGATGGAGAGCTCACTGATGAAAATTATTTAATGTCTGAAGTTCTGAAAACAGCTATTCTGTTTCAAATAATCCCTCTGAATGTACAAAATATAGTCTAGCCGAATGCTAGCTTCAGTGTACAACAGCCTTTATACTGGCAATACTGGAAATAATTGGTATCTTTTTAGCATCAGGAAAATGGACTATGTTGAATAGTCAGATACAAAAACTGTGTGGAATCTGTTGTCACAGAGAATCTTCAACCATTGTGGTTTATAATTGCAAAGAACCGGGTAGTGCAAAGTGATTCTTGCTCAGATCTCAGTGATTTGGCTCAGACGGCTAGACAGAAGGGAAGGAGGTAAATTTCTTTCTCATTGCCCAGAGCATATCTCAGATACAAAATAAGGGAGGCTGAATCCTCAAGCTCCAGAGGCATTATGACTATGCTGGAGTATATCCAACAGAGGATTCAAAGGCCATTTCAGTAGAACATGTGCACATAAACCCAAACCTTCATGACAGCTCCAGTTGTGAGGGAACTGGACTCAGGTGAGACAATACAATTAGAAACATATGCTTGGTTTTAAACACTGCAGGCACCTTCTATAGCTGGAAACAGCTGTTCTTACAACTGTTTTAAAGATCTAAGCTCAGGAAAGAATGAGGGACCTCTATAAAAAATGTGACAATATTAAAAGTACAGCTTTAATGGAATTTTCTTCATTATATTTAATTTAATTAAGGGTGTGGGATTTAGAACCAAAGCCATTTTAACATTTATTACCTCAAATAAGTTTTATATGTTTTCTCCTGGTCACTGTTCATGAAGAAAATTTAATGCAGATGTTTAGTTTTACAAAGTTGTACAGTTAGATCTTAATCATGTCAGTGTATAGAATGTATTTAAAAGCCTTAAGATTTGTTCCTGTCTTTTTTAATATGAGCATTATATATAACTAGGGATGAGAACTACAGGATACAAAATATCTAAATCTTTTCTGAATGGAGTATAAAAAGCTGTAATTTTGGTTCACTAACTGTCCACTGAGTTTTGTATTTAATTTTCTCAGTTTCATGAATCATCTGAAAGAGTCCTGAAGTGGTAAAATAAGAGTGTCAAGGTTTAGGAGACAAAAGGGTGCAAGAACTTCTTCCTGCTCCTTATTAGAACTGGAAACTGAACCTAAGACAGTAAAATGTTTCAGCACACACAAGCATCCAATGCATAGAGTGGTAACAGACTTATCATTAGTTAGTGGCAATATAAACCAAAGCAGGGACCATTTGGAGACCCACTCAAATGGTATGGCTCCCATCACATGCTTAAACTTCCTCCTGTTCTTTCTCCAAGACCACAGTGATTGTGTTAAAATTGCTTAGTGGGACATTTCTGTGCTTTTCCCCTAACTGCATGTGCTTTTTCCCTAGCTAAGCCTGGGCATTGTCTATGAGGATACTATTTGCTCGAGGACAAAAGCTGTGCAGAATGCATTACAAATTAAGTAGTATGAGCATCAGAGCCTTGGCTTCAATTTGTTCACTAACACACATATAGTCAAAGGTTCCTAACACTGCCAAGGAACTGGAATTGATAGTGTATTTTTTTCTTGTTCAGTATCTATAAAAAATAAATTTTAAAATAGTTACAAATTCTAAATTATGCATTCAAAAGCTAGGAAATACAAGATAGGGTTCAAGTTGGGAAGGTAAACAAAATTACAGTAATTTAGGCACTTATCTATCTTGTGTGTTATATGAAGCAGAGGTTTTTTGTAAAAAAATAACTTGATGATGAATTTAAAGACTGCCGGAGTCCAAACACACAGAGACATGAATTACGTTTGCACAGATAGCCTTACTAGTTAGGCATTATATTTTTACATGTAAATAAAATATATCTAGATCAATCTGAGCAAAAAACATCCCCGAGTAGACTCCATATGAAAACAAGGAAATTTATCTAAAATTTTGAAGCGAATTTTCTATTGTGTCTTATTTTTCAGAGACTTTTTTTTTTTTTTTTTTTTGCAAAAGAATATAATTTTTCAGGTTTTCTCATAATTCAGCCACTCTTTGACTGTCTTTGTTGGTTAAGTGATAAGTTGCTTGGGAAAAGACTACGCTCTCTGATGTGTGGGTTTCCATCTGTGTCTGAGTGCCTGCATTTGTGTTTAACCTTCAACGTAGAGGTCACTGGAAATCTAGTTAATAAAGTCACTGTAATCTACAGAGCTGTTCTGCTGACAGAACAGCTGTATAGAAGACTCAGTTTTACAGATGTTCAACACCATTTTTGAGATCTTGGGCTGTTCAAAACACCTTGTGGGAGTAACTTCATGTTTACCAGGACAAATGATAGGACTCATATGGCACTGCTACCCCTCTCTCAAGCTCGTTGGAGGCCAGGCTAAAGAATCTTAGAAAATTACACTAGACAACAGGCAATTGAGCTTCAGGTTTGACCAAACCCAGAAAATAAGCAAAGCTCTTCAAATATCACCAGTATTTGGTACTCTCAAGCATTAATAGCAACAGTGGTTGATATTTCCTTATTGAATCCTCATGCAGAAGGTGATACACTGGAACAGGTTTCTCAAAGAGGTGCCAGATGTCCCATCCCTGGAAACATTCAAGGCAGGTTAGACATGACTGTGAACAACCTGATCTAGTGAAAATCAGAGATCCCCTCACTGAAAGGGATTTAGATGAGATGACCTTATTTTCTTGTAACATTATATGAATCAAATATTTCATTTTTCTGGTATTTAACATTAGAGAGCTTCGCTGCTGTTAGGATGAAGGGTTCTACGAGGTCCAAATTCTTTCTTTTGAAGGACTGAGGGAAGTGCTCTTTTCACTGGTAATTATTGAAGTCAGGCTTTTGTGCTAATTCAGAAAGAAAACAGATCTTAAGTGCTGGATTTCCCCCTCAGAATATGAGTTGGGTTTGAAATGTGAAGATACTTTCCAGCCAGCTATATAACCGTTAACACTTTGGCCTTGCTACTGCAAGTATAGAATCATAGAATCCTAGGGGTTGGAAGGGACCTCGAAAGATCATCTAGTCCAACCCCCCTGCCAGAGCAGGGTCACCTAGAGTACATCACACAGGAATGTGTCCAGGCGGGTCTTGAATGTCTCCAGTGAAGAAGACTCCACAACCTCTCTGGGCAGCCTGTTCCAGTGCTCTGTCACTCTCACAGTAAAAATTTTTTTTCTGATATTCACCTTAAACCTCCTGTGCTCCAATTTGTATCCATTACTCCTTGTCCTATCGCTGGTCATCACTGAAAAAAGCTTAACTCCATCTTCTTGACACTCACCCTTTACGTATTTGTAAACATTGATGAGGTCGACCCTCAGTCTCCTTTTCTCCAAGCTAAAGAGACCCAGCTCCCTCAGCCTTTCCTCATAAAGGAGATGTTCCACTCCCTTAATCATCTTTGTGGCTCTAAGTAGAGCAACGAGACAAAGGAGGGGAACCATGTCTCTGTTATGTTCTCTACCAATTGTCAGTCTCCTCTTCCAGCTCTGGATCCAAACCAAATTCTCTGCTACAGAGTTGGAGAGACAAAGGGAATGCTGAAAGCTTGACATTTTCTAAAAAACAATTAGAAGCTATGTATTTCCATTCTCTTTCACGTTACTGTTCATTCTACCCATGGGTTTTTATTGAAAACGTACACACCAAAAATCGATCCTGGTTTTGATAACACAAAAGTGGTATTCAGAAGTACAGATAATTTTAATCAGCAGTCTCTAATAAGGTTAGGATCTATTAAGTGAAGCTTGGAAGAAATTGATCCTTTCACAGTGAAAGCATTAGAAAGAATTCTTAAATCCTCTTTCAGTCCATGTGATCTGAGATGTGTTCAGTATGGAATATCTTC
This sequence comes from Apus apus, assembly GCF_020740795.1. Taxonomy (NCBI): domain Eukaryota; kingdom Metazoa; phylum Chordata; class Aves; order Apodiformes; family Apodidae; genus Apus; species Apus apus. The sequence goes on from NC_067282.1 coordinate 173,032,210, forward strand.
CAGCACACCACAGGGAATTTCATACCAATATATTAACATTAAGAATACATCTCTGACCAAAGCTTTTGGTCAGAATTTATATGCACTGTCACATAGTAGGGCATCTCAGTGTGTGTTCCATGGCATGTAGAATAATGATAGCATAAACACGAAGTGCAGCATAAATGTCAGCACGTTCTCTCAGCTATCTCATATAACCAGTTCAGTTTCTTAATGTGTCAGCTTAAAAGCAGCTGCCTTACATCTACTGTATTCACCTACAATAGAGAGGTATTACCTCTCTTTTGCTGCTATGTTAGGAAATAACTTACACTGACAAAAATTCTGTTTTCCTTTAATAAAAGCCTTGAAACAAAATAGTCACATCTATTGCTTTCTTGTCTGAAACAAGCATCTGTCATTTATACTGCACCAGACTCTTTTTCAAGTGTTTTTCAAAAGCTAATAGCTATTTTTCCCAGCACTCAATGCATTAGGATTTACTCATTTATCAGCTAGGTAACTGAAGATACATGGTGGAGAAGTGACTTACTCAAGGCTGCCCACAAACTGAATGATAGCAGTAGGCATAGAGTTCAAGTCTTTCCTTTCCACTGTTCTGCTGAACACCCTTCCACTTTGTGATTTAAGATATTTTTATTCTGTTTTAATCAGGACCCAAGAACTAATTAATCAATGAGGTGAACTAAGAAATTGTATAGCTGGGGTGTCTGGGGTTTTTGTTGTTTGTTTATTTTTGTTTGTTTGTTGTTGTTTGTTTTTATTTGGGGGAGGGGGGTTAATTTTGTTTTAATGTACAGAAATTTTCTCATAGTTTAAAATTTCCTGTCCAGCAGGGCACTAATCAAAGCTGGCTTGCTATTTGCATTAGAGATGGCTGTTTGCCTAATCCAGATTAGGTGTCAGATTCCAATACAGTTTTGTCCAAAGAAGGAGTTCCTGAGGTTTAGAGTCAGAGATCACAGACTTTCCAAAGATGACAAGTGTCCTCTCTCCTTGACAATAAACAATTGCTTGATTCAGTTAGGAAATACCAGCTTTGTTTTCACTATCCATAAAACCTGGAGTGGGATTTGATTATATTCATTTTATACCTCTTAATAGTAGAACTAATCACTTTATTGTCAATGAAGATGCATAATGGCATGTACAGTGATTCATGTGGCCAAATGTAGTCATCTGGTTTATAGTTGATAATACTCATATACTAGAACTGACCAGTTCAGGTATGTCAATCCACACTGAGACATCTAAGTTTACTAAAATGAATGTTGCCAGTGCTGCATTCCATCACATCCAGAAATTTGGGACCATTTTTTCCTTCCCAATCTAGCCAAAACATACACACTGGAATGTAGATTTTCTTCTGTCCTTCTCAGGGGCACAAAATAGAACACATGGAATTCCAATAGCAAACAGTTTGAGGATGGGAGTCAGGAGGTGGGGTGGGTTGGGAGACGACCTGGAAAAAGCTGTATGCTTTCTTCTTTAGTGAAAGCTAACACTGGTTAAAAAACAGGCTACAACCAGGGGAGTGATGCTGAGTCTGGGAGGCGTCCTAAGGCTTATGGGCCAAAGGTGCCATGAAGAACTTCATAATAAAGTCACAGCACAGAGGTGCAGTTGTGATTTGATAATTTCATTTGCATCTCATGCAACTGCCTTTTTGGGAGGAGAGAGTATTCACAGAACCACAGAACCATTCTGGTTGGAAAAGACCTTCAAGATCATTGAATCCAACCATTAACCTAACACAGTCCTTAAATAAACCATATCCCTAAGTACTATGTCTATATGACTCTTAAATACCTCCAGGGATGGTGATTCCACCACTGCCCTGGGCAGCCTGTTTCAATAACTGATAACCCTTTTGGTGAAGAAATTCTTCCTAATATCCAATGTAAACATCCCCTGGGGCAACCTGAGGCCATTACCTCTTGTCCTATCACTTGTAACTCCATTGAACAAATCAATTTCCATCTCTTTACAACCTCCTTTCAGGTAGTTATAGAGAGTGGTAAGGCCTCCCCTCAGCCTACTTTTCTCCAGGCTAAACAATCCCAGCTCCCTCAGCAGCTCCTCATAAAACATATGTTCTAAAGCCTTTATCAGTGTTACCCTTCTTTGGACATGCTCTAGTAGCTCAATGTTTTTTTCTGTAGTGAGGTGCCCAAAACTGAATAGAGTGTATGAGGTGAAGCCTCACCAGTCCCAAGCACAAGGGCAAGATCACTTCCCTGGTCCTGCTGGCCACGCTAGTCCTTATATAGGCCAGAACGCTATTGTTAAGAACAGTCTTAGGAACAGTCCCTGATACATTTTCCCCCAACTGTCTTGAATATTGTCTGAAAAAAAACATGAGGAAGCAGAGGTAAAACCACACCTGAGATCTTGTTTAAAATTAATATTATAGATACACACCCGTCACTGAATTTAACTGTGCCTCAGTCTTGTTTTCTTACTAGGGTAGACTTAGTCTAAAATCCTAAATTCAGCTTTGTTGAGTGCAATGTCCAGTGAAGTCAACATCCAAAGTTTTGTTCAAAAGCCCAACCTGATTTGTAGGTCATTATTCTTTAGAATCATAGAATCATAGAATCATTAAGGATGGAAGGGACCTTAAAGATGGTCAAGCTCCAACCCCCTGCCATGAGCAGGGAACCCTACCACTAGGTCAGGTTGCACAAAACTACTTCCAACCTGGCCTTAAAAACCTCCACAGATGGGGGCATCAACAACCTCCCTGAGCAACCCATTCCAGTTCCTCACCACCCTTAGAGTGAAGAATTTCTTCCTAGTATCTTACCTAAATCTCCCCTCTCTCTGTTTAAAACCATTCTCCCTTTTCCTATCACTATCTTCTCTGATGAAAAGCCCCTCCCCAGCTTTCCTGTAGGCCCGTTTCAAGTACTGGAAGGCTGCTATAAGGTCTCCCCAGAGCCTTCTCTTTTCTAGGCTGAGCAGCCTCAACTCTCTCAGCCTGTCTTCATAGCAGAGGTGCTCCAGGCCTTTGATCCTTTTTGTGACCCTTCTCTGGACCCATTCCAACAGGCCTATATTTTTGTTGTGCTGAGGGCACCAGAGCTGTATGCAGGATTCCAGGTGGGGTCTGACCAGAGCAGAGTAGAGGGGCAGAATCACCTCCCTGGCCCTGCTGGCCACACTTCTGTTGACACAGTCCAGGATGTGTTTGGCTGCCTGGGCTCCAGCACACATTGGCAGCTTATGTTGAGCTTCTCATTCACAACCACCCCCAAGTCCTTCTCCTCAGGGCTGCTCACAATCCATTCTCCCCCCAGCCTGTATTTGTGCCTGGGCTTGTGCTGACCCAGGTGCCCTTGACCTTGCACTTGGCCTTGTTGAACTTCATGAGGTTGCCACTGACCCACCTCTCCAGCCTGTCAAGGTCCCTCTGAGTGGTGTCCCTTCCCTCTTGGGTGTCAACCACACCACACACCTTGGTATCATCAGCAAACTTGCTGAGGATACACTCAGTCCCACTGTCCATGTTTCCAACAAAGATGGTGAACAACACTGGTCCCAGTACGGACCCTTGGGGGACACCACTCGTCACCTGCCTCCATTTGGACATTGAGCCATTGACCACAACTCTCTGGGTCCAGCCATCCAGCCAATCTCTTATCCACTGAGTGCTCCATCTGTCAAATCCATGCCTTGTCAGTTTGGAGACCAGGATGTCATGCGGGACAGTGTCAAACACCTTGCACAAATCCAGGTAGATGACCTCAGTTGCTCTGCCACCATCCACCACCTCTGTAGCCTTGTTGTAGAAGGCCACCAGATTGGTTAGGCATGACTTGCCCTTAGAGAAGCTTTACATTATTTAGCTATTTCAGCTTCTCTATTTTTCACTTCCATGTAACCCACATACCTGAAAGGAATTTCTATACGGTGGTACTGATGAAAGCTGAACCTTGTCTTTAGATAATAGGATTGTGTTGACCTCTGAAAGTTAGCTCTATTTGATCTGGTTTCTTCTACCTTATAGGAAACTTCTTCCTTTCATCTCAAATATGTTGACATATCCTTTTGCTTTATACATCTAATTGATTTCTCATTCTGTTCCAACCAAAGTTAAACACATCTCTATGTATTTATGGTTCCATAAATAAGTATGAAAATGAAAGCTGAACAGGCCTGCTGTGTAGGTGTGAATAGGTCATTGTGTTCATAATTAGCAGCACATCTACTGACTTTGATGATTATTTCTTGTATCATTGCTATATTGTGTCAGGAAAACCCAAAGATCATTTCATTACCTAAAATTCCTGACAAATATTTGATAGACAGCAGCGGAAAGGGCAAACTCATATGAATTTTATCTCACTTAGCAATTACCATTTTTGTAAAAGGTAGCTTTAATGCACTGAGAAAATTCTTAAGACAGAGTCTACATTTCTGTTCATTACTTATAAAAGTTGTTTGATAGAAGAATCCATTTACATTATTTCAAAAGGTAAAATGTTTCCCTTGTCCAGTGCTAGTTCCTGTATACAATTATATTTAGATTAAAAAAAAAGTTTCATTTTTCCCAAAACAATTCCCAGATGTCATGGTTTTGCTCAGGATTGGCAATTAAACAAGTTACAAAAATGCTCTGAATCCCTTTCCCCTCCCACCCAGATAGGGAAAGGAGAGAGAGAACAGGAAGAGAGGCTTCTGGATTGAAAACTGTACTAGACAGTTTTAATTAAATACTAACGATTAAAAAAAATAATAAAATGTACAAATACAAACACCCCTATCACCTCTCCCCCATTCCCAGCAACTCCCAGGGCACTCTCCTGAGCTGTGAGCAGTTCCAGAGTGTCCCAGAGCACTGCTGGAGAGAGCAGCAGAGCAGACAGGAGCTGAGGGAAGAGTTGTGAGGATCAGGAACACCTGGGCCCAGGGGTCAATGGTGACGGACAGATGGAATCCTCCCTGCACTCCAGCAATGAACAGAAGAGAAGGGAAGAAGAAGAAAGACTTGACTTCCATGATCCCTGAGTTTATACCGAATGTTATGTAAACATATGGATGGAATATTTTGGTTGGCCAATTTTGCCATCTGTCTAGTCTGCTCTCCCCCAAGGGAGGGTTGTAGATAGGACTCTTCTGCTCCTTTAGTGTCTGAAGCAGCAGGTTCACCAAGTGGAGCAAAGTGTCCTTGGTTTCTCACAGTAAATATAAACATTCAGGATTTATCAGTCCACTGGCTGGAAAACTAGTTGCTACTTTCAGCAAGTGTGCTTCTTAAAAGAGAGTTCACTGAATAATAATAAAAAAAAATCAGTAAAAAGACAGCTGGCTTCACTCTGGCTCAAACCAGGATACAAGAGATGTATTTTCTAGAGCAATTTTTTCTAAGTAGTTACTCCATGTGTTACTGGCAGTTTAAGCATACTGCTATTCTTAAATTGAAATTACAAACACCTGAAGCTTAAAATCTTAAAATACTGTTACTAATGCATTCCGTGATGCAGAGGAAGTCTAACTACATACTGAACTGCATTAGTCACAGCCTGGCAACTTGTCAACGTAAATGACTGTTCCTCTCTGTAAATCCCTTGTGACATCGCATCTATTCTGTGTCCAGTCTTGAAGTCTCTTGTGCAAGAGAAACATGGAAACCTGAACTAAGTCCAGAAAAGGGCCACTCATGGTGACAATTTAGGGGACTGTAGAACTTGAAAATCAAAAAGACATTGAGAAAAATGGAGACTTTTTTCAACTCTCTCATGCAGAAGTGTTGGGAATGAGGAGTCACATTCTTCTTGGAGGTACACAGATAATGCAGAAAAGCAAAGAGATGTAAGTTGCAGAAAGAGAAACTCAGACTGGATATAAGGAAATAAATTCACAGTGATGATGATATGACCTTGGTGCTGAGGCCTAAATGTCCTCAGGGTTCTCCATCCATAGAGATAATGAAAACTTGATTGAGCAAGAACCTGTGCAACCTGCTATAATGTATAGGTTGGTCCTGTTTTGAGTGAGGGGTTGTATCAAACAATCTACAGACTCCCAGCCTAAATTATCATCAGTTTCCATGATGCATACCAGTTTAAATTTCCCCACATAATCTCCCCAAATCATCCCGGAGAACTAATTACCCTCTCTTCAGAGAACCTGGAAGTCATATTGTCTGAGAAGTGTAAGAATTCTGAGGAATGCAGTGATCTGCATTTTATTATATACAAACTGGGTCTGTTTATTAAAAGTAAAATCCTGACCGATGTCCATTACTACAGCCTCTTGCTTTCCATATTACAACGCCTCACTTGCTGCCAAAGACAGCTTCATATTTTCCTGAGGGAAAACAAAGGCATCTGTGCTTGGCACCCTAAATTTCTAATGGAGGCTGTTATTAGAACTGATGCTCTGTGAAAAATCAAAACTGTTTTCATTTTCATGCAAAAGAGAATACAGCAAGTGACAGTGTATGAGGCTTAATATTTGGTGCAATATGGGATGTTTCCTCTTTCTTGTTTTTGGACCAAATGCTGCCTTTAAGCATCCTGAAATGGAATTTCTGGGGATAAAATAGAAGAAACGAGGGAGCATGGAAAGGTATTCAGAAGCCTTAACAGTGCTGCAGCTATCTGAGTCTTTATTAGTACTACTGAAGTTTCTATGTACTTGTTATGTTTATATATATTATGAACTGTTATTCATATCAGCTCTAGAATCCAATTTTCCCTTAAGTAGCTGTCTCCATTTAGTGGTCAGGATGAACCAAAACTTAGAATGGAATTGCTCTCTGTTATTGCCTTCCACCCTCCCAGGGTAAGAAAAAAAGGGGAATAAGAAAGAGAGACTTCAAGTTTGGAAGTTAAAACTAGTACAGCTTTGATGGAACAGGAAGGGTTGGTAACATGTGGGATAATAATTAAAAGTAAACAAATCTATACAAAACCTGACTTCAGTGGCTGCTGAATAAGTGTCCAAAAGTCCCTTGTGGCAGAGCTGACTTGGGAAAAGAGGCTAGGGCTCTTCCCAGCACCTGACTGAGTTGGATCCTGCAGAGTACATGGCAAGCTGAAGACAAAGAGCACGAACCTGTCTTCAGGATGTCCACTGGATGAGCAAAGGAAGGCAGAAAGGAAGAAGGGATGGACTTCCCTGCCCTCCTGGCTTTTATAGGGCATGGCAGGAAGTGGAAGGGAATATTAGCCCCTGTCTGTTCTTCCCTCTGGATCCCTCAGGGTCCTAAACAGCACCCTTTCTTTACCATAGAACTAGAATCTCTTTGCTCAAACCATAATAGTAGCTTGTGTGGTACTTGTATAATATCCCTATCACTGATCACTGGTAAGACTGAAGAAAGTCCCCAGAGAAGACAAGACAGTCATCTTTTATTTGGCAATGTTTTTTGAAGCTCCCCGGCCACGACTGATGGTGGTTCAACCCCATTGTATAATGGCTAGACTCAGGATACTAAGACAAAATCACACCAGTCCAATTGTATTAGGATGCCTCTCCAGCACTCTCATTTTATGAATAAAAGGGGGAAAAGCCATAAAAAATTAATAAAAGGAAATAGAAAATACAGTGAAAAGAAAACAGAAGTGGAAGATGGATAGGAGGAGATTTTCAAGAATGTATTTCTAGAAAATACAGGGAGTAGAAAAACAGAAAAGCTGAGAAGAAAACTACGGAAGAAAATATGTTCTGCACTTGGGAATCAGTGTCCTACATTGCATCTTGAGAAGCCTAGGAGGAAGAGAGTCTGCTGTGCCTTACATGCTAACCTGAAGATATATTATTCTATTCTACAATGCAATGTCAAATGTCTCTTGGAAACCTAAATAGATTATGTCCACTGCTTCATCCCTATCTGCTGCCTGCATTCTCCTTATGATAAGACAGAGATTTATATTCTTATTCTTCTCAGATGGGTACATCAATCTCTGCTGTCAGTTGCCTGTCCGAATAACAAACCTGCATATCACAGAAATGTTTTAAATGTAATGTTGATAGATGTTGTTTGTGTGCACTTGGCATCAACTTACAGTCACTTCCCTACAAATCACAATCTTCTCAAGAAGCCCTTATTTCCATCTTTCCCATGTTCTCACCATCAAGAACTAATTATGGTCATGGAGTCATTATTTGGGACATTTATAGGAATTCTGTGCTTCTCTGTCACTAGACCAAGTCACTAAGCTGTTTGCAATAACCACTATTGCCATTCTTGTTCTGTCTGCAAAAATTCTGGTTTGCATTTTGAGGACAGAAGAGTTGCCAACCCTGTTAACGAAGCTGGATGTTTTCAGTGAAATCTCCAGTTTAATAAAGCATGCAACATGTTCTCCTCTCTCTTTGACTGCTCCTACCTACCAGCATTCACATGCCCTCTGATAACCACTCAGGGTTCCACTCACTGCACCACCAGCTGCTGTCTCAGCTCCAGGTTGCAGCTCACCACTCCTCCCTCCTGTGTACTGCAAGCACCTACTACCACCTTTCATCTACCAACAGCTAAATTCTTTGTTCAAGTGCCATTTCTTTCCCTACATTCATAACTTCTGCTCTTTACATTTGTCACCACAGAAACAGTGAGAAGCAGCTAGGTCTTGACCTAGCAGTTGGTCAATATAATCAGTGGCAAAAACTTGGCTCCTCATATCTGAGTTTGGATCCTGCTCTCGTAGACATGCTGCAAGAAAATGTAAACTTGTCTCAGAATGACAAAAGCCAATTTGTAATCACTCTTTTGCATTGTTGCACTGGCTCATTATGTAAACAAGGTACAGAAGACAAGTCAGAACTTTTTTTTGTACAATTAATGAACTTTTTTTAGTTTACTGACTAATGCTGCACCATTATCAAAACTCTTATCTGTTTCACATTTCTCATTTTCTTCTCTCATAAATCACAGGGAAATGATTTCACATGGTGTTCAGCACATTGCACAGGGGTCTGGTTATTTCTTGCATAAATTACAAATGCCTTCATCTGCTTTTCAGTTTCAGATTTCTTGCAATAGTCAGTTTGCAAAACTGGTATTTTACTAGTAATCCCTGTCATTGTAAACTCACAGGTCTAGTGTAATACATTGCTTGTGAATTTGCTCTTTTCTCTATAACCTCCTATATCCTTAAAACCATGAAATGGTTAATATACAAGACATTGAGCATCCATGGACTAAGTTATCTCATACACCTCTATATCCTACATGTTCTTCTTTGAATTTTTCAGTCCTTTGCCTCAAGTATTTCAGTCTTATCAGATTACAGCTCCCAGTCATGTAGGATCAATATTTTTATGTGATTACAAACCCACATAACTTTAAAAAAACCCTGAAGAATATTAATGAATATAAAATATTTTATTTTTATATCTACTAAATATGTTAATTTTTTTCCTTGTTGTTCCTGCCACAGGAAAGGAAAGAATTTATCACAGGTCACAGTGGACCTTTATATCAAACTTACAAAGTTATAACATTATCATTAATGTTTAATTTAACAATGGCAATAGACAAGACTATCAAGAGAATTGTTTCAGACTCAACTAGGCAATGACAATTTAGTTTTTCCCCAGCTTTGAGTGCAAAAACAAAATTACAAGTCTTTCACCCAAAATGGAATTTTGGAAAGCATCTATTTTTAATTAAAAATTCATATTTTAAGCTTAATTTCTCCGTGTAATTTTGTTGTATTTCATTAATTTAAATACCATATTAACTATCTTAAGTGTTACACATTTTGAAAAAACCTAGTTGATCAAAACTAGCCTGAATATAAATAGAGTTTTAATTCATTATGTTCTTTCCAGCTGTGCATTTCTAAAGAAGCAATCAGATCGGTATTTACATGCTGACTATTTTTTGAGGACATGAAGCCTACAATTTATATGCTTGATATAACTTTTCCCAAGAGTTGAAATCAGCAGTCCAAATAACTTTCTTCCTTAGGGTGTTAAATATGACCTAATTTTTGAGAAAAAACCATAATCTTAATTACTAAAGCCAACGTTTTTTTGGAGGAAAATTGTAAAGGGATAGGAAATGTGTATGTCCAATTTAAAAGAAATTCAGAGTACTCTACAATTTCATTTTCCTTTATAAAAATTCAAAAGAGAGACTATCAGCATAACAGTAGCATATTGGGTAGTACAGAATTGCATTTTGCCACAGTTTATCAGATTGCTATATATTTTTTATATATTTCGATATTTATATGTATATATTGCTATATATATTACTATACTTCTGAAAGATTCTAGTTTGTTCAAAACACTTTGGTCAACATTGCACATTCACTTTTTAATTCCTCTTCCCCCATGCATTTACAATTACAAAATTTAATCAGATAATTGATTCTAAACATTATTAGTAAAATAATTTCTACAGGACCTAAGAAAAAGAAAGAGATTGTTCCAGTAAATACTTTTGCAATGTGGCAAACAATCTTAATCTTCAGAAAACAACAAAACTCCGACAAAACCAACCACGAAAACAAACAAAAGCAGCATGGACTAGCAAATGTTGCTGTGAGTTAAACCAGTATTTGAAATGAATAATGGAAGGAAACAGCTATTTCGTTAAAAAGTCTTCATTGTTTATCAAATGGCCCAAGAAAATGTTTACACCAGATTCTCACATGGTGTAAATTGTTATGGCTCTGTTACCTTCTTGAAAATTTGGGAAGGAGTGTTTATGCAGGTATCACAACAAATTTCACTGAGTGATGGTCTGCCTTCTGTGCAGGGCAAATACATGTGTTTTGAAATAATTCATTGAGCCAGTGACTTGATTAATCTTATTGCAGAAATTCCAGCTCTTTGATTCAGCTGTGAAGTAAAGGTTTATGCAAGGTGAACTACCTCTTACCAATCAAGAAGTTCACATCTTCTGTGACTGCAATTCTTCGAAGTGCTGTGAGAAGCAGAAATATTTATTATGTTCTCAAGGTGGTTTCTGAGCCTTTCAATCTCATGCCTAGATCACAGCCAATGCCTCCTTCTTCAGCCTTTTCGTAGACTGAGAAATCAGCAGTTTAAAATGACATTCTCAGCATGGGAAGCATAGAGGATCTAGGACACATAATCAATCTTCAGATGCCCATGGAAACTGCTAACAGGTTTTTATTTCTGTACACAACTAAAGGTTTAAACTGTCTGGTAAAACAGCTTCACTTTCTCTTTGCCTCTTTCTCTTTGTGTGCCTAATCCCTTTTTTGTCTCTCTGTGGTACTGTTACATATTGCCAATATTTGCTTTTTAATTCCTTTGGTAAAATATCCATTACTACTTTTTACTCAGTCAAGCACATTCTGCAGTGAGATTTCAGCTGCTCAAACTCAATTGAAAGTTATACTCAATATGGCATCCCTAGAAAAAAGAGAAAGTAAATGTACTATAGGGCTTATTTTTGCTGTTCTGAAAGTTCAGCCAGAAAGAAAATAGCTACAGAGCAGACAGTATACCTTTCATTAAGTACGTGAAATGCAGGGATCATGGTACCGTAGAACTACATTAACATTATCTTCACAAACTAGTGGTACCTTGGTCATTGATAAGTGAAAGCTGGTATTTATTGTGTGGTGTTTTGATTCCTCCTGGCACTTCACTCACTTGTGAATGAATAATTTGTTTTACAAGTATTGTTCTGCTTTCCCACACAACACACTGTGCTCTCCCATTGTTTTTTGTTGCTTCCAGCCATTTCCATGAGATCTTGTAATGACCTTGATCTCTTCCAGTCACTTTATTAGGCTCCCCTGGTAGCCATCCTCACAGTGAGCTCTTGACAGCATTCATCAATTCTGGATGCTCCAATTAATTGCAACACCTATCTCCTGGCTGCCTCTGTTAGTTCCTTCAGCCAGTACTTCAAAACCTCCAGCAAAGCAACAGTGTGGGATGGGAACAATTCGGTGACTTCAACATAGCAAGAATAAGCTGATAGTTTAAGCAGAAATTTTACACAGAAATATCCTGCCATCTCCTCCTCCCCTAAATTCAATTTTCAGCCTTGTTTCTAGGGAACTGTGATAACACAGAAACAAAGAATGCCTTGTTTGGATTCTTCTTTTCCTTCTTGTTAGTAGGGTTATGCTTTTTCCCTCATTGATGAGCTCATGCGGGAGAGAATTCAAAGGCCTTACATACAGTGTGTAGTCCTTTCCAGTCGTCCTCTATCCATGAGTTTGGGATCAACATGTCTGTGCTTGTTTGCGTGTCTATGCATGTCTGGTGTGACCTGCAAGCTCTAAAGGCACAAAGTGAATTGTTCCACCCAATTATTTCACTGTGAATTTATTATTTATGTAAGAATCAAAATTATTATTTGCATGTTTTATGTTTTTTTTTTATCTTTGTTGCTTTGTTACCATTTAAAAAAATAATTAATATTTTATTTTAACAGAGAACAATGGAAATATTCAACATCTCCAGCTTAGGCAACTCTGTGGTGTGTCAACAACACAGGAGAGCAGAAATTTCTATGCGGAATTTAATTGTGAGTTACTGGACATGAGATATAGTGCAGCATTTCAAAGGAAATTTAAAATGTTAAAATGCTAATTTTTAGAGTAACTTAATTAACAAGCAAAGTGATGTTTTATTTTGTAGTTAAAACAGTAAAATAATATCTACAACCCTTTAAATAAAGTAGAAAATAATGTTTCTTACTGTAATACTAATTCTCATCCTAGCTTGTTGTATGTAAATCCCACCATTATTTGTCAAAATTTATCAAAAAATTTTTAAAAATGGTATTATTTTAAAGTGAATGATGAGATAGGATAGAAAAATATAGACTTGTCAGTGCTGAACCATATGCCCAAAACCTTTCAGTTTTGCAATTCAATAATGCAAATTATATCCAATATAGTAAAAACTGAATTGTGAAAAATTGCTAAATTCAAAGTTAAAAATACCAGTTTTCAGGTGAGCAAGCCAGATATATCTCCATCATCTCTAAGCATTTTACAGTGTAAGTTAGTAAAAGAGTACCTGAGCACCACAGCAAGAGAATGAAAAGGAAGACTTCGAAGTATGTGAGGCATATTCATGCTTACTTCTCAAAATCATATTTCATATAGTGCTTGTTTACATCACTGTATCCTTAATCTTGATGTGGCTCAGCTGTAGACTGACCCAGGCACTCTGCGCTCCCTTCATAGGGAATAGAGATGACAAGGACTGCATTGACGTAATTCTTTTCACCCTAAAGTAGATTACTAGAATTTGTAGACTAGAAGTGCTTATTTCCCTGAATTTTCTGCAAAGGTTCCTTAAAGTTAACTTAATTTCAACTCTACTCCTTTGTCTTTCACGTTCGTTGTAACATTGTAGATTCATCAAATAAATTACCTTTATCAGTCATGATCTGCCTTCAGTAAGCCAGTGAAAATAAAGTCAAACAAGTATTGCTTTCTTAGAAAGACTGCCTTCATGGTCCTATTTCTATGGCAGGAAAGTCAATGATCTAGTGGACTTGAAGAATTCTCAAATCATGTTGTTATGGAAGAGCTGGTTGCTTAGTTTTTATTTAATATGTGATTCTTCTCCTGCTTATTTCCAAACAATAAAAACCACCCAACTGATTTACTGTTTGTCTGTGTTCTACTCTCACAATTAAGCAATACATACTAAGAATTATTTCACAGGAAAAAACTCAGCCACAGATAGCTCCACTGGCCTTCATGATCCCAGAAATGGTCACCTTCTTCTGTGCTGGACCTTTAGCTGGTAGTTGATTCTTAAAAGCATTAGTGCAATTTTAGATGATGAATAAAAGGCAGCTCTGGTCTTGCTTGCTGAATAACAGCAGAAATATTTTGGATGAGTTTATTCAGACAGACTGGATAATGCTGTCACAAACAGAGCTGATGAACTTATATATTTATCAAAATTTTGTTCCCCTTACTTTTAGAAAGACAGTAAGTCAGAAAATGGAAGAAAGAGGGAACTCCTTGACTTGAACCTCAAAGGGCTGTCACTTTAAAGCTTCTGTTTTCACTAGCTGTGTGGAATGAAAAAACCTTTCAGAATGTGGATGGTGCCCAAAAATGTTATTTGAAGTTCTTCTCTTGACTGTCAGAGAGAGTATAAGCAGAGAGACACAGAATATAATTTTAGTCCCAAAGAAAATATTTAATTCCTCCTTTTTTATTTAATACTAGAATTGCACAGACTTAGATTAATTATATTTCTCCCAGGTAGGCATTTGAGTGGTTACTCCAAATTTACCTGATATTAAAAGAGGGATTTGCCAGTGAAATTAAGTCTGTGTATAAGTTATAGCAGCCTCAAGACAGTAGTGAATTCCATACTGGAAATTATTGTAAGTTTTTAAGCCTTTTAATTCCAGTTTAGTGGAAAAGCACCTTGTTATTTGCCCTCACAAATATTTGATAAATATTTGCCTTGATAAAAAAACTCATCATCTTTTAAATGCATCTTATCTAAAAGTAAAAATATTTCTTTTTTTGAAAGAATACATTTCCTTTTTTATTTTTTTTATTTTTTATACACAATTCATTTTGTGTTTCTCTTCTGTACTTTTGAAAGGGGTAATTTATTTACATAACAGGAAGGCTACGTCACCTGGGGTGCCAAACTCTGTGCATGACTGGCACAGAGGTGAGACTGACTGTCCTGTAGTTGCTCAGGTCTTCTTTGTTTTCCCTTTTTCAAAATGGGGGTTATGTTTCTCCTTTTCCAGTCAGTGGGAACTTCACTAGACTGCCAAGATTTTTCAAATTTCATGGACTGTGGCTTTGCAACTTTATTGGCCAGTCCTTTCAGAAGCTGTGGATTAATCCTACCAGGTCCCATGGACTTTTGCACCTTCAGGTCCTTCAGATGATCTCAAACCTGCTCTTCTCCTACAGTGGGGGGATCTTCCTTTTCCCAGTCCTTGCCTTTGTCTTCTTGGATGGTGTAACCAGAGCCTTTACCAGTGAAGACTTAGGCAAAAGAGTTCTTGAGTACCTCAGCCTTCTCTATATCCTGCATGAACAGGTCTCCAGTTTCCTTCTGTCATGGGCCTGCATTTTCCCTAGTCTTCCTCTTATTGCTGACATGCTTGTAGAAGCTTCTCTTGTTGCCCTTATCATCCCTGGCCAGATCCAATTCTCTGTGTGATTTGGCTTTCCTAACCTGATCCCTTGCTTCTCTGACAACTTCTCTGTACTTATGCCAGGATACCTATCCCTTCATCTACTCTCTGTATACCTTGTTTTTACATTAAACTATGTCCAGGAGCTCCTTACTCATCTATACAGGCCTCCTTGTACTCCTGCCTGCCTCCCTTTCTTTGGGACACATTGCTTCCAGACACAGAGGAGGTGATCCTTGAATATGGACAAACTTTCCTGGGCTTCCCTCAGGGCTTTGTCCCATGGCACCCTATCAAGCAGATCCTTGAAGAGACCAAAGTTTGCTCTTTTGAAATCAAAGGTAGTGAGGTTGCTTTGCACCTTATTCACTGCCCTAAGGATCCTGAATTCAACCATGTTGTGGTTACTGCAGCCTAGTCTCCCATTAAATCTTACATCATCAACCAGCCTATCCTGCTGTTGAGAAAAAGGTTCAGCACTGTGCAGCACCTTTTCTTGTTGGTTCCTCTACCATTTAGGAGGAAGTTATCATTAATGCACTCCGGGAACTTCCTGGAGTGCATGTGCTTTACTGTGTTGTCCCTTCAGCAGGTATCAGCATGGCTGAAATCCCCCATGAGGACCAAGGCTTGTGAGTGCGATGCTGCTCCTATCTGCCAGTAGAGGGTCTCATCCCCTTGGCCATCCAGATTGTATGGCCTGTAGCAGTTCCCCACTATGATATGTCCTGACCCTGTCTTCCATTAGCCCTGACCCATAAGGTCTTGGTTGACTCCTCCTCTATCTCCAGGTGGAGCTCCACTGACTCCAGCTGATCAACAATATATGGGGTAACATCCCCTCCTCTTCTGCCCTGCCTGTCTTTCCTAAACAGCTGCTACCCAACCACCCCCACACTCCAGTCATAAGAGTCATCCCACCATGTTGCAGTGATACCAATAACGTCATAGCCCTGCAGGCATGCACACATCTGCACACATCTGAATTTAATCAACATAATCTCCTAAAAAGCAAAATCGTTAAAAAAAAAACACAACAAAAGGACTCCTGCATGTAACCAAAATGAAATGTTGGCAAACTAAGAGGAAAAGTGAGTTCAGAGTGATAATGTTACCTTAGACCAGATTCTTTCATTTAATCTGTGCCTTCTCTGGCACTTACATGCATCTATGACCTGACACTAGCAGAGAAATTAGTCCCAGCTAAGCAGAATTCAAACTGTTTCGGAAAAGGTCAAAGCCAAATCTATAAATCTATCCTCAAAACTGACTGCTAAATGTTGTGAAATTATATAGCTGAAAGAATTTACTTACGAAGTACGTGTTCCAGAAGAATCATTGCTCAGGTGTATGTAATATTTTTTAGTGATTTTGAGGCCAGATAATGAGAGTTCAGAAGTGTGAATGATGGAGTCAAGAACAAGAGGTTAAAACTTTGGCAAGCTGAGAAGTAAATATTCTAAGAATTTCAACAAGGGTTCTGGGCAACAAACAACCAGACTGTCCAGCATTAGCTAGTCTGGAAAAAAAACTGCAGGTCAACTCAGACAAAAGAATCTGTAATAGCTTCTGTTATTTCTTCTATTTGTTTCCCTTATTTTTGCAAAGTGGCTTTCCAATCTTAATTCTCTGCCTTCATCCTAATATATGAAACTTGTCCAGGAATATTCCAGGCACAAATACCAGCTGGCATGAAACAACTTGTGTTCATGCAAGTCTTACATTTTCCAAAGGAGGGGTGGTATAGTTGCCTTTTGAGAATATTTCCTGGGACCTCGCAAGTGCTGAATCATGCCCAAGCTTTATCTGGAAGAGTGCTAATTGGCTTGAGATCAAAGCATGTCAGGAACCATTCTCAGAGTTCAGTTGAATAAACTTTCAGCTGGTAAAGTCCCTGAATGCTCATCAATGAACTTGGCTATCACACATAGGGCTTCATCCAGTGTGCTGAGGACAATTGTCCTCCTTAAGCTAATACTGGGAAAAAAAAACACAATTTGAGCGTGATTATATGCAGGTACTTGCTGCTTGCTATGCTGGATTAAGATTTTAGAGTTCCTACATGCCAGCATTTCTTTAGGAAAAGGCTTCAATCTGCTCTTGAGCATGAAGGACTACTTTTTGTGTCTGCATTGCAAAATTACTCAGTTCAATTGAAATTTCAGGTGACAATGCTTCCAGGTGTCTGGCTTGGGAATGTAGTTATCTGACTAGATGTTTACCATTAGCTTTCATGCTATCATCTAATAAAGGCTTGTATGTGCAGTTTTTTGAAGGTGTGGGTTGGCATATGCAAAAGTAAAGGCCCTAAATTACATGATTATTCTCCCTTGGTCATAACACGAGCTTGTGCTAACCTGAGATACTGCCTCTACCTAAATATAACACATTCAAACATGTCCCTTCTCATCTAAATCCACACTCACCTGGTTTCCATTCAAATAGCCTAATTTTGCTGCCCTGATTCTGTCTTAACTGTATTAATTCACAACCAAGTAGGGTTTAGCACTGTGTAATTATCCTACATAACATATAATGAGTAAGTAGTACTCAGACAAGAAATTAACATCACTAACTCCAGCTTCTAAAAAGACCTGTTGCACATGCAGTTGTAAGGTCTGCGTTTCTCTTGGTCAGTATGCCAAGCAGCTTCAACTTTTAGACTGGATTGAAACAAGCAGCAAAACGTACAATACTTAATTATTTATCTAGTAAATATCTTATTATCCAGCTTATACTCACAGACAGGAAGAAAAAAAATGGAAATAAACTTAATTTCATTTTGAATAAAATGTTTTTCAAACAGGATTCTTTCCATGAATCATCAGAAGAACTTTAAGAGTTTTTATGCCAGAATCATTCAGCCTCAGACTGTCTGCTTAAGAAATTTTTATTTTCCAATAAAGAGGTGATGCAAAATGTTTTTTAACTATCACTTTGGAATAATTAAATGGAACGCGGGAATCACTTTATAACGCCACTCTGCAGGCCTTCTCTCATAGAGCTTCCTCTTCTATTCCAAAATAAGCAATTAGATAAGAGTGACAGCTGTTGGGCGGCAGATGCCAGCATCAAACTGGTGATAAAAATACTGATTTTTCTTTTCAAAAGAAGAAAGCTTTTCAAATAGCGTGGTGGAAAAAAAAACAAAACACAACAAATAAACCTAAAGTGGTAGACCAGAGTTCCTTAGCTTTTACATTCCAAATACTTGCTTTACTTTTGTGATGTACCCAAGGACCCAGAAAAGTTAGACCAAAAAAATGAACATACCTGCCAGTATAGGTCTCAATCTCGTTTGAAATGAATTCCTAGGACAGCAGATGTGTATTTGCAAAACCACTTAAGAGTTAGAATAAATCGGAAGAGAAGGAACATTGTGGAGAAAAGGTGCAAGACTGGGCATTTCCAGGAAGGTGGAAGTGACATCCGTGAGTGTCCTCAATGTATTAAATCTTAGCGACCAGTTTTCCTGCCAAGCCTAGCTGAAGAAAAGTGGAGTTGAACGGAGAAGAGAGGAGAGGGAAAGGGGGAGAGGCAAGAAAGGGGGAGAGGGAGGATGGGGAAAATGGGGAAATGGAAGGTAATATTGGACTACTGTAAAAGTTAATTCATAAAGCATAAACCGGGTTCTGGCATAATAGTCTAAAAAGGCTATTATTCAGGTCTGATAAATTTTCAAAATATGTTAATGCCTGGCTTCTTTCACTGTTTTAAGGATTAAGGATTGATTCTACTTTTGTAATGCAAATGATTCTTTTGTAATTATGGTCTTTTAGCCTTTCTGGCATTCATCATATTTTAATTTATAGGACTCCTTTTCTTTTGAAAATAACTCAATTTTACATTTGGGAATTGAAGAAGGGGGAAATAATCTAGCTGCTCCATTGACAATATTGTACTTTAATTTTTCTTCAGCTTTTAATTTCATTGCATATTTATACCCATAAGCAATGAGTCTCAATATTATCTTGACAAGCTTATTTTTACATTTTTCAAACTAGAAGGAAATTTAGTAGGAAAGATCACTATGGCAGGTCTGCTATAATGGACCTCTAAAATAGACAAAGTCACCCTGTAGAATGCAAGAACTCACATCTGTCCAAAATTTCTGCCCCCTGTTACTGTCACATTGTTCTAGTTTTTGAAGAAGAAAAATTTCAAAGATATTTTTAGTGCTTCAAATTAATGGAACCTTATACTCTGACTAAAATCTTCAGAGGATCAATATATCTATTAGCTAAATGCATCTTCTTTAGTCAGGAAAGAAAACATTTCTTCTCTGTTTCAGATCAACAGGGAAATTTCAGCATTCCAATAAGCCCATTAGACGTTGTGCAACATTTATCCCTTTGTGTGCCTTTCTCTAAGAATTATTATATATACATTCAGAGTAACAACTCTGTGGCAACAGATCAGTCATGTAGTACAAAGTCATCAGACTGGGCAACAATGCTGTTTTTACTGATAGGAGAATCCTACTGTGCTCAAATAAACTCTAACATTAAAGTCAGGTGTTTGGAGAAACACTTCTCATGTTGCTGATGCCTGACAAGATGAGGTGAAAGAAAAACTGTTAAGTCTTCTAAAATTCACTGTTGTATGCTTACCCAATTTTCAGGATTTTTAAAAAGCCTTATATGACCTTAAATCCGGCATAAAACATTTCTCAAGACTTTATAAATCTTCTGTTTTGGAATATGTTGTTTGCTCTCAAAAAGCAGATTCACACTGTTTGTATCCTTTGGTCCCAAGAGAGATGTTCACTTCATTACCATGTACTGCAACAATCAGAAAATGTGCTGGGTTTTACCATCAACTTATATACTCCACATAATTGGGGCATGCTTAATCCGAAAGTTCCCAAGGGAAGTATAATGATGCTTAATTAGGATAGTTGTGTTATCAGCAAAGGTTGCTTTGTAATTAAAGCAGAGTGCTATGCAAATCACTTCACCTCTCCCTCCCTCTCTCTTTCTCCATCTCTTTGCCTCTCTGTGCTTCACAAACATACTCTATCAGTCACATTTATGAACCTGTAAAATGAGATGAATACCTGCTTCACAATGAAGCTACTCCTCAAGGGTTAGAAAACATGCTTTGAAATTGTACCATGTAAGGCAAATGTGTTCAAATACCTTTAGGATAATCCTGTGCTGCAGAGCAGAGTTTAGGCCAGGAGTGACCACAACAGGAGAAATAGCATCAGTTTACATGTCTCTACTCTAGCACTGCAGGTTTTCTGGTTTTGTCCTGGGAGCATAAGAACAAGCTACCAGACAAGACCTTCCACCCACTCTTTTCTTCGGCTTCAGGAGTAACTTCTCATTTTAGTACAGATGCTTAAGGAAGGAAAGATGGACAGTTTTAATAATCTTTTTCCTGTCTAGTATAGAGAGGGCTAGTAGAGACTCTATCCATTTAACATTATAGTTACACCTTAATAATTTTTAGATTCATATTGATCTCTGGACTGTCTGGATCTCCTGTGTCTTATTTGTCCTTAATGGTGGGACATGCAAGTAGTGCTGTAAGGGGTTTCACAACTTATTGTCCTTAAGAAATTAGATTGTTTCTGCCACACCATATATACCAAAACAACTCCTTGAAAGTCAGAATCCAAACTCCTGTTCCAGTTATCACCACTCAGAAATGTTCTTCTAATGAAGAATGTGATGAAACAAAGATAGGAAAATGATACCATACACTTTTCCAAGAACAGCATATGATTGAAGATATTTTTCTAATTTACATATTTGTGGCAAAGCTCTTGTGCTAGAACAAAGTGCAAAGACAAGGCAAGATTCCTGTTGAGTTGTGGATTTCGTAAGAAGAATATTGACTTTGCTGAGAGGCTTGGACTCAGTTGCCCTCTCCAAGCTAAAAGTGATCACTGGCATCTAGCTTCTGGGAAAAGCAAGTGCACATGTATTTTCTTCTGCTGACTGTTTTGCTAAATAGGAACAGTCACATCCATCTTGCTACTGAGGGGAAAAACTTCACTCTACACGAACACTTGGTAATACCAGAATTGCCATGCACATATCTTCTCTGCATTAAATTCTGTACCCTATTTTCATCTGACTCTCAAGGCAGTTTAGGGTTAACTTATTTTATAAAACCCAAAGCACTTGTCAGTATGTGTTGCTTATCACAGACTCCTTCTATTAGCACCACTGGTAGCCTCAGGATGGCAATGCGTAGACTTTCATAATTGTCTGTTCATAGCTGGGCTGAAAGTCATTTTCTCATAGTGTAATTTATGGGCAGTGGCAGGCTCCCCTCATCCCTGTTTTGAGAAGAGTGCCAAGAGCAATATGCCAAGCCTTACACAACAATCCTTGTGGCTGGAATGAGCTTGTGTTGAAAACATCACAGGAATAAAACTTCACAGCCAAAACTTTCTCATGTAGCTGCTACAGAGTGTATTCTGTAAAGAAATCAGTCCTCAGCATGTATTAGCCATTGGGAAGAGGACCAAAAAAAAAAAAAAAAGTGACCTGGAAGTTCTATGTGATTGTTTAAATAGTCGCCCATATCCAGAGAAGCAAGAGATGCAACTTGGCACCCTGCAAAGACTTCTTCTTTTGCTGGAGTTTATTTTGGTTCACAGGGTGGGGAAATTTGTATACGTACATAAATCTCCAGTGTATTTCCAGTACAGCCCAGCCCAGTGAACTTTTTTTGGGAATAAGATAAAAGGTCTTATGGACATACGCCTTCTGAATAATTATTTTTTATAAATTATTAATCTTTCCATAGAAAAAAGTAGTTTATAATAATTTTATCTGAGCTCTGTATGAGACCTAGTAGGTATGCTTTTGTTCATCAGACACAGGGCTGGCAACCTTACCTTTCTTCCAGTTCTTCCCTATGCCCAACAAGAGTTTCACAGAATCACAGAATATTAGAGTTTGGAAGGGACCTCTGAAGATCATCAAGTCCAACCCCCACTGCAAGAGCAGGACCAAAGCCAAAACATAAAAAAAACGAAAAAAAAGAACCCCAACCAAAATAAAACAAAAAACCAAACAAAATAACCCAATCACTAGGGTAGATCACTCAGAAAGGCATCCAGAGAAGGAGACTCCACAACCTCTCTGGGGAGCCTGTTCCAGTCTCTGTAACCCTCACAGTAAAGAAGTTCTTCCTCATGTTGTCTACCAGGACTCCAAGGCCTTTCTCCATGGAGCTACTCTCTAGCAGATCACCTCCTAGCCTGTGCTGGTGCATTTTGTTGTTCCTTCCCAGCTGCAGGACTCTGCACTTGCTCTTGTTGAATTTCATTCTCCAGCCTTTCCAAATCTTGCTGAATGGCTGCACAGCCTTCAGGTGAGTCAGCCAATCCTTCCAGCTTTTTATCATTAGCAAACTTGCTGAGAAGATACTCTGTCCCCTCATCCAGGTCATTGATAAAGATGCTGAACAGAACTGGACCCAGCACTGATCCCTGAGGGACTCCACTAGTTACAAGTCTCCAGCTGGATTCTGCACCATTAACCACCACTCTTTGGGCTCTACTGTGTAGCCAGTTCTTAATCCATCTCACTATCTATTCTTCTATCCCACGTATTCTGAACTTGCTCACAAGGATGTAATGGGAGACTGTGTCAAAAGCCTTGCTAAGGTCAAGCTAGTCTACATCCACTGGTCTCCCTGCATCTATCCATTCAGTTACAACATCATAGAAGGCTATTAGATTAGTCAAGCATGATTTCCCCTTGGTAAATCCATGCTGACTACTCCTAAAGTTTCTAAAGTTCTTTCAGTATATTTTTAAATTTTTCATGTGATATCAGGCATTGATATAAGTTCTTGAGTTCAGAAGGCACAAAAGTAGTAATTCATAATGAATATAAATTGTAAACAATGGGAAACTGCACAGTAACATTCCTCATATAATCTCATTATAATCTGTTAGAAAAATTTGTGTTCTAGAGGCTCCAATCTAAAATCTCCGTGAAATGTGTTACATTAGTTACAAACTCTCATAGCTCTGAACAATATGTCAAGCCATTCTCTATGCTGCTAATGCTAAATATTTATAAATAACTTGAATTCCAACTTTCTGTAAAAGACTAACTAATTAATATGACACAACAGTTAAGAACTAGGTTCTTGCCATATTTTAGATAAATTTCTGGGAGGACATACTGTCTTGCCTGTCAGTTGACATAAGTGTGACTGTTGGATGTCCATAAAAGTAAATACCATAGAGATAAATGTCCATATAAATCAGTGTCCATATTTATAAAAACAATTCATCCTCACTAGGAGACAGAGAAGCCAGAAAGCCTGGCAGTATATATGTTATCAGGAATTCTAGTACACGGAGATCCCCTAGTGCAGAGAACGTCTCCAGCACTGTTGTAAATGTCTGTGATGAGCTTAGGGGAGTGAATGTGCTTTTAAGATGCAAGTTATTTTCTGAAGGAGGAATGATGAATGAAAGGGTCATAATTGCACACAAAAGACAGGTACTTTATAAATGAACAGTGGTCTCTGCACATTGATCTTGGAAGTCTCACAAGACCTCATGTTATTTTTCTTCCAGCACAGCTAATGCTGTGTTTTGGAGTATTTTATTTTCACATGCTGAGATATCTTTGTGTAGTTTTAAAATATGTAAATAATTCATTGCTTGGGTGACGTAAGAAGGGTATCACTGATGACGTGAAGATGATGCATGTATGAGCAAATGTTTAGCAAAATATGGAATTGCCAGCTGCACTTGGTTGAAGTGCTAGACAGTTTGTGACTGGCCTTTTTTAAAAAAGAATTTTTTTTCTCCATAGACTTGTAATAAGTAAATAGGATGACTGTGTGAGAAACAGGGAAACAGGTGCTGTTAGGTGTGATGTGCATCAGGAGAGAAAATGTGAATTGGCAAATAACCAATTTAATTTCTATTTTAATTCATAATGGATAACACCAACATCTAATGGCTATTCTTTTTGTGCTAATTGTTATACAGCTAAATGGCATCTGTGAACATACAGAATAATCTGCATGAGAGCGGTACCTGTTTCATCTCATTCTGAAAGACAGGTACTAAGCATAAATCTAAAAACAGGGTTGCCACCAATTAAATTAACAGAAATTGTTCATTTGAAGCTCCAAGTTCAAGACGGAAGTTGAATTCAGAGGCATTGCAGATATATTCAACGTAGTAACAGAGGCCTTCCTTCACAGAGCTCCCTTCACTTCAGCTTGTGAAAACATCATGTTTCTTCTCCACTTCCAGTGCCTGGCAGTAGTGACCACTCACTTCTTCAGTACCAAACTCTTCACCCAGTGAGTAACAGGTCCCAGGTTTCTCATGCATCCAGAATAAAAAGATGCAGTAGTTTTCCAACTCTTAACTTTGTTGTGGTTTTTATTTTTTTCATTTTGCATTTTCCCTGATCCAAGATTGAAAAAAGTTAGAGTTGTGACCATGATATTTCAAATTAAATTTGCCACACATTTTTCATCTTCAAACAGTGGTAATGGAATTGAAATTATACTAAATACTTACGCTTAAGTAGTCAAAGTGTAACCAAATTCAAATGAAAAAAAACAAAGTCTATAATGGGGATAATGGTATTAAGTGCCTAATACTCAATTAATAATTATATAAGTGTGAGTAAGTCAGCCCACGTAAATGCTGCACTGACACATATTGAATCATCTGTAAAAAAATTTACTTTCGCTCGACTGTCTCTTCCTACCAGAGAAAATTTTATTAGTGGCAGAAGCTATAAGATAATAATAGATAGTTATTCTTCCACAATTACTGATTCAGAGATGCCTGTGAAACAAGCAAGGGCTCATTTGCTGGTATCTTAACTGGGCTAGAAGGTTTTCTCTTGAAACACATCGTTTTTGTTAGCTTGTCCTGATCAACAGCCCCACAGTTTTCACTTCAAATAGTGATTGTTGGTGGTTCCTTGATGAGTTCATTTGCTAAGGCAAAAGGGTAGGGCGTGGGATGTTACTGTGGAAGAAGATTCTGTAGGTCAGCCTCTTGCCAGGAGTTGTAGTCTGAAAATTTTAAAAACTGATTTCTGGGCAGCCAGACTCTCATTTCCTCTAATATCAAGTACAGAGTAATGCTATTCTATAACATTATGAAAAAAAAATATTTCTTTATGAACATTAGAAAATAAATTTTCTGGTACACTGGGGGGAACTATTTGGAAAAGAGGAAAAAAAAAAATCACACCACAGCTATCTATGTTATTGCTGAATGTGCAGGATCCTGCACTTTGGCCATAATAACCTCAGGCAGAGCTACAGACTGGGGGAAGAGTGTCTGGAGAGCAGCCCAACAGAGAGGGACCTGGGAGTATTGGGTGACAACCGGTTGAACATGAGCCAGCAGTGTGCCCAGGTGGCCTAGAATACCAATGGTGTCTTGGCTTGTATCATGAATTGTGTGGCCAGCAGATCTAGGGATGCAGTTCTCCTCCTGAACACAGCACTGGTGAGGCCTCACCTCGAGTACTATGTCCAGTTCTGGACCCTGCACTTCAAGAAGGATATTGAGGTGCTGGAGCAGGTCCAGAGGAGAGCAACGAGGCTGGTGAAAGGACTAGAGCGAATGTCTTGTAGGGATAGGCTGAGGGAGCTGGGGTTGTTTAGACTGGAGAATAGAAGACTCAGGGGAGACGTTATCATTCTCTGTAACTATCTGAAGGGAGGTTGCAGTCAGTTGGGGCTAGGCTCTTCTCCCAGGCAACTAGTGACGGGATGAGAAGGCATGGCCCTGAAGCTGCTACAGGGAAGGTTTAGGTTAGATATTAGGAAGCACTTCCTCAAGGAGAGGGTGATCAGACATTGGAATGGACTGCCCAGGGAAGTGGTGGTCACCATCCCTGGAGGTGTTTAGGGAAAAACTGGATGTGGCACTTAGTGCCATGATCTAGCTGATGTGGTGGTGTTAGGTCATAGATTGGACTTCATGATCTCAGAGGTCTTTTCCAGCCTCAATAAATCTGTGATTCTGTGAAACATAGGGATAAGACTCTCAGATGTAGGCTGTCTGGACAATAATATATATTAGTAGATGATACAGTAAAGCATAGCTTTCTCCTCTGGTAACTATGTACATCTCTTCAGCTTTTTTTTTTTCTTTCTTGAAATCCAATGAAACAGAATCAGAGTGAAAGCTAAGATACAAATCCATCTGGATTCACTCATTTATAAATCCAGTAAGCAGGAACAGCTTTTAGAAAAAGAGCAAGGTTCCTACTGTCAATATTTTTTGATCCTTCTACTATGAGCAAAACCCAAGCTTATACAATCTATAGCTGTTTGCAATGCAGTCTGCACTCTCTAAAGGGTGGAGGAGGGAAAGAAAAAAAGACTTCACAAATTAATTTGTTTGATGTGTTCTCCTAGAAATAGTTTTCCTGTCCTAGGATAGATTGGCAACATACAATATAAGACAATTGTTTATCTTTCTTTGCTTTAATATTTTATTCAGTCTCTAGAAACAGGGAAACATGTCTGTAGTAGAATATGTGCATGTATCATCAAGTACTAATCTCACTCCCCATCAGGTCAGCAGACACGTCTTCAATGTCATCAGCAGGAAATTAATCAGATGTCATGTGCACTGTAATGAAAGACAAGTAAAAAAGACCATTAGAAGACTGTTGCCTCTTGAATATATGTTACCAGTTTGGTATGGTCCCACTTGAAAAAAATATTAAAAAAATAAAAAGCAGGAAGCAATATATTTACCAGTTACTTGGAAAAAGGGATAAAGTGTACCATAAGCAACTTTGCTGATGATATAAAACCTGGAGTAGTGGCTGACACACCAGAAAGCTGTGCTGCCAGCCAGAGTGACGTGGACAGTCTGGAGGGTTGGGCTGGGAGAAACTTAATCAAACTCAACAAGGGCAAGAGAAAAGTACTGCATCAGGGGAAGAATAACTTCCTCAGAATCTTCTTCATCATTTGAGCCTTTGCAGTTTGGACAGGATTTGTCTCACCTATATTTTTTTGTTTAAAAGTTGCCCAATCCAAAATCTCCTGCATTAATGAGTGAATAGACACTAATGAGATAATGAAGCCAGTGTTTTTCAGTGGGTGTTGCAGCATCATCATCGGAAGAAATCTTCATTCTCAAACCACAGGAAACCTCCCAAGAAGATTTTCTGGGCCACTTTTCCTTCATTATATGGTTTACTGTATGGTTATACAAGCAACTGTATTGCATCCATTTCTTGTAAAAAAAAATAAATAATCAGAACTACTCATAAAATCTGGCTAATTTTGTGAGGATAACTATTCTACAGCATTGTGAGTTGAGTAAATGCCATGATTCAGTGCTGTATATTAGAAGCTTTAAAATCTGCCAGCGATATTTGAGCAAGGAAATTAAAATCTAAAATAGTTGTAAAAATATTTTTCAATCACATTCAAATCATTGCAAACTTCTATTTCAATTATGATAATCAAAGTTAAAATCAGATATGTTAGAATCAGGTGCAAGGTGCTACAAAAAATGTATCATAAATGTTGTCAAGCATTGCTCTAATTTTGTGTTATGAATGCATTAAATTAGGCTTGTAAAAAGTCTCTTTTGTAAACCTACAGTATTTTGTGTAAGTAGCAAATAATTCTTTCCTGCCAGCTGGTGGTTAAATGTGTATTGTGTTTTATTTTATCTTTGCTTTATGTCTTCACATTTTAGGCAAGGAACTTAAAAATAAAGGCCAAAATGCATAGGAAAGTTGCCTAAAATATTTTATGACCCACAACAAAAAAGGCAACATTTTAAACAGGTGCAGCATGCTTGGACATCACACTAGTTTATGGGTAAGTGCCAACACTAAATTGTTCTAGAAGGAATTTATTTTCATTTCTGTGTGTGTTCAAAAAATGCTGAAGGAAAATGAGCAGAGATACTCAGACATGCCTGTAGCTTCCTCAAGCTCAGAGCAACTCCACTGAAAGGATTCCGAGGAAACACAGTTATAGCTTCTAGACAGACTTGTGTCAAGTAATTATCACAAGCATGATACCAACAAGTATGAATAATTCCAGCAGGAGCAGACCTTGGAAACCTACCCAGGTGGATTCCCTGATTTCCTTGCAGCAATAGCCATACACAGAGCAGGAGAAGTGGGGCTGTGTCCAAGGCAGGCATCTGATACCTGCAGATCAAGACAACAAAGAAGTGTTTAAGACTACAGTGGATTTAGGGAGTGTTTACCCTGGCGTAGCTAGCTCAAGAGTTCCCTGGACATCCAGTGTTACCTGAGATGTGCTAGTGGATTGCCCTCTGATCCCAGAGGCTAGTTCAGAAGTTACACATCCCCAAACCCTGAGCAGATGTCTGAAGCACCCCAGGGCACATCAAATGGCACCAATGTTTAAGCAACCAAATCCTGCTGCTGTGAGGTGGTCAGCTGTTTTCCTGTCTAAATGCCACTGGCTTTACAGATGAGAGACTCATTTCATTGCTTGGGCACAGTACTTTTCCATGATATTAGGTGCTGTATGTAATTGCCCCTAGCCTGCAGGTATTGCTCCAGAAAAAAATGGGTTTCCCATGGAACCTGTGTTTTATCTACCAGCATCACAGGACAACCTAAGATATCTAAAACGGTATTTGAGGCCTGTGTGTAGGCAACTGAATCATTTATTTAACATCTATTCTAGACATCAAGTGCCCTGAGAATAGCTAGGATTTCAAGATCTTGGTTTGGAATATTCAATTTAATGAATCATATGCTCTTTCACAGCACACTGGTAGCTGGAGGAGACCAAGACACTGTTCTTACCAGAGCATGGCTTCTCAAGGTAGAAAATACTGCTAGAGAGATAATTTAGAATATGACTCATTTTTTTTAGAGCAAATTGGCAAGATCTAGTTTTATTAGTGGATTTTAATTTTTTTGCAGCACTCACCTTTCCATGAGGTCAAACCCAGAATAACAGCTACTTTGTACCTTACCTTGTATTTTATCCTGACTATAACTGTCTCATGTTATAAGCCTCCTGAAAGCCCTAGTGCATAAAGGATAAAGAAGATAATATCTTCATGGACAAGTTTGTAACTCCAAGACTTTTCACTCCATGTGGTTTTACTCTTTTTTGAGGTCAAAGTTAACAAGGAAAATAGGAAAAGGACATACAGTAAAAGTATCCAGTAATAAAAAAGTACAAAAACTATAGCTGCATTGTTTTGGTTTCAGCTCCAATAAATCATGTTAATTGAAATTAAAGTATTCAGTCTTTGTTAGTATACAGTCTGTTCTTTCCTGGTACAAGTACCCTTAGTGCTGTGTTTTTGGTGTGACTATATCTGTGGAAAGACAAATTGAGAAGCCAAGGAAGGAAAAAAAATTAAAAAAAAAAAAAAAAAAAGGAGGGCAAATCCTAAACACTAACAATTCCATAAATCATCATTTCCAGTCTGACCCTGGTGACATTACCTGCAGAAATAGCATTCTGATCTACTTTCCTTTCACTCCCCATGACAAACATTGAGAAAAAAAATTACTTCAGCTTAGAGTTCATTATCTTTTCTTCCTCACATGAATATTTGGTAAAACAGTTACAAAGTGCTGCAAGAATTTTATTACTCTATCTTATTTACAACAGAATTTATTTCACACTACTTTACTTCTGTATATGGAAATTTTCTCTCCAAATCTCCATCTATCACACATACATCCAGGAAACTTCCTTTTCCTCCACAATGCAATCTCCACAATGGTCTGCCATCACGGAGTTGCCTTAATGCTTTCGCTATTATACATATATTTTGGCTTTTAAATTACCAGCCAATTGACACTGTTTCCTTTAAAACCTTAGGCATCGGTTACGGAAATGCCAAAATAATTTTTTGTCCAATACCTAGGAAAACACATAACTTACACATGTACACACAATCACAGAGACACAGAGAGAGAGAGAGAGAGAAGAATAGAAAAGCTTGGTTGAATGTACCATGCTTTACTTCTTTCTTTTCTCCCAACCACTTATCTGATAAGGGGATTGCAGTTCTGGGGTCACTCAAAGGTGTAAACTAGTGTCCTACTCTATGGCTACCTTAACAAAAGCAAAGAGAAGTCAAAAACTGTTTCTCCCAGATAAAGCATTTAGGGGAAAAACTGTACTACACTTTTGTCAGCCTGTAACCTAATTTACCTGAATGTAAAGAGATTACAAATTTCATGTTTGCAGCTAGTTGTAGACATCAAAATACGCCCAAATCAACTCTACTGCAAGAAAATCTCTACATTTCCCACTTCCACCCACCATCTCACTGGAAAAGTGAGAGTAGGCAGCAAAAAGGAATGCTTCAAGAAAGCAAAGCACTGAAAGGCAATGTCTTTAATTTCAAATCACAGACAGCATCCCAAAGCCATAGAAATTATGTGTGTTTTAAGGAAAGGTGGGTATGATCTCTAGTGTTTTTTCAATGAGACAAATATGATGACGAGTTGCTGCACTAAGCCTTGTGCACATCCCCAAAACCATAATAACATGTAAAAGACACAAGAACAAATGTTTTAACTCACATAAAGGAAAGAATTTTAAAAGTCTGCCAGATGAGTTACCAGGCAGTCTTCTGATATCAGAAGTAAATTCAGTCTTGCTAAAACATAGCAAATGAAGATTCATAACACATTTGGAGTTATGTCCTGGATTTATTTCAAGGTACACGGATTTATGTTTGCAGCCTCCACAGAATAAAATGGGGCCATAACACATCTTCAACTTACCTTGTTTCCAGAGCCATCAAGTCAAAGTCCTGATCAGAGCAAGGAACTATGCTGGCTTTTCACTGAAGAGAAACACAAATTAATTATTCTCAAATTAGTAATGAAATTAGCTTGAAAGAAGATACCATGTGCATATGGTAATAAGGAAGTACCTGCTGTAAATATTTAGAACGTCTAAAAAGTATTATAAAATCCTATTGGATCAAGCAGTGCAGTATATGTACCTTAACTTAGGCACCCAAAGGTTAAAAATCTAAGTTTAATTTAGTCATTGCACTATCCCTTCCCTTTCCAGGAAGAGAAGGAAGACTCTTGAGAGGGCAATTAATCTCATTGCATGATTTTTCTCTACAAAGTCAGAGGTTTTACACTTTGGAAGTGCCTATTTCACTACATGCAATGTAACAGCTTTTCAGGGGCTCATTCATGGATTCCAAATCAATTTTCACAAAAGATAATTAATCCATTTCTAATGAATCTCTGCACATATAATGGCAGCAGGAAGGAAATAGCAGAAGGCAAGTTTAGAGAGTATATACCTCTTCCATTGCAGCTCCTAGGCTATGGAGATCTTTTGTACTGCAGTTTAGCAGTTAATTTCAAAAGCACAAAAATACTACAGCAGATTCCCTTGTTATTGGCAAGGAGCAGTTCTGATTTCAATGCTTAAAAGTTTCCACTTAGATACATTTGACTTCAATAAAGTATTTTGTTTGTTTAAGCATTTCCCATGAGGAAACCATATCTATGCCAAAAGGTTTTACTGAAATATTGATGAGCTCTAGACAGCAAACTACACAAACCAACAAAATGGCACCCAGTGTAATCAAAATAACAGTGAAAGTTTTATTCGAATATTGAATTCAGCAAGTAAACCAAGCCTTACCCAGCCCAATCCATAAAATTAATCAGGCACAACCTGCCATGTACAGCTTAGTACATATTTCATTGCTAAGGTTTTAAAAAATAAATACTTCTGTGTTACATAAATAACTATATTTTTGCATCAGTTTAACAACTTTTATAGTATTTCCCCTCAAAATAGAAATACATTAACTTTGACTTTATCATTATGAATGTCATGAGTAATATAAACATGAACATGTAGCACATGATTAATTTCTTTTGCTTCTCTTTGACTGCTGCTTACATTTTTCTATACTGTATTGCACTATATAATACAGTGTAGGATGTCAGCATGGAAATCTGTCATTGCCCATGACATTTGTAAACATTTGACTAACCTAGAAGATGTGAAACGAGTACAGTAGGTCCAGATCACCAGTGCAGTAGCTGGAACTTTATCTTACAAATCCTTTGCTCTACCAGGGCCCCTTTCCTTTTTTTTTTCTTTTTTTTCCTTTTTTTTTTTTTTTTTTTTTTTTTTGGTCAGACTATGATGATTCAGTTTGGCATCACAAGATAGAGTAATAGAAGTAGAATAAACTCAAGACCATGGAAGATACTCTTGTCATGACAACCTACGATATTGTCTGAACACTCAAGAGGCAGACTTCACAATTAACACTCTGTCTTTTTTAGCATTAACAACTAAATGAAATAGGTATTAAATTTGGGAGCACAGACCCTTCCTACCCCCCAATCTCCCCAACACAAAGCTAAATAGAGTGTCAGAGCCTCTTAGAGTAGCTTTATATTTTATTTTCTTTAAACAAATTAATCTCAATGAGCTGTCAAGACTTCACTTAAGGTGTTACAGAATTTTTCAGGGGGGGATAAGTAAGGCTAGACTTTATTAAAGTGCTCACTCTACATTACTGAAAAATATCCTTCTGTGTTCTCAATACCTTAACCTTATGTTCAGAATCTAATAAAATCCCAGGAGAATTAAAATAATCACTCTTACCAAGCATATAATTATTACGAATTATTCACCTCATTGCAATGATATCTTGATGGTCTTCTGCCAAAGTGGAAAGCTAAAAATCTTCCCTAAAGACTACTTCCCACTGGGAAATGATTTTTCAACAAAATCAGTTTTTTTTTTAACTGACAAGGAAAAAAATAGTTAGAAATTTTGTTTCTCTGTTGGGCAAGTAGAAAAATCTCCACATTATGTTGGCTGACCTCAGTCCACTTTTGAAAGAGCTCTTATACTTAATCAGTAGTTATAAAAATCTGTTATATTACTATAACAAAATCAGTTGTTTGGAAATGTGTTAATGTCTGAGAAATTTAAAAAAAAATAATTAAAAAAAAAAAGCATCCCACAAAGGTCTGCATGTAGATCACAGCATCCTATCATCAGCAAAACCAAAGACAGTCAATAGACATAGGCATATGCTCCTTCATTCAACATATAAGATCACCGGCCATAGTAGCCTGTACATAATATTTTCATCTCTATACAGATTAACAAAGATCAATAAGATCAAGGTGTATGAACACTGAGTTGTCTGGTCCGCTTTTGGTGGAGGGGAAAATATTAGATTGTTCAATAAAAATTTAGAATGTCTATGTAACTAGAAAGGTTTTATGCAAATGCCATGAAAGTCCAAGACTTTCAGAAACTATTTCAGAGGCAATAAAATGTGTAAATATCCTTCAGCCAAAGACTGTGCCAGTATTTTTTGCAGCAGTGTTTTTACTCTACTATTTTCTGTAGGACTTTTCAGTAGTTTTAGTTGCTATGAGCAATGTTTGAGAAGCCATTTTGACCTTCCCAGACCATAAAAAAAATTGAATTAATTCAAAGCTGACTCTGACAAATCTATGAATAGAAACTGAACTTGTCATTCAATGATTTTTTGTATGTCCTGGTTTGTTTTATCGTTTTAAACTCTTCATAAGACCTCTTTTTCTCAATCATATGAATGAAAAAACTCAGAAATAGTGAGGGAGGAAGAGAATCCACCATGAAAAATTCTACTTAGCTTTTTACATCTCCTTAGGCTATGCGTTAGAAGCAACTTTTGAATGTGTCTGTGATTATTTCTGAAAATGGCTTAGTATGCTTTGTGACCTGTAGAAATACTGACAAAAGTCTTGACTTAAAGACCAGATTCAAGGAAGATTGAGAACATTTGTGTTCAAACAGCAAAGCTGGATGATGTCACCTGCATTATCACAGATACTCCAAAAAGAAATGTTCCTTCTGTTCCTTATAGTTGACAGTAGCTGCTGCCAACTAGGTCTCTACATCAGGAGGTGGGTACCACCCTGTCCCATTTTCCCAGTTCCTACATTTCCTTCTGACAAAGCAAAAAATGCATGCTGAGTACCATTTGAACTGTCATATTCCTGTTGCACCTTTTTCCTAAGAAACTCAGTAGAAGGCAACAATGAGTAAATTTCATAATAGATGATGGATTGAAAGGGATGGATGTTTGTGTATCATTCATGTAAACACATAGTATGGCAGATGGAAGGACAAAGTGAATGTAGTGCAGGGAAAGGAGAGGTGTTGCAAGCACTGAGGAAGCCTATTGCTTCCTCACTATGTCCTTTCTCATCACAGTGGTTAACAGTGCTGGGCCATATTATTATTATAGTTGTTCATATCACTAAAGTTCCCACAATTTTTGCCACTTGTTCATAGAGGATAATGATTCATTGGATAATTGGTATAACTGTCAGCTGTAAATTAGTTACACAACCGATAAGCAACAGCATCATGTAATCAAGTAACGAGCAGTTAAAAGTATAATTGTATGAAATATTCCTGGCATTACTCTTTAATACACTACATAATTTATATTGAATATCTTGAATCCTTATTGAGTCATAAAATACTATCTCTGCAAGAAAGCTGTAGAGGTTGCTAAGGATTGGTTTTTTGAGGTTGGTGGAGCTATTTTTGACAGTTCCCAAATGAGCACCTCTAATATACTGCATAGCAGCTACTAAATTAACATCATATGTCTTGAGACTCCCATCCACTAATAATTTCTACATGTTTGCCTTTTTACAAGCAGTGGTTCTTAATAGATAATGAAGGTTGGAAAGATATAGTAGAAGGTATTGCAAGGCCTGGAGAAACTCAAAATTCTCTCAACAAAAACAACAGCAGCTCTGGATGTTCATCATGGAGAGCAACAGGAGATGGTCACCTGATTGTAAACTCACCTTGCAGTCAGCAAGTTTTGGATGAATACTACTTTTCAAAAAAAACCCCAAGTTTCATATAGACTATGCTAAGTCAGAAGTGTTATAATGTGATATGACAATACTTTGAGTCCCTTCTCCTAATGAAACCTGAAACCATTTGAATAAACTGATTGCAGTGAAAAAAAAACTGGCATCGTAGTTGCACAAGCTGAGTATCCTGGCCAAATGGTTGCCTTCTGGATATCACATTTCTGGACAAGTATTATTTAACATTTCAGTGGTGTTTCTGAAAAGATATCACAAATCCTACTCCAAGTATGAGGGGAAAATCAAAATGTACAAAAAAGATAAAGAATGAGAACTGCAAAATAAATTTGATCTGAAAAAAACATAAAAATTGTTAAGCTCTACTAGTGTAGTACGTATCTGTGGTTAGGTATGCAAGAGTTCCATATCATAAATAATATAATACAGCAGCTGAAAGGGAGGGATTTCATTTTCCAGAGAGGATTTTCCCAAGGTTGGCTCCTTTCTTCTGGGAAGTTCTTATACCAAAGCCTGCTTCAGCATTTTCTAGAAATGGGCACCTAAAAACAGCATTTAACTTTGGAGCTATCATGAAAGCTTTCTTTTTTATTAAAAAAAAAAAAAAAAAAAAAGGCATTATCCTTGGGAAAATAGCTCAATTTAAAAAAACCACTGTCCATCAGCTGTATTGGGTGTGATTCATATCAGACAATAAACTTGATTTTCTTGGCCAGATTTTGCAGGTGACATCCATTACTAATAACCAAAGAAGTCCTTGCAGGTAAATGAAATACTACAAATAGCATCATACAGATAACTCCTACAGCTGTATATGGTTTCTGAGGTCAGTTTACGTCTGATCTAGAGTCAGATGAATTTACCTTATCATAGGGTAAACAGAAACAGCAGGAGGAGATAACTGTGTAAAAAAGCTGGTCTTTATATTAGATAATAAGCATAGCAACAACACAAATAGGAATCTGGATTGTAGCAACAGCCCCGTAAGAGCTATTCAAAACCTGTGTGGCTGCCAGACAGAGATATTAAAACTCTGTATTCAGTGACACAGGAGAGGGAGGAATAAAGAACAGATATTTCCCTCCTTGTATTTTCCTTGTTGCTTCTTATTTGTTGATAGGATTTAGGGTTACCATGCGAACCTGCCCTTTCTAGTTACTGAAGGCTCTGAAGAAGCAATGGTGCTTGATAGTGCACCATAATCAGATTGATGATTACAGATATCTTTAATGGATTCCTGTCACGAATTTCATTGAAAGAATTATTTAATGATTGTTTAAATGATTAATTGCTTGTTTTTAGGATTTCTGTCCTCACTGAAAATTGAACAGTGGTCCTTTAAAGCCCATGACTCAATCCTCTTTCACTTTGAAAAAAATTTGAAGGGAAAATCATTTAATCTAGTGATGAATGGATTTAAAATGTGAAAAAAATTAAGGATTATATTAGCTTAACATCATCAGGCCAAATAAATATGACTAATAATCATCATCTGTTCAGGAAATAAGCACAGACAGGGATTTCAGGTGTCCACTAATGGGCAGCACTAATGCACCTAAAACTGAAAGCACACACCCAAAATTCAAGAAGTCTACAGTGGAATAATAAAATTATATTTAATTTACATATCGATTTTGAATGTTTATCAAAATGACTGCCATAAGATTAACACAACATGCAGTTTACAGGAAAGGAAAAATAGATGTACAATTTAATGGAAAAGATCAGACACGTTACTTCAGAATACGATTCCATTAATTGAAGAAATGTTTTTATTGCAGACTCACCATAAAAAGGGAGAGGGGATGAGCTAAAAATTAAAAATATACCCTGTTCTGATGCTTATTATGGATAGTGTGTGAGGATTTCACTTAGGATAGCTAAGGAGAGAGATTATAATTACACTTCCGTTTAGACAAATTCTTGGAAAGTAACAAAGATCCTTTATGCCCTACACACACGAAAAAATCAGGGCTATCTGGGAAAGTATAACCTGCATGCCTTAGCACATATCAACCTGCACAAGGGAGGGTTTAACTGAAAGCTGAATCTCACTGTAAGGACTGGCTGTTTTCTGCGAGCTGTCTGCTTGCTTTCCATACTAGTGGTGCCTAGTGGGCATCTTTACATGCTGCTAGTGTCTGTAGATAGTACAAGGTGCATCAGCATCCCTAAGAGTCTTTTATTACTTCTTTTCTTGTTTCCCATTCCCAATGTGTCCAATGTGGCTTGCTTGAAGAATTGCTTTCTTTTGTTCCTTGAATTGCCTGATGTTTCTATGAGGGGAAAAAATAACAAAAGGATACCCACTTGAATTTAATAGAGCTTACTATTTCTTTGCACAGATCAAGTACTTGAGCAGATTTAGACAGTCCACAGGGAAAGAGGAATTTCTGACCTTGTTGCCTGTGGTGTCATGAACACCATGAAAGTTACTGAACTCTTGGTCTAACAGGAATTGTGTCCTTTATTTTTTTTTACTGTTTGTGAATTTCTTCTATTGAGAGTTGGAAGTAAAAAAAGAAAAGTCGATAAAACAGTGTCAGTGTTCATCTTACATACATTATTCCTATCTTCAGGGCCTAGGATATCCTAAATACCAAAGCATAACAGCCAGCAAGGAAAATGTTCTGGTTTGGTTTGGTGGGTTTTTTTGGTAGCAGCGGAAGGGCCACAGGAGTGGCTCTGGTAAGAAGCTGAGAAGCTCCCCCTGCTTCCAAACCCAGCCAAGGAGCCATTAGAGGTACAATAGTTGCGCCTCTGCAATTAGCATACAAAAGAACTGATATAAAACCTGAGCAAGGAAGCACTTGGGGGAGAAGAGCTGTGCTGGAGGAAGAGAGCAGTGTTGGGGAAAAAGAGCGGTGCTGGTGGTTGATGAGGAAGAAGGGGAAGAAGGTGCCCAAGCAGAAGTTTCCCTGCAACCCATAGTGAGATGGCAGCTGTCTCCCTGCACTCATGGAGGAACGTGGTGGGACATTCCCTGAAGGCGCCAGGAGGGGTGAACTTGGCCAGTGAAGTTGGATTTTGTGGCCAGAGGATTTGCTGCCAGTGGACTTTGATTACGCAGCTTTGGAAGACCCCGGCACCAGGGGAGTTTGTTCCCAAAGCAGCCTGTGACTCTGTGGGAAGCCCAGGCTGGAGCAGCTCCGGACCTCGTGGGAAGGACTCATGAAGGAGAGGTTTGTGGAGGACTCTCTCCCATGGGAGACACCCTGTGGGGAAGCAGGGAAGGACTGTAAGGAATCCTTCTTCCTGAGGACGAAGGAGCAGCAGGAACCACCAGCCTGTGAACTGACTCTAAACCCCATCCCCTGTCCCCCTGTGCCGCTGGGGGGAAGGAGGGAGAGAAACCGGGAACAAAGTGATTTGGGCCCAGGAAGAAGGGAGGGGTGGGGTAACATATGCAAGCCCTGCTCTGTGTGTTGTCTGTGTCCTGTGTGTGTTTGCTTAGTGTGAAATTAAATTATTATTATTTCCCCAAGTTGAGTCTGTTTTGCCCGGGACCTTAATTGGTGAAGAACCCTCCTTGTCCTTTGTCTCAACCCATGATCTTTGTCCTCCTCATCCTAGAGTGTGTGTGTGGGTGGAGTTGAGTGAGTAGCCGTGTGGCTGATCCTTTTTTGTCATGTTGGGCCCAAACCACGACAGAAAGGAACATTTTACTTTGTTAAGCCTTTTTCTTGGACACTTCAAATGAAAGCTAGAAACACTGGATTGTGTGAGAAGCAGCTGAAGCCTGTTCAGGTTCAGACCTGGTTAGAAATTTCCCAAGAATACACCTTGTCTGAAAACACTGATAGTATGTTCTGCACAGTTTAGACAGAACAGGTCACAGGACCACCAGGGAAGTCTGAAGCTCTTGACTCATTACTGGATAAGAACACACAGATTCAAGACATTACATGCCTCAATGCAGGCAAATGCTGAAATACAGAAAAGGAAATTCATTTGTGTCTTGACAGAAGCACCATTATTTATTTTCCTCTGCTGATGTAATTTCTTTTTCTGTAGCTAACTATACACACAACCAGAGAGAAATCAATTTTAGAGTCCAATATTATCTGTGGAGGGAAAAAGCAATTCTGACACAATATTGAAATCCTATTTATGTGGCAAGACACTATGCATCTTCTAGAAAAGAGAATGTAACTATTTCTGTAAGAATACTCTAAGTTTTTAACTATTGTGTAACATACTCTGTAGTAAATTCATTTCAATAACATATTTATATAGTAACCTGTCAATATATTAACTAAAAAGATCTTTCTAACTTTACTGTTACATCATTTCCCAAATACAATTGGTTCAGTTTTTCTCTGTGATCTAATAATTGCAGTGTTGTGTAGAAGTAAATGTACAAAATGTAGCAAAAAGATGGTCTAGATATTTCCATTTGATTTTTTTTCTGTTCCATTTTGATTTTTTTAAAATTATTAAACTAATTCTTTAGAATCAGAATAAATAGTACTCGAAGATTAAATTGCTAATATTCACTGCAGTTTGTTGAACAGTAACATAAACCTTACTGTCAGTTCTTTGAATTTCCAATGTAAAAAGAACTTAATGCTTGTTGAAGGAAAACAGGGCATTATGCATCAGAGGGAATGATCTCTGGTAAGATATTATTCATTTTTTCACCATATGTTCTACTATAATTTGGCCCATTGAAGGTGAAGAAGATATAACTCATCTTTCCATTTTCCTGTCGTATCATCCAGAAATAAGGCCTGTGGTATTCTGTTTTGTTTCAGAAAGGTCATTTTTTGGTTGTTTTTTTTCTTATGCATTTGAAAATATTTTTGAGCAACAAATATATTCAGAGGAAAAAATTAAAAATACAAATAAAAAGAATATTCCTTCTGTAACTCACTAAATTATGTTGAAATTTTAGTTTGCATTCCAGCTGTCAGCTTCCTGAAGTACTGGAAAATGTAATACTTTGAGTGAGGAACTATATAAGCTAATATGAGCATTGCCGTTCAGAAAGGACTAAAGTAAAATGGAACTGCAAAAGGGATACAAAAGCTCATGGAATGTTTCAGTCATTCTGTAGGACCTAACTTAACCTCTAAGGACATCTAGAGATTTACACATTCACATTTGGTTTGCTTATGCAACTTTGACTGGCTCTGAAAGGAGAATCCTTTCCAAAAAAAGGCCAAGATTTTTTACTCTCAAGTGAGTGTATTTAAGTGGTGCGTATTTCTAGAAAAGTTCTACTTTGTGAGAAAGAAAATTGCTCTTTTTCTATCCTAGAATGCTCGTTAAATGCTCAGATCTCAGCAACACGTCTAAGGGCCAGGTCTTGCCAGCCTGAGTCACCAAGGGGGAGTGATTTAGGCACTAAGGCTCCCCTTCTTGCCTCCCCAGGCAAGGGGACACTGAGCCTACTCCTCTATCCCCTTATGCTCCTCCAGAGACCGGGCTGCTTGGCTGCTCCTCCATCTCTGCCATTTTTACCTTCTACGTGGATTTTATTTGTTCTGCAAAGCTAACAGCTGAAAGTAAAATAAATAAATAAATAAATGAAAAATGCAGATAGTCTGCAATTCTCAACCAGAAAATCACTGTGTTTTTGTGAGAGGAAAAAAGATGGAGTTCTTTAAGAGGCATCCATTAAATAAGTGATTTCTTTCACAATTCTTTGATACAGATAGAGGATACTATACTTAGAGAAATTCAACAGAAAGAGGTACAGAAAGTCTGTTAGGGAAAATAAAGGCTGGCAAAAAAATTCAATGCTAGCCAATAAAAGAGGGGGTTTTTATATACCCAGTGAAATAAAAAAGGAAAAAAAAAAAAGAAAAACAAACAAAAAAAAAGGAATAAGGAATTTTTGTAAAGATAGTCACCAGAATCCTTGTAAAAATGAGCCCAAAGAAAGATAAGAAGATGGTAACACAAGTGGTGTGTCCAGCACAATATTCACTGACCATGACAACACACAGCTAGGATTGGTTCCTGGATACAGAAGGGAATCTCCCATATGAGATCTGCTCTGCAAGAAGACAGGAAATCCAAAATGAAAAAAGTACCAGTCTGATAGCTGGCTGCTGTAATTGAAACGCCCCCTTACAGATTTGAGTTGGATTCATTTCTGTATAAATATAGTTAATGTGATATGAACCAAAAATGTGAGAGCATATATACGCCTGAAGTGTATTGGAAAAGAAATATTAGATATGCCTACTGTATGGGATAATTAAGTACTTTCCTTTCTTTCAGTCACCGTTGGGAAAGTAGGGTGGTATCTGCTCTGGATATCTCAAATTCAGGTAACTTGTACTTGAGGCCCAAAGAGATGTCTGAAGAAATAGCTAAGTCACTGCTCATTTTTCATTACCTTAAAGCAGTTTCAAATATTGCAAATCCACTGAAGTTATAGCAAATATTAATAAAGACCAGTGGGGTGATTCAGAGTTACCTCAGGCTATATCTTCTCTTACATCAATCCACAGAAAGATGATAGAAAAATTGAAAGGATTTTTTATTTTATACTGGACTGCTCAACAAAAATGTCATTAATGCTCATGAGCAGGATCTTAAAGAGCAGAGATACCATCAAAGAAAATTGCTTTCATTCTTTGATGAGATTAAAAAATTTTCAGTAAAGGTGACTAATAAAGGTAGACTAGAAGTGACATAAGATTGTGTATGGTTTTTGAACTACTGTGGCATTCTGGTTAAGAGTACACTATGCAACCATAATAAGGCATACATGAATTAGCAACTGGCAGAGAGAGAAAAGGTCAATGGTAAATCAACATTATATGAGTGTTTCCTTGTAGGTTCTTCAGGGATTGCCCACGTAACGAGTTGAATTCAACATCAGTATTAATAAGATTGAAGCAAATATGAAATCACAGACAATGAAGTACACAGGCAAGAAGGAATGCTTAGATGTTGAATTAAGAGAAAATGACAACTATATCATATAATCTGGTTACTTTTTTATGGTCAACAAGGTCATTCTTGCAAAATCTGCTTTAAAAACATTATTGCAAAATAATGAGGAAAATAATTAATTAAAGACTACCTGGCTCTTGACTCTGGGCTAAGATTCTGTTTCAGTCAGCAAAATGTGCTCAAATTATTCTGTTGGATATATGTATACAAAGGGAAGCACAATATCTTAGAAACACAACAGTACTTAGACAAACATTAAGACATTATATGCATTCCATAATGTAGAAATACATGCATGTGTGCATGTGTGCGTAAATGCATTATTATTAAACAGATTATCATTTAGCTGTCATGCATAATTAATTGGAGGAAATAAACTACCCAATGCTAAAAGATTCTTTAATATAGTGGACTGATGTATAAGAACAACTGTTGTGCAGAAATTGATTCAAGACATATTTAAATGAGAACAAAAGCACTGGGTGGACTAAATGTTCTCATAGACTATATACTAAATTAAAAAAAGAAGGCACAGTCCTAAGCAATGACATGATATATTGCTTAATTACAAGCACATCTGCTGTCATGGTTTATCTTTTTAGCATTGTTATAACCTATTTAAAATACTGCCAGGCACAGTTCAAGAGACATCTTCCAACCAGCAGTGTTCCCAATAGGGCAGTATGACTACAGCCACCATCTTTCTATAGAAAAGCATTTAGGTGGGTAGACATGAGCTGTCACTTGGCC
Organism: Apus apus; assembly: GCF_020740795.1. Lineage (NCBI taxonomy): Eukaryota > Metazoa > Chordata > Aves > Apodiformes > Apodidae > Apus > Apus apus. The sequence goes on from NC_067282.1 coordinate 173,074,786, forward strand.
TCGAGGCCAAAGAACACCAGGGGGTTTTTAGTATGATAGCCTAGCCTTGCTTTTAATTTCATTTAAGACTCAGAGTTGAGTGGGAAAAGGTGATTGTTCACCAAAGCTCTGATGTCCATCACTGAGGTAATGTCTCTTCGGTATGATCACATCAAGCATTTTACAACTTTTAGGTAACTGACAAAGTTTAGTCTAATTAGACAAATCACAAGCTGCTACTCTGACCTCTCAGAGCTGTTCTCAGGAAACAAAGTAAATCATGAGCACTCCTAATCGCCCAAAAGCTATTTGTGTAGATCAATTTATCTTAGTTTTACTTATGCACTTTGTAAGCATTTACCTGTATTTTCTTATTTCATCCTGAATTTCAAACTACAGAAATGCCCTACAGAAATTTGTCCTCAGGCTCTGGAGGTAATTTCCATAGAAATACTGTTAAAGTGTCACTTTGGAGTTTAAAGAAGAAATCTAAGTTCCTCATCTCTCTCCTCACTTTTATGCAATAAAACTGAGTTTAGATTGGAGATGGATTTGAAAAGCTTTTCTGCCTAGATGTAATCTCAGTCCAAATCACTCTCCTCCTCTGTCACCATGACCTAACCATCAGTGGGATGAATTCTTCGTGTCATCTGTTGGAGCTGCACATCATTAACTTGTCCAGAAGTGCATGAAGCTCAGTAGTGCCTTGCAGGGTAAAGCTGGGCAGGGAAAACACTTGACAAAAATCTTCAGGGAATTTTGGAAATATTTCCTGAGAGATGTGTGCACAATGGGTCTCCCTCACTCCTACTGGAGTGCACTCATCATTGAGTAAAAAAAAAATGAGAACTGTTTTCTACATAATTTCACATTTAGTTACAGTTTTCCAGTTTTTTAAACAGCTGCTGGTTTGCATAAGAAAAGAGAACATAAAATTAATTTCTAGTTCACAATGGGTAGCTGCCAATCCAGAATGATAATGAACAAATCAAAAACATGTTACTTAGACATCTTAGTATGTCATAATTTTCCTTTTATCTCTGAAGAAAATTGAGTGGAGGAGATCATAAAAATATTTAAAATCTTAGAAGCTGAAATAGCATTTTGGAATAAGATTAAATATTTAAAAATTAAGTTTTAAAGATGGAGTTGTGGAAGGATGTAATACATTATCAAGAACATGTTAAAATTAAGCACTTGTGTATCTGTTGAAAATAATAATTCTTGATTAAGAACCAGTGGCAGATGGAAACATTCACTCAAGACATTACACATTCATTCATGAAGACACAGATGTTACTCAGTCTGATGGATTGTACATTAGCCCTAGGTTAATTTAAATAGATCCAGACATTTATTTATTATTTTTTTTATCCCTTTTAAAACATATAGTCAAGTTTAACATCACAAACCTAGTTCAGTGACTGCAAAAGGTGACTGAAAAACGACCATTCTGCACTATGCCTTTTTTTGGATAAGAGACAAACCCTTACATAAAGTATTAGTCAAACAGCAGTTCTCACACAAGTAAAAGTTGTAATGATATTATACAATCTAAGTCATACATTAATAAAAAATTAATTTCTTTTAAAATAAAATTGTCCTCTCTTTGCATACTTTAATGACTACTTTTTACTGATGGAGGGTTATGCACAGTTTTTTACTGAATGTCATCATTTTTCTAAGGTATTAATGCAATTCCACAATATTTAGCTTTTATGCAGTGAAAAACATCTAAATCAAAACAGAAATATATGTATTTTTAATACATGACAATTGCATTCAATAGATGTCAGTTTCTCACTTTGATTTTAAAAAAGAAAGTAAAGTCTTAACTTCTTTGTTTTTCTGTGGAGTAAAGAAATATTTAAGACTGGGAAACCTGAGATTTGAAAATATAAGAATATCATCTGTTTATATAGGGAAATCATGATTGTTTTAGTCACGGGAGATGCCTTATAATTTTTGAAAGCATTAATTCACACATGGTGTCCAAAATAAGAATAATTAAAGTTGGATGAAACTTCTCCTTTAAATTAAGGATAATTTGTAATCTTCATTACAATAATTTAGAAACTTAAGATTAAAATTCTAAATATTCCTGTTTACTTACACTTAATTCTTGTAAAATATCTATAAATGCATTGAAAAACATCAGATTTCTCATGCTCTACCTGTTCATTCAACTTAAAATTACTTTTACTTTGCTAGGATTTCTAGATCAAATAATTTATTTTCCTTAAGTAGTCAGAGAAGCACCAGCCACTAATTAAAACTACTTAATGGTTTTCTGTAACATTAGAAAAAATGTGCTACAAATAACTGTATTTTCCTTTCCCATTTAAAGCACTTTTCATGGAGGAAAGTGATCAAACTGACAACAAGTAGAAAGAGCCAAAGTGGAAGTTCTGTGACCATAGATCTAGAAATAAGGTAGGTGTTTTCACTTGTTCTTGCTGAGCAGCAAAGAGGGTGGCAGTCATTCAGGTGCCTGTAAGCAGTCATGAAGAAACCAAAGGCTGCCAGTGAATGACTGGTTCTTTTGCAATACAAGTGAAGGAAGGAGAGCTCTGCCTCTCTTCTGAGGCCAAGAACCTGTGGTCCCAGTTGCTCAGTGTCTAGGCCTACATCAATGCCTAAACAGAAAGTCAACCACTGAACAAATGTTAATTTACGCACGGCCCAGGTTTCATACTCTCCCAACTATTTAACCTCAGAAGATTTTATTAGTATATCTAAGACTAACAATGGGCTTCAATGAAGAGCAGTGATTGTCCTTATGAGGATGTCTTGATTGCTGCTTTAAGTGTAAAAAGAGCTCTGGGTATCACATATTCTGCTGGCACAATCTCAGTTAAATGAAACCCATTACAGAATCGTGAGTCATTATGTTTCATTTCATGGTGAAAATAGATGGAACGTTTTGAGTTGTATGTATAGGACAATTTTCCTCGTGTATCAGGAATACAGGAAATCTAAATAATTCATTATTTTAGGCATTTTTTTATTATTATAGAATTTTTTTTTCTTTTTAAGATAAATCATGTACTGACTTTGTAATATCAAATAATGAAAAGAAGAAGAAAGCCTTCCAAGATATAAACATCACTAAAAAAAACCAAACCAAAACAAACAAACAAACAAACAAACTGAAACAGAAATCCCTTTGGTTGTATATTTAAACTATGCAATTACACCATTAGCTTATTTTGATGGTTATTTCTTGGAAGACTGTAATACAGATACTGTGGATATAATATTACAGGATCTAGAGATGTTTAGTAATATGTTTTTTAGTCAATACATTTAAGAAAATAAAATCAACACAACAAGAATAATGTTTCGGGTATTGCAATTCACAATGCAGGAAAGTGCAGTGTGCTTTCAGAGCATGGAGGACACTTTTTCTCTGGGAGAAACAACAGATTTAATCACCCTGCAAATGGACAGCTGCATTTTGTCTCACTTGGCTTAACTGGTGAGGGCAAGAAAAGTTACACCTTTACAGCACTGATCATCAGAGTAGGGGGAATCAGAAACTGTCTCTTTGCAGTGATGGGTAACAGTAATAATCAGCTTCCCTCTTCTGTCTGTTACTGGACTGCAGAGAAGAGCCTGCTCTGATGGAGGCTACTTCCCAGAGACTTTGTCATTTACTATTGTTAAGATAGAATGAGTGAAACATATTCCTTTTTTTTTTTTTCTTTTTTTTTCCAGTTTAAAAAATAAGATGCACTTCTGTAATTTTTTTCCAGGTAGGTGTCACTCCAGAATCTGTCTGCCAGAAAAGAAGAGGAAGAAAACTCCCCAGCCAGGCTCCAGACTCAGCTGGGTGGCAATGTGGAACAGTGGATGCGACAACACTTGGTAAGTAAACATCTTGGGCCAAATCCCAGAGGCTCAGTGTGGACACGACATGTAATATAAATATGGTTCCAATATTATAGAATCACTTCACTCCTTCTATACACAATCTCCCCTCAAAACTTCCCAGCCATTTTTGTTTCACAGTGGTATCACAAAACAGCTAGACTTTGCAACAAAGCCACAACAACCATATTGCCTTTAAAATACACATGCAAAAGCCTATGGAATCTTAGGTGTGTAGTATTCTCTAACAGGGATAGCAAGAAACAACCAAAGCAGCTAACATTTAAAGAAAATTCTTGGCATAATAAAAAAAAAAAAAACACAACAAACATTAAAAGAGCAACAGAATATTTTAAATGCAGTATTTTCTCACTTTACTTCTTTGTAGTACTATTTCTAAAAGCATTTAGAAAAATATCTACACTTAGATTGAGGTGGCCATCAGACTAACACCCTACCAGGTCTGTATGAACCAGAACTTCCTTGACTGCATGGACGTGTAATACTGTTTTATTTTCACTGTCTACTTCAGTCCATCATGCTGTGAAAATAGCAAACGGACTGAAATAGATTTAGTAAAAAAATGGAAAAAGCCAAAGAAAATCATATGAGTAAACTTTGTAGTAAAAATCCATTCCAGTAAGTTCTGGACTGTCTACTGATATCTTAAATAATGAGAAAATGTTGAGCACAAATTACTATTTTGTTATATATATAAAACTATTGCAAGTTACTGTGCTTTAGCAGCAGTTCAGAAGGAAAAGCAAAAAATCTTAGACAAGTTTCAGAGATTATATTATCTAAACTGATAGCTCCCAAATTTGATTTTATAAAAGGAGAAGCTATGTCTTGCAGTACAAATGGAGTGTTTTGGACTGCAGGCATAATGTCTGCATCTGGACGGTAAGGAAACAGAAGCTGTCTCAGAAAAAAATTGGATCAGTGTGATTTGGGTAATTTATTGCTGATGTTCCTTCTGTTTAGCATATTTGTGAATAAAGATAAGTTTAAGATTGGTCTTCAATGCATTCCTATGTAAGCACCATCACACAGACTCACTGCTACTGTGGTATAAATTTTAGACTGGTGTTATGAAGGGTTGTACTTGACATAAGCTCTCTACTTAGTAATGAATGTGTGCAGGATTGGGATCTTCCAAAGCCAAATAAATATTTAAAAATAATGTCTTTATCTTAAAAAAAACATGTAGAATATTGATTTTACATACAGAATAGAACGATTTTCATCACATCTGCATATGTTTGCAAAATCAGGAATTAAAAATACATCTGCTGAGAATCACTTTTCTGAATTTCTTGGCAGTAATTCACTGTTAAAATATTTTCTTTACATGGAATTTACTAATGTTGCTCTTTACAGCTTACCATTTCACTGACAGTTTTTTTCCAGACAGGCTTCCTGCTAGCAGAGGAGGAGACTTAAGTAAATGCTAACCGTAGAGCATTAATTTACTATATTATTGTGACTGTACTCAGCAAATGTCAGGATTAAAACTGGAAGTTTTAATCACTTCCATTTTAGAGAAGCCTAAGCAACTCACTGATGACTAATTATTAATATCTCACAGCTTTGAGTTTCTCACACATGTCCACATTATCATATAAAATATTGCCCCAAAATTCTTGCTTTTTTTCATCAATTTTATTCAGACAAGAAAAGCAGTTCCTCATTTGTTTCCACTTTGTGACTTCACAAGTGTATTCCACATTGCTGTTCTTTTTGTTTGCCTCCTCTTGCTTTTCCGGGTTCATGTCTTTTTGAAGAAACATTGATTTAATAATTAGAAATCACCATTTTTATTATGTTATGATAAAGATCTGTGTGGGAAAGCTGATTTTTAAAGACACGCCAGTGTCTTTAGATGGAGATAAATGTCTTTTGCTAAATTCAGACTGAAGATAGCAGTATTGCAAATATATAAGTAATATAAATAATTATTGGAGTGTAGAACCTATATTTCTGTGTTTTCCTATTGGTTATTTGGACTACTAGATAATAAGCAAGATAGGACTCTTCACTCTTCAGGTTTTGGTAACCTGCCACTTTCTGAGCACCCACACCTACTATATACTTGCTTTTCATAACTGAGATGTTCCCCCAGGTACCTTTTAAATATTTTAACCTATAAAATTGACCTATAAATACATTTTATATATTTTTTAATACATAAAAATCATTATGTAGGCAGTATGACTTTTACCCAACCATGAGATTCTGGTTTTACCCCATGTCATTTATGCTAAGAAACATAAAGTTGCAAGTTCATGGCTTCTGTACTCAATGAGACATGACAATTCAGATGTTTAGGTTTCTTCCTCACCATCTGGAGAATATTCTGCTTCCTAGTATCATCCCTGAGTATCATTGCAACAGTTTTAGATCTTAGGAAATTCTCTCCTATCCCTTCCTATAGCAAATGAGGGCTTCTGACCTTCATTTGGGGCAATTAATAGGCTCAGGACTCTGCCATGCAGGTGTTCACAGAATGGATGTCCCAATAAGATGTCTGGCCTGCTCTGTCTTCAACAATTTTGGTTTCCCAATGAGATCCAAATTTTTCTTGTGTTCTTTGTGCTGATGCCTCTTACCTTAAGCAAAATTTGGATGGTGGCTCAACAATGGCATTTACAGATTTCAGCACTGGAAATGAATCCAGGAACTGAAGGCACAAGTGACACTGGGCAGTATATAAAGTTCCTCATTTTTATTAATTTTTTTCTTGTCTGAAACACTTATTGTTTCTGTCTGCTTATGCCCCAATTGTTCTTCGTGTCTATTCCCAGATAGGCTGCATTTTTAAAAGTGTTTGGAGCACTGAACATCTGATTCTTCCATAAGAGCTGGCTAGGAGGATTGTAAGCATATCAATATCGCCAAACCAGTGTCCAAAAGTAATGAGTCAGACAATCTAATCTTGAGAAATCTTTAAAACTGTGGAAGTAAACCAAATAGTTTTCATTTATTTTAGTTGCTTCTGGAGTCATAGGAAGTCTACAAGTTTTGCAAATTCTGTAAGGTTACATGACTGGAGAAGCTGAGGCTTTAAGGAAACTATCCCCAAGCTTGGATTCCACAGTGAGAGAGCAACACTTCTGCACCTTCCAATACAGTTACCTTAACTATCTATTCTGCTTCATCTGGTGAGTGAGCAAATGAACACCTTTGAATTTAAAAGCAATCATCAGAAATTGTGCCTATGTGGAAATCAAGTCAGCTTCTGCTGAGCATAAGACAAATGCTTATACTTCAAGGAGCAAGTGCTAGTATATCATGCTGGCTATCCAGTCTGAAAGAAGTGTTAATAAAAAGGTCAGAGTATATAAAAAGATCATAGTAATACAAATCAAAGAAGGCAAGGAAAGACCTGACAAGACCTCTTATCATAGAAGGCAAGTGAAACGGGACAGATAAGTAAAAGCACATTGAAAAGCACTGTATTTCAACCAAATTTTTAACCTCAGGGCAATTACTTCATACTTTTCTATAAAGAGCTGGAATATAGATGGATATACATAAATAATAAAAATATTTATTATTTGGAAGAGAGATATTTCCATATATTGAAGACCTCAATATCCCTTTCACCAAAGCAATAGAAGGTTTCATACTGCATTAAGTGCCTTGACAATTTTGAAATATGCAAATCTGATTACAGTTTATACACAAATATAATGAACTAAATATATCAGAACTAGTATCATGCATGCAAAACTCATAGGAGAACTGTCTTCTAGATTGAAAGATTAAATTACTTTGACAGCATGTTGATAAATACACTAAAGCTCTACTAGTACTTATGGAAGTCTACCATTATGAAAGTATAGGACTTTCGGTTATCTATATATGCACAATTTTTTTCATGATTTAGCATTGAATCATAGAATGGCTAGGGTTTAACCTAAAAATCTCCTGTAAGACACATGAAACACAGTCAGAATATTTGCCTTTCCTGCTGAATAAATGAAAAGAAAGGTTACTTTTTTCAGTGATGACCAGTGATAGGACAAGGGTCAATGGATGCAAACTGGAGCATAGGAGGTTCCATGTGAATATCAGGAAGAACTTCTTTACTGTGAGAGTGACAGAGCACTGGAACAGGCTGCCCAGAGAGGTTGTGGAGTCTCCTTCACTGGAGACATTCAAAACCCACCTGGACAAGTTCCTGTGTGATGTACTCTAGGTGACCCTGCTCTGGCAGGTGGGTTGGACTAGATGATCTTTCGAGGTCCCTTCCAACCCCTAGGATTCTGTGATTTTGTGATTCCGTGATTACTAGCATTTCATTTTATATGTCTGTAATTATATTCAGGAACACTTCCAAGGCATATATTTGTCTTTGTAGATTTAACTCATAGATTAGCAGCAATGTAGACTCTGGAAAACCTGTGCAGGTTCTTGGTCAGGCTGTTTATGAAGACAAGCACAGACAAATAAAATCCTCTGAACACATTTTATAAAATTCACAGATGTAGGGTGGCACACAATCACAGCATCTGAGAGAATTAATGAACACAACTTTATAGACTGTATAGAAGAATCAGTTTTCTTTATGGCTCTGGAGTGGATACTCACAAGACCACACAACTCAGGATATAGCTCATTTTTAACACAAAATTCAGCCTAAAACAAGGTCCTGGATTCCTTAAGTAATGTTTCTAGGTCTTCAGCAATTACTCTCATTATAAAATGAAGGTAACATTAATTCAATATTTTGTCATGTTGGACATACTGGATATATTGATCAAACCTTCTAAATATGAAGTTAGATTTGCAAATTTTGAATATTTTTTTTCCCCAGTGGTGAAAAAAACTGGCCCAGAACAGACCAAGAAGCAGTTTAATCTGTACCTTTGGATTTCTTAATATAAATCTGGTCTATCATGAAAAATTAATGTGTTTATGGCATTGTGGGTCCATATCATTATCACTCAAGGATTTTGGCATCAAATATGCTTAGTTTGAGAATAAAGTTTTTTTAGTTGGTTGTTTTTTTGTTTTTGTTCCTTGATTGGTTGGGCTTTTCATTTTCTTTTCTTTTCTTTTCTTTTCTTTTCTTTTCTTTTCTTTTCTTTTCTTTTCTTTTCTTTTCTTTTCTTTTCTTCTTTTCTTTTTTCTTTTCTTTTCTTTTCTTTTCTTTTCTTTTCTTTTCTTTTCTTTTCTTTTCTTTTCTTTTCTTTTCTTTTCTTTTCTTTTCTTTTCTTTTCTTTTCTTTTTTCTTTTCTTTTCTTTTCTTTTTTCCTTTCCTTTCCTTTCCTTTCCTTTCCTTTCCTTTCCTTTCCTTTCCTTTCCTTTCCTTTCCTTTCCTTTCCTTTCCTTTCCTTTCCTTTCCTTTCCTTCCCTTCCCTTCCCTTTCCTTCTCTTCCCTTCCCTTTCTTTTTCCTTCCCTTCCCTTTCTTTTTCCTTCCCTTCCCTTCCCTTTCTTTTCCCTTCCCTTCCCTTCCCTTCCCTTCCCTTCCCTTCCCTTCCCTTCCCTTCCCTTCCCTTCCCTTCCCTTCCCTTCCCTTCCCTTCCCTTCCCTTCCCTTCCCTTCCCTTCTCTTCTCTTTTTTCTGACTACTTCCTCTGCATTCCTTAGAATCAAGCTAGATATTATAGGTTTGTTTTTTTTTTTTTCATGTGACTTATCATAGCTTGTTATAAATGTTCTGCAAAGCAAATTAGCTCCAAGCTACATCTGTGCAACACAAAATTCCAAATTAAGCTTCTATGGATGGCACCATCACCTTGTTTCCCTCAGCGGAATTGCACAGGTGTATTCAGCTGAAAGTTATTAAACAAATCTGTTGAGGATATAGAAGATAGAACAAAATTTGCAGCTTACTATTTCCTTGCTGTGTTGGCTCTGCAGGAGAGAAAGCTTATTTATATTACTGGCACAGGCAGTTATTACAAAATGCGTGGAGAAAGGAGATCTGCTGAATAACATGGTGTTTGTGAGGAGGAAAGGTTCATGCTAGAGCTACGCTTTATGGTCTTCAGTACTAATATTCTGCAATCACAAAGTCCTTCTTCCAACATGGTAGAACAGGGTCAGATGTCAACAAGAAAAATTGTTACAAATAAGAACTTTATAACCTTAGAGAGAGGTAATAAAATGTTTGTGACTTTCTCATTGACTGGATCTACAGAAAAAAAAGTGTGTAAGGCAGTTATAGATGACCTAGCTTTGGAGTGATCTCTAAGCAGTTATGCTCCAATTCTTACTTCAAAAGATAATTCAAAATCTTTTTTCATTACACTTTTAAGATTTTGTTGCTGTGATTCATTTGATCCTTGAAATTTCTGTATTTTTGCCATTGCTTAGTTCGTTTCCTTGGACAGATGGAATTCCTATTGTAGTTTATAGTTATGTTCATCGACTTTTGGCACATGCGAAAATCTTGAGAATGTTTAGTACACTCAGAATAGTAAAAAATAAATGTTATTAGGAGAAGGAAAAAACAATAAACCTAGAAAATATTTTGCTTTAAAATCTGTGTGACCTTACAATAAGGGCTTGGGGTGGTTCTTTTTCTTCCTGAACCATGTTTGATTCTTTTCAGCTAAAAAACTCACCCTGAACTCTTCTCTTTAAATTGAAAATTTATCAGAGTAAAACTGAAGGAAATGAGATTCTGAGAGCATGAGTGTCCTCCCATTCCCTCCAGCCCCCGCAGTAAGGTCAAATATTGAAACAGCAGTCTGTATCAAAATGTTTCTGTCTCAGAAAGACTCTGGTCATTATGAAGTTTTCTAGCTTTCTTTTGAATATTTAGAAAGGTACATAATGCAGCTGCAATTATGTCTAGAAAAAAATCAGCAGGAGAACTGAGTGTTATTTGAAATACCTAAATAAAAAATATGCTGGTCCAAAACTCTCACCTCACTTTATGTTCCTATAGGGCTTAGATGCTTACATATGTAAAACTTAATTCAAATTTATTATTGCATTGACATCTTCAGATAGATATAAAGTAGTTTTTAATAAAACCACTAAACTGAAGACCAATATTTATATAAAATTTTCAAACATGTTATTACAAAGAAATGTTATTGCTTTGAGATTCTTTCCAGTGAACAAAATATCTGACAATAAGCAGGTATTTACAAAACAAACTATCCTAAACTTAGCACAAAAGGAATCCAAGGAATTTTTGAATCATCTCTGTTGATCCCAAGTATATAAAACATAATGAGCTAACATGGCTTTATTTCACTCCCTGTTTGCTGGCTAATTAGTCTACAACAGAAACATGCATCTGTAGCTCTTTGCTTCATTGTCTTGAGACTTTCCATTACTTCGCCTAATTTCTGAAAGATTTTGTTTATCAGGATCAAAGTAGAGAGCAGCCAACTGGCTGGAAAGGAGTCCCATCTCTCACTGCAACATACAACTACTGTTACTTTGAAGAAAGACAGCATGTTCAAGATCTCTCTGTGTGAACACTAGCAAAAGACAATTGCTTTGGTGTCTAAAGGCTTTCAAGACCACCACTGTTCTAGGTTATTTGAAAATAAAAGAGGTGGTTTGTATACTTACTTACAATGTGATCTGTTGCCTTGTCAGAGTAGCAGCTTTTTTTTTCCCCTTCAGCTTCTTGAGGACCTCTGCAAACTACAGTTATCATTTAGTCTTATGTTTTACCATAGTGACCCATGTATTAATTGCACAACCACCTTTTTCCACCCACAAAAATTACATGCATTCCAAAAGGACTTCACAGCTAAGCATGTGAGATCTGATCCTGAGGTGCATAGATGAACTTTGGGTGTCTGTCACACAGAAAATCCTGCAGCTGGTCAGTCCACATCAGTGCTGGGTTCAGCTAGTGGCTGCTCCTGTGCAGCTTTAGGGGCACCTCTCTCTGATACGGCATGACTGAGGAGCAGAGTTTTTCTGGGTACATCTATGCTGCACCTGAGGCATGATTCTAGCCTAGAAAGCAATATCCCAAGTATGTCTAATATCTTAATTAAAGGCCCAGTAACATCTCTTCTGTGCAAGCCTGATGGATCAGGTAGAGTCAAGCAAAGATGTGCCCTACCCAGTAGCTGGTACAATGATTTATGCACTTCCTTGGCATAGAATAATTACTTAGTTTTTGAGCTTTAGCCAGTGACAAGAGCAGAAACCATATGGGTTATAGCTGTGCTTAAACTTTCTTTCTTCTTATAACATTATAAATTGTATGAATCTTTATTTCTCCCTTCTCTTCTGCTTATTTTGCTGTTATTCACCATTGACCTTATACACTTACATATACACACAGATCACTATTTTTATTACTATTTTTATTATTGTAATGTACAGATTATTATTTCACAAGTTTCCCAGTAATTTTCTTGGACTTCTATGTTGTTAAATGTGAGATTCCTAATGCATTTGCATTAAAGTTAATAATCCATTGAATTACTAGGTATGACACATTGGAAGTTCAGCTAATTCTCTGTCTCATTAAGCAGTGTAGGGAACACTATAATCATCCCACATTTCACTTATACAGTAAATTAATATTCTAAAAATTTTATCTAAGCTTACTTATCTTTCACAGATGTCTGCATTATGAGCTAGGAAGCAGTGTCTCGGTAAAATATCATGTTAATGATGTCTGCCTCAATACACCTTGCAGGAGAATATTTTTTTTTTACTTGTTTGATAATTATAACTTAGAAAACATCTCTTCTCTGTTTTTTTTCTAATTCCTTAAATTACAAGTAAAATGAACGCTACAGTCTCACTAGCAGTCCCTCTTGTAAATGTGTATCTGTGTGTGAGAGAGTGAGTAAATGTAAGGAGATAGCAAGAAACCTTAAATTCTGTTAATTTATATTTATTGCTATCTTTTATGGTTTCTAGAATATTTTGTATTGAAACTCTTTTAATGGAAAATTGGGCTCTTGACCAAAAAAATTTTTTCTCTTCACAAAAACTATGTGCATTCCATGGAAAACTGCTTTTGTTTTGATTAGTTTTCCTTAAAGACCAGAGGCCTGAAAACTAAATATTTTTATTTGGCTGTGGTCCTGTAGAGACACATGAAAGCATGAGTGAGGTTCTTTTGTCTCTGCTAGGGGCTGGACTCCCAGTCAGAACACTAGAATAATATTTCACAGTCAGGAGTCATCAGGAGGGGACACTGTGGTACTTAATGAAAAGACATTGACCAAATACAGATCTAGATTAATTAAAGTATTTTTCTTACTCCTAGTTATAAATCCCATGGACTATGAGCAGTACTTACAGTTGTAAAAAATTCAGACTTAAAAAAAATATAAAAATAATATGGACAGGTTAATACAAGCAAACAAACTAAACAATATAAACTCTTCTGAAAATATATATGTCTAGAGAACAGACAATTAAACCTATACTTAAAACTATGTTTATTGTAGACACCATTAATAATGACCAGTAAATCTTGGCCATATTGAGGCTGCCACAGTTAAGTTCCATAGTGACAAGCAGATATGAGAAGTGTTTGTCTTCTGCTGAACAGATGCTGACTTTGGTGAAATAATCCATTCCATTTGGGGTGTTAAACTTCATTGATAAAATGCAACATGCAAAGAAGACCAACAGATAAAGGCAAAATACAGACAAAAGGGAAACGTATGAGTTTCATTGCTCAATGTTGTTGATCTGCTCATGAAAACACATCTCATAGAGGACACTGTATCAGTTTGAATGCAATCTGTATGGTAAAGTGTATTTGCTGTGCATGAATCTTCTCTTTAAAATGGCCAATGTTTTATGGTTACACAACTGCTGTGTGTGCAGCAGTGTAAAAGACACTGTGCCGAGCCACATTTTTACATGAAATGTGGCAAACCCCTCACAGGTATGTGACTTATTCAATAGCTCCCTGCAAAGAATATGTCTCCATGAAGTCAACACGGGTTTTAACTGAGGAACTCTCTTTTCTTGCTTGTGCAACAAACGTAACCATCCACTTCTGATTATACCAGCTGGGAGGTAAATGACTAGAGTTGTTGAAGGATGGGTAGTTTCCAACAGCAAGAGTTGCCTCATTAAAATTTTGGAATTTTTTCCCCTTGAACATACAAAACTCTGTAAAATGCTTATTGGAAGAATTTTTGGATGCAGGACGAGGGACTTCAGAGGATGACTCTCAATACTCAATAGTCCAATAACTAAAATATTTTGGTTAAATGTTGTTAATGTTGTCACTGAACTCCTTTAACTTATGTGACAAAACCTGCCCTCCATGCACAAAGGACTGCAGAGGAGCACAGCAGCTGAGGGAACCCCAGTGCCTCCCTGTTCAGCTCCAGCTGGGCCTTCATAGGAAAATCTCATTCCCACAGCTTCAAAGGCACGACGGTGGAGGGGACTCCAATGCCCCAGTCAGAGACAGGAGATCCCACTCCAGCTCCAAGTCTCTCCTAGGGCAGCCCCAGTCCGTTGTGCCTTGGGGACAACCAGCACCTGCAGTCAGTGAGGAGGATCGCCCCAAAGGGGTACTGCCTGGGATTTCAGGGTTCCCTGTGGGATTAGCAGAAGAGCATTTGGGAACTGCACAGAACTTATTGTGAATGCTTAAGGGAGGCAATTAAGATGTGAAAAGGGATGGATTGACGTGGTTTGGGGAGTTACAAGTGAAAAAAACTGGTTGGATGGCTGGGCCCAGAGAGTTGTGGTAAACGGGGTCAAACCTAGTTGGCAGCCGGTCACCAGTGGTTTCCCTCAGGGCTCAATTCTGGGGCCAGTCTTGTTCAATATCTTTATCAGTTATCCGGATGAGGGGATTTGGTGACCCTCATTAAGTTTGCAGACTACAGCAAATTGGGTGGAAGTGTTGATCTGCTAAAGGGTAGGAAGGCTCTACAGAGGGATCTGGAGAGGCTGGATTGATGGGCCAAGGCCAATTGCATGAGGTTCAATAAGGCCAAGTGCCGGGTCCTGCATTTCGGTCACAACAACTCCAGCCAAAGCTACAGGTTTGGGGAAGAGTGGCTGGAAAGCTGCCCAGCAGAAAAGGAGCTGGGGGTGCTGTTTGACAGCCAGATGAACATGAGCCAGCAATGTGCCCAGGTGGCCAAGAAGGCGAACAGCATCCTGGCCTGTATCAGGAATAGCACAGCCAGCAGGAGTAGGGAAGTGATCATGCCTCTGTACTCGGCACTGGTGAGGCTCTATCTCAAGTACTGGGTTTAGTTCTGGGTCCCTCACTACAGGAATGACATTGAGGTAGTGGAGTGTGTCCAGAGGAGAGCTACCAAGCTGGTGAAGGGTCTAGAGAACAAATCATATGAGAGAACTGGGGTTGTTTAGTTTGGAGAATAGGAGGCTGAGGGGAGATCCCATTGCCCTCTATAACTATCTGAAAGGAGGTTGTAGGGAGGGGAGTGTCGGCCTCTTCTCCCAAGTAAATAAAGACAGGACTAGAGGAAATAGCTTGAAGTTGCAGCAGGGGAGGTTCAGATTGGATATTAGAAAGAATTTTTATACTGAATGAGTGGTCAGGTACTGGAACAGCCTGCCCAAGGAGGTGGGTGAGTCACCATACTTGGAGGTATTCAAGAAACATGTAGATGTAGCCCTTCAAGGCATGCTCTAATGGCTGAGGTTGTGGGGGGCAGGGGGGTTTGTGAGTGTTTTATGGTGGAGTGTGTGTGGTTGATTGTGCTTGTTTGGGGTTTTTTTATGTGTTGATGGTTGGACTTGGTGATCTCAGAGGTCCTTTCCAACCATGATGATTCTGTGAAATTTTCATTTTACTTATTCTCCTTCAATGTGAGCCTTCAATGCCCTGTAATCTACTTCCATTCAATCAAGGTATAAAAATCCAGATTTGTGCCTCCTAGAATTAATTTTTTATCCAGTGGTCGATCCTTATTGCCTTAGTAATGACTGCCTACATGAAAATGGTTTTCAACTTGTGATCCATGGATCCCTGTATCCATGGTCAGGTACTGAAAGATCTGACAACTAAGAAAACCAAATGTATAGTCTGCAGGTTTAAATAATATGAATCTCAGCCCACATCTCTATTAGAAGAGCCATGATAAGTCCAAAACTGGCAGATAAAGATCAAGAAAACATTTAACAATCAACAGGGGAGGGCAGTTTAAATAGGCAACTCAGCCCACAGTCTGAATCACTTTCTGGGGGCATCTATCTCTTTCCATCAATACTGAAGGGAACTTTGGTTGAGTAGGCTTCTGGTGCAGATATCTTAACTGAGCACCTGAAATTAGGTGAGCTGAATAAAGAACTACGCTTCTATGGGGACTTTATGGTACTTTCTCATTAACTCAGGATAAACCTCAGTTTCTTAAAATACTTTCCACAACTTCAAAATGGCTCTTCCTATAACTTTCTGTTTTACTCAGCAAAGGTAATTAAGAGCCATATGACATATCTGAAATATCAAAATATCTTGGTTCTCATAGTTGCTCACAGGGAATAAAAAAAATTAATTTCAGATTTATTTTCCAAAAACATTTGACTTTGGTGGAAAAAGATACATTAATAAGCCAATATTGTACAAGTCTCTTGGTCAATAGCCTGGATTGTGTTGCAGACCAAGACTAAGGAATAGTAGGTAACACAATTGTGTTAGTGCTTTATAGGAAGTGTTATTTACAGCACTGAGGACAGATTTTATTTTTTATTTTTAGTGTCATTTTATGACACATCTACTACATGAAATACTTAAGAACATGACTATAATAATATTCTCTTTTACATAGTTTTAATTTGTTTCATACAATCAATACTTTGAGGCCCATTATAATGCAACAAATTAAAACAAGCACGCTCTCTTAATAACTCTTAAAAAAGGGTTGTTCTGTAACAGGCTATTTAAAACAGTCTCTTTTTTTTTTTAATGATTGCCCAGATAAATGTGGTGAGCAGTAAACAAAGAAACTCTGACAATCCTGAAATGAAATCCAATTACAGAAAATAATAAATCAAACTAAGCTTTTTGAAACTTAAGCTCTTGCATTTTAGAAATTATTATTTCTGTCAACAGTGAGTCTCACTGGGATAGGTGTTCCACTAAGTTATTTTTACATTGCGAGGGTTGGCAAAGCTGTTACAAGTTGTCTTCTATAAACCCAGTGCATGAGTCCAGTAGCTGAGCCTTTTGCGTGCATTGACTTCCAGTGTCCCCACCTGGCAATTTTATGTGACTGAACATAAAATTCAATTGAGTTGTTTGGACCTGGGATCTCAAAATCATGAGTCCCTTTTGAACAAATTGGCCCTAGATTTTTTCATTAATGAATGAGCCTTTGTATATAAATGCATAAATACATTCCTCTCAAAGAAAAGCCAGATCTGTGTGGTACAGATGTAGAGCTAGTCACAGCAACAAGCTTGGTAGAAATTGCATTCTTCATGGAAATGTGTACAACATCTGTCTCTACATTCATTTTCTTTGATGTACTTATTTTCATGTCTCTGCTAAAGAGAATGTTTTTGTAATCTTCTTCCTTCTTGGAAAAGTTTACAGTCTCTTTCAAGATGGCAGCTGAAGCCACTTTTTTCTTTCTTAGATGCAACAGGAAAGCTCTCATCTCCCTGGTTTTGTATAGTCTTTTTTAATAAAAAGAAAGAAAATTTTTAAAAGAAAGTTTACTTTAAAAATAAAAAGAAAGAATAAAAAGTAATTTAAGATTTTTGTGAGATGAAGATAGACATGTTGCTACCTGACACTTCTTATCCACTTTTGTAGTACTTACTTTTCTATCTGGTGTTATTATTTGATTTGCTAATTCTTGTATTTCTGCACATCCTCTTGAATGTGTGCAGCTACAACCTCTCTTCTGATCATACTTCACTATAACAAGTTCTAAGAAGAACATTCAGAGCAGGTAAATTAATCCAGTTGATATTTCTGTTTTTGTTAGGCCTGTCTAAGTCTGGATATGACTTTGCCAGATCATATGACACAGGCTAGTAGGTGTGTAGTATGAATACGATTCAGGCCTGGTCAAGACTGTAGGTAAGCTAATACAATGGGAGCTGTACATCCAAAGTGCATATGTGGCAGTATCTAGGGTCCCAAAGAGAAGAGAGTTTTGTCTCTTCAGAGTACCATTTTTTGGAGCTGTCAAAAAGACATAATTTTCTCTTTCTGAATAGGTTTTTGCAAAACATGAATAATCACAAGGATTCCTTGTAGCCTGTTTTTCAGACAGTTACCAAAGTATTTTAAAAATACAGGGCAACACTGCATTGTGTTTCACCATAATGAAAGTTACGTTGCTGCCAGGAAGCAACTTGAAAGTGGTACAATTACAACTCTAACACTTCTCTTTCCCAGTTTCACGTTCTGATTGCTGGAAGGCTCCATAAGGATTGCTTCAGGTCAGAAAAAGAACCATAAAACCTCTGAGTAGTTATAAAACTGGAAAAATCTCTGCTTTTTAACCATGCTAAAGTAGAAGCAGGTCATTTTCAACTAGAGCTTAAAACATCTCTGAATCTCATTTGATGCAGGAAGAAGCTGAAGGACTGCAAAGACCTCCTGAAATTTTGACACCAAAAGGTACATGAATGAATATGAAAGAATAAATACTTTATAATTTTCTTCTTCTAGCCTTTTTTTTTTTTTTCTGCTTGACTAGCCTGTGTGATACGTAATGATTCAATTGACACTGTTTTACCACGAGAGGGCAGGAACGCTTATCAAACAGGTTTGCCACTGGTTGTTTCACCATTTCTTCCTTAGGAGTGTGAATCTCAGCTGGTACCATGTGTCTAAGCATGTACCCCGAGCACTTCACAACATGACAAAATGCTTTGACCCAACAGGCTGGCCTGCCATTAGTACGACAGATTAATCCCCATGGGGTCACTGCTGAACAGCAGCTGGGTAAAGCTAAAAGCAAAATCAGAACCCCTCACTCTGGGCTGGTAAAGAGAAACAGCCGTGCCAATGCATCAGGCTTGCCAAGAGAGGTGGATGGGTAGGTAGAGGTGAATCAGTGCCTGATTTTCTTCCTTATGGTAGGTAACAGGAGCAAGAGGGAAGACCTTTAGAAACACTTTTTAACTCAATAAGAGGAACATTGGCTTATTCATGAATAATATTTAAGCTTTTCTGTAAGTGAAAAAAATTTTGATCGTACCATAACAGTAGCAAGATCTGAACAGTAGAAGACTGCACAGGACAGAACACTGTGTAGAAAAGTTCCAGACTTTTGTTAAAGTGAAACAGATTGGTGTGGAATATCCTGGTTAACTCTTGAACAATTTATAAACCAAAGCATTTAGCAGAGCTTGATTAAACGTTTAAATTTTTGTAACTGTTTGCCAACAAAATATAGTGTTTCACTGTTCCCAAAACTATGTTTTGGGAAAAAAAACACAATTAACATGTACAGTGGGGGGCCACTCACAGCTGTAAGATTTTAAACAGCTAAAGTTAAGCTCAGTAACATACATGGAAATAACCTTTCTTTTGCCTGCTCTGATGTCATTTTAAGTATTTTCCTTTTTAAAATCACAAAGGTTTTCACGTGGAGTTGTGATAATGACTGGATAAACAATATTTAATGGGAACAAAGAGAAAAAAATGGGAAAGTAACCGTACTCTAGTAATAACAATAACTTTAATAATAAGAAAAAAAATTATACAAGTTATTTTCCATTGGTCATGTCATTAAATCATGCTTTTACAAAGCCACCCTCTAGAATAACAATGTTCAGCAAAAATATCAGTTGTTAAGCTTCTTTGCTGCTTCTGTTATTGGGATAAAAAAGGTTTTCCCCAATCATAAAGTAAAAAAGGGCATTGCCTTCCTATTATGTGGCTTGACTGTCCCCTATAAGAAGTTCCTGACTTATACCTACAGGGTTACATTCCCTCTAGGAGATCTACATTCTCAGTGTAATTTTACAAATCTCTGTTCCCTGGAGGTTTTCCAGAGCCAGGCTGCAACAACATGCTACCAGGGTGACTAAGTAGAAAAGTAGGAAACCCTAAAAGATCTCATCATTCAGTGATTAAAGATTTATTTGGGGACTTTTAAATAGCCCTAAGGTTGTGTGGCTCTCTTCAAAGCCCCAGCACCATGCAAGGACCATTCAGCCCAGACTGAGCAGCCGCCAGCCACCTAGATTTTTGCTAAAAAAGGAAAAAAAATAGCTGAACAGCATGCACTAACATGGAAATAGGAGAATGGTATAAGGGTAAAAAACCTCTGTTTTCTGTGTGGTATCAGGATTCATAGAGAAATCAACACAAGTCAGGATTTCCGTAGAAGTTACACAGTCCTGTGCAGATGGATCATCCTATAACTTTTTCCAGAAAGATTTTGAAGCTGCGAAGAGGGAAGGATTGTGCTTTAAGATTTCCAGTATTTATCTGCAGGAGAATACTACCCACAAAGTTCCAAAGGAATGATGCACAAGGTGTCTTGCCTAGGGCCTCATAGAGTTACACATGTGGAAAACCTGTGTCATGTTTTGGTCAAAGACCAGAAGGAGTGACTCATTTACTTTCTATTGTATTTTCTGTAGCACAAGAATATGACAGGTGCAGTACCCAGCTCTGGGTGAATCTTGTGGTTTTGGTCTTATGGTTTTAGCTGCTGCTAAGAAACAGGTTGCCCAGGGAAGTTTTGGAAGCTCCCTCCCTGGAAGTGTTCAAGGCCAAGTTGGATGAGGCTCTGAGCAACATGATCTAGTGGAAGGTGTCCCTGTCCATGCATGGGGTGTTGGAACTAAATGGTCTTTAAGGTCTCTTCCAACTCAAACCATTCTATGATTCTATGATATATAGCAAAGAAACAGCAAAAGAAAATCTGGAATATTTTTGGTTGCTTTCCCTTTATTTCATTTCAAGAGGTACACTGCAAAAGCAAATGAAAACAGAGATATTTCTTTTTTTTCTGCCATTTCCTTTTATGTTAACTTTTGAGCAATTACAACATTTTGGACACGTTTATGGCCTTGTCTTTGAACCCTTATTCCCATAATCAACCTACTCACCTCTACATCACTTTTGTTTGTAGAAATCACTCCTTGATTTATCATTCAGTGTCTTTCCCATTAAATGCTGTTCTAGGGAGATCAAATAGGATTTCACATGATGAAAACTCTCCAGCAGACAATAACCAGGCAATACCTTATACAGGGAGCAGAGCTATAAAAAGCCCTCTAGTCAGGTAGGACCACATATAGTTAATATTAAAATTCTTACTTGCTATCAGACCAACAGAACCATCAGGTCCTTAAGAGAAATTTTTGTGACACCAACACCCATTCAGAACTACTGTCCACAAGAACCTCACCCTACCTTTTTGCTCATGGTCTGCAAAAGCATGATGTGAGATTAAGACATTTAATATTCTCTATTGAATATTCTCTGGTGCTGTTCCTTGAAATAAATTGGACTCCTTCCTAAAATTACAGCAATTTTACTGCAACATGAAGATATCTGAAGAAATGTCTGAGTGGACTGTCTCAAGTGCTAGAAGTAGTTTAGATGTTCCAGACTTGCTGTCTCACCTGAATAGGGCTGGCCAAATACAGACTATGGGGATATATATAAAGTAGTAGATTTAGGAAGGCTTTTAAATTCACAGGTGCAGAGATGTATGTTAATCATATTCCAGTCTCACAAAATCATAGAATCATTAAGGTTGGAAAAGACCTTCAAGATCGTCAAATCCAACCGTCAGCCCTATACCCCTGTGACCACTAAACCATCTCTTGAAGCACCATGTCCACCTGTTTTTTGAACACCTTCAGGGACAGTGCGCCAACACCTCCCTAGGCAGCCAGTTCCAATGCCTCACCACTCTTTCAGTGAAGAAATTTTTCCTAATATGCAAACAGAAGCTCCCCTGGTGCAACTTGACTCCATTTCGTCTTGTCCTACCACTAGCCTCCTATCAAAGCAAAACATCACCAAGCACCTGTGTGAGGAAGCTGCAGCTGATGATCAGTTCTTAAAAATCTGAATTTAAATTTCATTGAAGCAGATGCTATTTAATCCTGCCCTCTGCCATACGTATCAATAGCCTCATTTGTCTTGGTGCTGGTGGGGTCATGTGGTAAATAAAATCAAAGAACTCACCCAGCTGACAGTTTACTGAAAAAAGTAGAACGAAAAGAAAAAAAGGCAAGGAAAGGCAAGGTGGAGAGGAGAGGGAAGGGAAGGGAAGGGCAGGGAAGGGAAGGGAAGGGAAGAGAAGGGAAGGGAAGGGAAGGGACAGGAAGAATGCAAAGAGTTTGGTATAAAACAAAACCAAAATCTTTCTATTATATTAAAGAGAATGTGGGTATAACCTTTAAGAATATTTTACAGAGAAATTCAGGAGACAATATTCTGACAGTATTTAATGAGGTCTGAGTAGTAAGATCTCTAGGTATCTATTTTGAATCCAACCAGTTTCTGAAGATGGAAAGTGCATCAGTTGCTCTTTCTCTCCAGATGTTTTGGTTGCTGGTTTTTTTGAGAGGGGTAAAAGTCTGGGTTCTACTTGGGACCACACACAGGGTTGTGAAGAGGTCAGCATGAAGGAGATTGTGGTATTTCCAGGATGGAAGTGCCAGACGTTTCACAAAGACATGTTAAACATTTTTTAATCAGTTTTGCAGATTAGCAATAAAAATATTTCTATTGTTTTCATAAAATCTCAAGCTTCTCAGTGCTTTTATTGAAACCTGTGCTTTAGTGATATCTGAGCTTTTCACAACTTTTCACATCTTCTCAAATTTAAAAAATAGGTCATATATTTCAGCCTATGTAATGTAAAAATGTGTGCCAAATCTCTGTAAAATGAGTCATAGCAACATTAAAGAGACTACATCCAATACTGTGATCTTTAAACCATTTTATTCAAATGATGTCTGTTCTTGAAAGTGTAACCTCCACATACATCCCAGTTTTCCTACTGAAAAGTTCATATCCATGGAGTTATGGATTCTACAGTTTAGCCTTATTTTCTTTACTTCTTTGGCAAATCTAGAGGTTAGGCTGTTTAACCAAGAAACAAAATAAAGGTAGTTATAAGAAAATTCGAAAGTATTATTTTCATTTGAACTTGCAGTTTGAAAAAGATTAATATCCAAGCTTTTCTTAGCTTCTGTGATAATATTCAGCCTCAGATCCCATGGAATACTCGAGTACTATTATCTCACTTAACAGATACTTGGGAGAGTAGATATTGTAAATCCCTTTCCAATCAGGGTGTTACAGAAACACATCTATCACAAGGCCTGGATCAAGAAAGGCAATGATGTTAAGTGAGACTTAGATTTTAAGAAACTAAAACTAAGCTCTGGAAAGCTCCTGCTTAATCTTTGGAGGTGCCCACACTCTATCAGCACCTCATTTTTCAGTGCTGCATTAGCTCAGATGCCTGAATTTTAGGTCTGCAAAGGCTTAAAAGTAAATCACTGTTGACATGACTGACAACAGCTTGGCTTCTGTCTCATATTTAAGTCTCATCAACAGCAGCAAGCTTCGTTCCACTGTTCATTTCCTTTGCGTATCTCAACTTGAAAGGCACTCTCTCAGCAAACTTGCCAGCATGAAAGGGGAAATGTAGGAGAAAGGTTAGGCTTGTAGCTGAAAGGAGCAAGAAGTTTTTTATAAGAACCTAAGCTCTCTTTGGATCTGGGCCTACACAGTTTACCATCAGCATTGCAGGATCTGTGATAATGCAAAAATTGGAGCCCTTGTTTCTTTCCCCCAGACAAATTCTTTAATCACAGAACTGTGATTGTAGTTGCCTACAGGCTCATATTTCTGTTTAGTGAAAGCCTGTAGAGAGCTCAGAAGAAATATTACATCCATTACTCAGTACTGAACTGGAAGAACCAAATTAAAGAATCTGCAAAGAATAACAGAATTAACAGAGAGCTCAAAAATATAGTAGAGAGATTCATGTAGCAAGGAAAATTCAGATCAGATCAGGAAAACATTCATGGTAGAAACAATAAAGAAGAACTGAAAGAGAAGTGGAAGTCTCTAAGATTCTTCTATGTTTTCAGGAATGACAGAGGTATTGTACATTCTGAGTTGAATATCTAAGTTTAGCTCTTGCACTCCTTTCTCTTCTGAGGAGTAAAAAAAATGGTGGCTTCTTCCTATTGCATTCTACTCTAAACATTTTTGAAATTTATAGAGAAATATGAAGCTTAGAATTTATGTATTAATTTTTTCCTTACTTTTTCCCCATAGATAAAGCAGTCAAAACTTGGGCTATAAAGGTCAGGACCAACACATTAACTAAATTTACACATTGAATAAGCCTGTAAGTGAACCTCTGTTCATCTGAAGACATTTTAAAACAAACATCCCAAAGAGCTTTACTGGAGCCAGCAATGCTGCATCCAAACAAATGTGACACCACGTGGTCCCAGGATACTGCAACACCTTAACAGGGACTTGAGCAGTGCTCACATAACCATATTAAACTGACAAAAAACAGACTATAAAATCCTAACGATCAGACCCGCAGCTCCATATGCAGTCCTCTACAGTAACATGAGCTGTTTGGAGGGGGAACCATGTGATAATGTACCTTTGGCTCACAAGCTATGCAGCCCTTTGGTGTGGGAAGAAGTTTTTGCTGAGTGTTAATGAAGCGAAAAGAGGCTCAGAAGCTCAGCAGTGCTGTACCTGTGCAGACAAAAGGCCTCCTGAGGAGACACATCTGGAGAACCAATAGAGACCACAGCAGACTCCAAGGCTTCTTTAATGTCTCTCCCATGAAGCCAAAAAATGCCCTGGGGTAAATTCAGTAGGATAAGAACAATTTTTTTTATTTATTTATTTTTTTCACATGCAGTTTACTTTCAGGGAAGCTGCTTCTAATCATCCTGTGTTAGACAGACCTCAGCCCCTACATTTTTGAGTGATCTCGTTTTTCTCTTTGCACCATATACATCTTGCAAAGAGCAGTGTCATTTTAAACTGTCACAGCTGAGGTGGATGGAGAGGTGAGATGAACCCAGCCTATGTGGCTGTGGCTGCCCAGGAAGGGTTTGGTAAGAGGATAGAAAACCTCTCTCTCCACCAGTGATTCCGCAGGAATCACAGGGAAGGAGGATCCTCCTGGCTTTACCAGAAGAGAGAGCTGGTGCCTTGGCCACGGGCCAGGGCTGTGCTTTCTCACAGCCGCTCACCTTCATGTTCCTCACCCTCCAAGCACCAGGCAAAACGAGACGGCAAAACAGGGGGAGACATAAAAAAATCCCCCTGGTTTTCTTTGGAAGCCTACTGGATTATTTCACACAGGTACATGTGCACATGTATATAGACTCACAGAATGAACCAGAAAAAATACTTCAAAAAGTCAAAATTACCTTTTTAATTTTCTCTTCCTGCTCATCTAGAAACTGTAGAAAAATCGCAGTCTGTGTACCCACACCTAGACAGGGTTTAAATGGCCTAGACCCAGCCTGTGTGTAAAGAGCATGCTGCGTTATGCTGTCAGTAAGCAATACGATGTCTTGTTTCCCATTGTTACCAAGCTGTAGTGCTGGAGCTGACACACTGATAAAAAGATTCTTCACCTCTTACAGAAGTTTTTCTCAAATTCTTCTGCCCTATTCTCCCCCAGTGAACTCCAGTTTGACTCCCTCACCAGTGAATTTACCTGATTGCAGTTAACATTTCCAGTAATGTACAAAAGATAAATAACATATTTTTCTCACAACCCAGAACAAAGTGCTGCCCCAAATCAGTTTGGAAAATGCTTTTTTATGACATTGCAGTAAAAGTGAGATTCAATTAAATGGAAAAATATGTGCTTAAGCTATGTGCTGTAGGCTTCTGTTGCCCCACCTAAGACATGAAGCAAGGAGAGATGTGCCCATTCCTGACGGAAAGCTTTGCTGAGAAAGGCCCCAGCACAGTTACAGTTGCACAAGCAAAACTGCATTTTCACAAGGATAGCTGCTTCACCACTGCTGTGATTCTATGATTCACAGGGGGAGTGTTGTGAATTTATAAACTTGAGCTTTGCCTGTAACATTGCATACAGATCTGAGGCATTTTATCAGTAAACAAACTCTGAATCCTCTGCTGCTAAAATATTTCTAGGGCAAGTATTTGTTAGGAAGCTTGTTTGCTCTGTTATACTGACCTACTTAGAGGAGCATAGCTCTCCAGTTCCTTTGTGCAGGTAATGAAAGTTGTCATGTCTATGCCTGTGTATGCCAAAGTCACCAAGCCATGGATCTTCAAAAGGACTTCAGTCTCCTTCTTTAGGTGCTTCAGGTAATAATGCATGAGCAACACCTTCAAAATGACCCATCAGCTGCCTCTGAAGCTGGTGAATGCCTATTGTCTGCTGGGGTCTCCATGCACAGACCCAGCTGAAGCATGACAATGTTGCTGCTTCTCATAAATTGGTCAGACCCTGACACTGGATCTGATCTGCGTTCCTTTTGGCAGAAGTGTGAGGTTGGCACACTCCTCTCTTTTCACACTCCAGACCTTAGCTCCTGGCCTTGCATTTTCCCATCAAGTGAGTCAGCATAGCTGCTTGGGTGGCTATATACTGAACTGAACCTGGAAACAGACAGCTGAAAATCTTTTCAGCAATCTTTTTCTTTTTGTTTTTCTTTTTGTTTTCTTTTGTTTTCTTTTTCTTTTCTTTTTCCTTTTCCTTGTCTTTTTTTTTCCTTTTCCTTTTACTTCCTCTGTTCCACTCTACTTCTCTTCCTAACTTTAATTCCTTACCTCCATTTATTTATTTCATTTCCTTTCTTTTCCTGAATCTGTTCATTGGTCTGGTTTGCCCTACAGATAAAACATTTTTAATTTACCGAAGACGTGATGTTAGAGAGGAAACCTGTTACAGTGGGAGGTGTGCTTGACCATGGCAGGGGGCTGGAACTAAATGGTCTTTAAAAGTCTCTTTCAACCCAAACCATTCTATGATGCTATTATTCTATTTCCCAAGATGCAATTAAATATATAAAATAAGGTTAGTATAATGTGTAGTTTTCCGGGATTAATTTTTACTTCATATCAGTAACAGAATTATGTTATATATTAACCAAGTAGCTTACAGAAAGTTATGTTTGCTAAAAAAAAAGGTCAGCTAATACTTTGATAAAATCCATTAATCTAACAGAATTTTTTTGGTTTGGTGAACTGTATTTATTTTACTCTCTCTCTCTCTTTTAGTTTGCTCAAACTTTTATTTTTATGTTTTACTTTGAGCTTTAAATTGAAGCAGCAGTGAAAATGAGGCAGAAGGGGTTATGTTTCCTAGGTTTTGAGTTTAAATATGCCCCTTAATGAAGCTTTGTATTAATATAGTTCACATTCATCAGTCTCTTGACAAATAAATTTTGGTACAGGTTCACTCAGAACTTCAAGTAAGGCATATAAAGTAGTTTGGAAACCTTGTTGATATTTCAGATTTCTAATAGAAATACCAAGTTTAAATTTTTATTTTAAAACTTTGCTTTATTTTATTGAAAGAAATATATACAACCTATAAACTCAGGGGAAACTAAATCAAGAGATTTTGTGATTCTAACAACGGGAAAAGCAGTCTCCAAAATATTTATATTCAGAAGGATATCCTGAAGGCTTATAACTTCCTCTAGGAAAAAAAAAATAGTTCAGTCCAGGTTAAGATATAGACTGATTTTTTTTTACTGTTTACCCAGATGTGACCCTCCTGATGTCAAAGATCCGTAAATGAGAGCTGAGTTTGGTCTGTGCTTTGTTATACCCTTCCTGACTGGAATTTTTTTATTCACACTTGTTTACAGGACTTGGAGAAAAGGCATAAAACTCCTGACCTCAACCAGAATCTTTTGTACATATTCCACTTTAAGTTAAAGTTAAATCTTTTTAGATTTATCAAATTGTAATGTAACTATTTTGACTCAAGAAATTGGGTAATGTTAGATCCCATATCAGCACAGCTGAATGAAACTCTATTTGCAAAATTATCTATTTGTCAGGGAAAAAAAAATAAAGGTTTTGTGGGTCTAGAAATTATTCTGAATTTGGAAACTGAGTCATTGTTTCAGTCGACACGAAAATTACTAAATCTTTTTAAAGCAACAGGCTTGTTTCATTTCATTTTGTTTTAGTATTTCTTCTGCACTTCAGAAGTATCTTGTTTTGGGACAGCTATGATGAAAATGAAGGAATTAGGTTCATAATGTAGCTATGTAGCTGATGGTCCTATACCGCAAAGCCCAATGGTTAGAATGATTACCTAGGGGGTGGGAGATCAGCACTCAGATTCATCTGAAACAGAGGTCTGATCCAGAGTATGGATTTAAAACAGTGCTGTCATCTGTTTTGTGTATTTTAAACAGCTGGCAAATGCAGTCGTTGATGCAGAGTAGGACAGCATGTACAGAAAGCAAATGAGCTCAGAATACCAGCTCTCAGAATATTGGTAGGGGTGTTGGCTTGGGAATTTAAATTTACATTTCTTATTAAATGTAAAGACAGAACTCCCACATGCCAGATAAGTATTCCAATCAGTCCTTCTGGCACAGGTTATACTGAGGAGGGAAAAAGGTCAAGCTACCAGGGTTTGCTTTTCCATTGCCACCCCAGTTTCCATCTCTGTGCAGCTGCTGCGCTGCTGCCAACCACACACTCCTCAGTGCTGTACCAGCACCCCAGCTTATCACTAGCTTCTTTGCAGTTGAAGAGTACCTGAATTACAAAAGGGAAAAACAGTGTAGGTGTTTCAGGGTGTACCTCTGCTCTTTGGTTATTGATGTGAGCCTATCTGTATCATGCATCTTGGCATAAAGATGTGGCACCAACACGTAATCCAGTGCAGGGCACCACCCATGATCTGCAGAGAGGAAGGAAAGAAGTTTCTCCTCCACCTGCCTGTTTGTTTTGTCACTGGACACTCTGAAGGACTTTTGAGTAGAGTTGGATTTGTCACTTCCTGTAATGCCTTAATTTGTGGTTTGGGTTTTTGAGCTTTTTTGCAGGACACTGATTTTGCAGCTAGGTACCATCACACAATCTTGTTTACTGAAAAAAATATACAAACCCACCTTTTTTTCCCTAGCAAGGTTCATAGTAAACAAAAGACAATTTATTTGAATTATAGTGCTTCTCCCAAGAAATGTTTTGCTCAGTTTTGTTTTGCCTTTTGGCTTTCCTACAGGATCAAGCTCTTTTTGCTTTTCTGACCTTCTCTTCACTTTCTTGGCTCATCTGCTCTTAGCGCACACAACTCAAACAGATGCTTCTAAGGCTTATGACCTCACATTGAAAACTCCTCTGTGAAATCTGTGTGCCCTTTGACTGATCTTGTCATTTGACCTTGAGCAATGGCACAAAACTGTTTCTGCAGTCTTACTTATTTTGATGCTCAGTGAAAATTTCCTAGCTGCTACAATGGTAGCACTCCATTTTGTCATTCTGTGCTGTGCTTTCCTACCTGCTGTTCTGAATCCTTTCCTGGCTGTGCAAAATCAGGAGGCAGAGGGTAAAGTACACACAGAAGAAAACAGGTATATTTTTGTTAGTTAGATATGGTCCAGTGAGCCAATGGAGTTATACTAGTAACATATAGGCTTGTAATTGATCAAATCTATGTTGCTTGTACTGCCTTCAAGAACTGAAGGAGCAGAAGACTAACAAACACTTCATTTGACAAGAAAGTACTCGTATGTACAAGAAACTGGCAAGGGCTTAACTTGGATCAATAGAGAAATCCCACAGAATAATTAATTAATCACTTCAACACACTTGTTTGCTGTGGGGTCAAAATTTCCCCCCTTTGTGACTTTGTCAGAGTCACCCTTTCTTGTATAACCCATACTCTGTTCTGGCTAACTTCCAGATGGAACAACTGATTAAAATATGCAGCTACTGGGAGGTTTTTATACCTTATTTGTTAGCTAAAGCCAAAGAGTGATTAGCCAATAACCTTTTCAAATTAAGCTTGACTTTGAATTCTGAATTTCTGACAAACTGTTCACTGCAACTCCAACAAACTCTGAGTAGTGCTTTGGAAATATAGAAGTTCTGTGAATGGAAAAGCAGAAACATTTGTCTTTTATTTTAGCTCAGGACCACTTTCTTCCAAAACCTTCTTTCCCAACTCTATTTTAAATCTTCTGTGGACAGAATCTGCCCAGGCACCTGCAGTAAGAAATGTCCAGGTGACACCATATTTCTCTGTAAGTTAATTCATTTCCAACCTACCCTATGTGTGCCAGCTGAAAAGGAAGAAACACCCTGTGGATTCAATTGTTAGACTTACAAGTTGCAAGATTATAGACAGAGAATGGAGTAGAATATGGTTTCCATTTGGGCCTTAAACTATAGCAGAAAAGTGATAAACAGTTTTTCTAGTGCTTGTCAAGTGTTTGCTCTTCCATCACTGTCATTAACAACTGATCAGGGAAAAGGAGAACTCACAAAATTCCAGGTTAAACATCCAGAGTGTGATACACGATGGTGGCCAGTTCATATTTTATGAATTTTTAGAGTACAAAACTCAACGTCCATTATAATGTAATGCATTATCATTTGCCACTAAGGTAGCAACACCAAGTTCATCGTAAAGTTAATGATATTTTTTTTCTATTTTGTATCAAAAGCATGGAATTTTGCTTATACCACCAAGATGAACAAAAACAAAAGTGCATTTTGTGTAAGAGCTGATATTTGTAACTGATACACTAGCCTTAACGTTTCCTCTGCTTATCCTTGAAAGTAACGTCTCAGACTTCTGTCTAGAAATGCTTTGGCTTTTGACTTTAATGTCTAAAAAAAAAAAAAAAAAGTACTAAAGGTGTGCTAATATACTATTCTGGGCCTTGCTTTGACTATGAAGAATGACTGGGATCACTTTCTCAAGAATCACAGAAACTCTCTATGCAGGAGGTGAGGGACAAGAGCAGCTAGCAATGCACATGCAGCCCTGACCTGCCTGCCTGGAGTTAGTGCTGATACCTTTTTTATGTGATGCAGGAACAGGCACAGGGCAGGGACTAAAGCCTCTCTTCCCTTCAGAGTGTCAGTGTGCAATTGTTGCCTCTGTCTGCACTAACCAGCAGGGCAGCTCACACAAGGCCATGAAAGTGAATACCAGGCTTCTGTGCTGCCTGAAACACAGATGTCTCCTTATGTGAGCGAATGCTGCAGTGTCACTTAGCACAGGTAATACCTAGTGCCCTGTGGCGCACAGCACGGATTCTGCACAGCAGTGCTGGCACAGCATTTTCCCTGCTGCCCGTTCTTTAATTTGCCATGGCAGGGGAAAAAGTATACTGCTCATACGTAAGTGTGAAGCGTAAGGAATTACATAGCCATCCTTTTGCCTCATTTGTTTCTGTTGTGATTTCAACATGTAATTGAATGCTTCCTTGGGTGCTTGCAATGGATTTGGTGCAGCTGAACCCTGTCAGATCTGGAGCAACACCCTTTTTCCAAAGTGCTCCTAGGAAAAGAGAAAGGGATGCCTAAGTGACTCACATGGTAATTTAGATTCCATGAGAACCACAAAAAAAAAAATCTTTCAAATAGCTGACAAAATTGTACAAAATAGGGCCTAATTGTTTTTAAATTTCCTTTTTAAAATACCCTGCATTATACTTTCAGTTTAAGTATACAATTTGAAATTATAACACTGTGAACTCATAAAGTGTTGTCAAACAAAGCTTTGTTCTTTACTTTGTGCATTCTCAGAACAAAGGTATTTTACTTACACACACAAACTCACATGTATGTGACAGAAACAAGGCCCATCTGGGACTGGAGAGGTCAGACTGGAAAGGGAAGAAGGACAGCTGAAATATTTTATTTCTAAGAAAACATTAAATAACCTCATTCTCGCACTTTTCCTTCATTTTTGTAGCATGATGTATTATGGAAAGAAGAAGGAATAAAGAGAAGGGGATCTGTGCTTTGTTGGGTATCCCTATTGCCTATGTATCCAGTTTATAAATTGGTCTGTTACTGAAATGCCTGGCTTAGATATATGAGGGCTGCAATGTAGTACTGTAAGGATCCTATGCACTTTACAAAGTCACATTTGTCAGACTGTTTGATGTTTCTATTCCCCTACACAGCACACATGCTCTATGGGTCCCTTATCACCTTGAGAATAGATCTAGCCCTTGCTCAGTGTCTAGGCAGAAAGGGCCCTCATTTTCAGTAGCAGGAAATAACATTCTTTTCAGGCGAGTCACTGAGTGACTCCTTTCATATACTTGATTCCTCTGACTCAACCTAGACAGCTACATCTGTGTTAGTTGCTCTATGCTCTTCTGCAGACGAGGGAAGTAAACTGATATTGGTTAGAGACCAGTCCAGATTTACTGGTCTGAGCACTTCAATCCCAGACCCTTATTTCAGTTTAGCTTTAAGGATACCTAACTATACTTTAAAAAATCTATGTTAACCCCTCATCAATTTAAGACTGCCAGCTGAAGGGTACTGTAGTTATCAAATGCCATCAGTTTAAAACCAAGTTCCTTGGAGTGATGCATTTGTACATGGGTATATGACCCCTTAAATCGGTGCATTTTTGGTGCCTAGATTCTCCTCGAAGCTCACCATCTGTTAGACTCTAAAGCTATTTGCTCTTTAACCAAATCAGACACTTGAGAGGCTTTACATTAGAAAAAGATATATTTTTTTTTTTTAAGTTATGTCTACCTAGTAGTGATAAAAACAAATAGGGGTGTGTTTATCACCAAGGGCTAACTGTTGGGAAAACACCCATTCTTTCTAGTAGTATGCCTTCTGTATATTCTAAATCTTTTACTCTCAATCTTTATTTATATTATCATTTCTCTCAAGACAAAGCAACCAGTACCTCTCTGTACAAGCCTTTCTCTATTACATATATCCACTTGATACTTCCTTTTATCTTTGCTGCTCCTTTTTTGGTTTCACTCATAAATCTGATGCTTCTCTTCCAAGTACTTATGATCTACCAATACAGTGCTGAATTATGAATTACCTCACACCTTGATAGATATCTGTGGTTTGGGTGGAGGCAGTTCCTTGTTTCAGTCACCTGATTCCATAAAGGAATATATGTATATTTTACATGTCTACATTGAGAGCTAAATGTTATACTCACTTATTTCAGTGGGTGTCCAGAGCACAAGAAAAAAAATATTTGGAATTTCTTTTTTCTCCCATTTTTAGTAGGAAACATGTTAATAATGTTTCTGGTTTTGATGTGTTCTTTTTAATAGAAATTCTTGCATAGATATTGTACATACATAACAGCTCCAGGAAGTCTTCTGTGATAACTGTAAGGGTGAGTCACATCTATATTGAGAATTCAGTTGACAGAAAATTAATTTGGCTTGTGAGTGATGAAGGCTTCCTGCATATTTGGCTGACACAGCAAATTCACAGCTAGCAGGTTGAGGGAAGCTGTTATTTCTCTCTGCCTAGCACTTACGATGCCACAATTAGAACATCATATCATGATTCCCCTCTTTGTACAACATGAAGCAAGGAAGAGGAGAGAACCCATCACAGGGCACCAAAATCATGAGCGGTGTGGAGTATATGTCATATGAGAAGAGGATGAGAAAGCTGGGTTTGGTAAGTGTGGAGAAAAGAAGGCTAATGAAGGATCAGATTTCAGTCTTCAGCTACAAAAAGAGGGTTATGGAGAAGACAAAGGTGGATTTTTCTTAGAAATGAACACTGAAAAGACAAGCTGCAGTAGTCACAAGCTGCAGTAGGGGAAATTCAGGCTAGCTGAATACAAAGAATATTCTCCATGAGGGCAGCCAAGTACTGGATGAAGTGCCCAGAGAAGTAGTGGAATATCCACCCTTGGGGATGACTTGAAGCTCAACAGAACAAGGCCCTGAGCAATCTTACCTTACTTGGAAGTTAGCCCTGGTTTGGGTAGAGATCTAAGCTAGATGACCTACTTTAGTCACTTTCAGTCTGAATTACCCTACAGTTCAAATGTTCAGCAAAAATAAGGAAATCTCTAGGGAGAAAAGGAAATGTTTTAAGCAGGAGGAAGAATAGCACTAATATGTGCAAATAAAGAAGGAGAGAAACTTCTTACAATTTGACAATACTCTGTTTGTTTCTGTCCTCCATTAAGCATGTCCAGCAGATAGCAGTCCACTTGCTTACCCATATCTTAACCCCTGCCGATGGAGATAAAGCTTACAGTTTTATCATTGGATAAATAAGCTCTTCACCAAAGGATAAGAACAATCCCTCTCAACAATGGATGGATAAGAATCCATATATATTGTCAAGATTTGAGTTCATCAGCTTATGAAGATCTCCCAAGAAAATGGCTTATGCAAAATAAGTTCTTTTTTCACTTACTGGAAGTGAGGACAGATCTTTTTTCCTCCCAGTCTTTTGCCAAGCAGTTTACATTTTGTCTTTCACTGAATTTTTTTCTTTCTTCCTTTGATATCTGATTTGCTTTTATTTTCCATGAGACACTTTATTTTACTTTTATCCAAAAAAGTGAGGTTACTGATACATTCAGTTACCCTGGCTGAACTTATTACCATTTAATACAACATAAAGATCGTATTAATGCTCAGGAATCCTTGATTTCTTTTTAATTATCTCTGATCCTCCTGTTCCTTTACCAGTTTGCATCAGTTTTGTCAGTTTCACCCCAGCAATGATCAAAGCAGCAGAACATCTTAGACATTAATGCAGTTATTTAAAAAACTGAAATGTGATGGTTTTACCTACAGTGCACTCTATTCAGTGTTTCCTCAAACTTTGTCAACTACATACATTTTTCTACCTTTTAGAGCATGCGTTACTATAAATTATCCTTTCCTATGCAAAGATATAAATTTCACTCTCCAGAAATCCCAAAGTAAGTACTGCCTGGGTAGAAGTGCCTACAGCAGCCTTTCTGACAGCCAGTAGGACTGTGGTGGCTGCAAACTCCTCTTCAGCCAATAATCAACAAAAATAAGGCTGGCACCAAGCACCTCCATGAATGCATCAACAGACCTTGAAGGTTTTATCACCAAAGAACTCTAAGATTTTGCACATCTTTTAGAAAGTTCCAGAGATTCTAAAAAGCACTGTGAAAATCAGAGTTTTGAAACTCCGTAAGCTGCCCCAAGTACATTAGAAATCCATCTTGAGAGACTACTATTTTTTTGTGAATATAGAATGTTTGCTAATAGATACCTGACTGATTTAAAAATTAAATAAAACACAACATAAAATGTCATCTGACTTGCTTCTTTGGAGAGTTAATTGTCACATAGTTCCACTGCTCTCTCTATAGAAGGGGTGATGTTGGTAGGACTTGCTGATTCAAGTGGAATTACTCAGAGAGAAATAAGTGGGAAAAGAAAGTAAAATCAACAGGGAGCCTTCTACATGATGCTTCTCTTACAGGCTTTTCCTGCCTGCAAACTGTGAATGTCACAAAAAGGACTCTAGCTGTATATTGTTTAAATAATAAAGCAGCCAGGGAGAAATACTCACATTTCTGGAACAACAACTTTCCTGAGCTTCCTAAATTCTAACCATTATCTTTTTTTATTTTTCTAGATCACCCACATGTCATTATGTCTTCTAAATGCTGCTGTTTGGCAGCAAGATACTTAATAAGATTACAGGATATGAGAAAGCAGAGATACTTTCCTCTTGGCATTCGTGAACAAATATTTCCTAGGACACAGGTGCTTTCTTTCAAGACTTCTAAACCCTCCTCTGGGGAGACAAGATACTGTTAATCTTACAGATTTTGTTTTTAGAAATAAATAATTGCTGTTGTATGCTGAATGTGTTTGTATGCATCAATATTGTTATTATCTGGCGAGTGAAGGTATGGAAAAGGAAATTTTAAAGATAAAAACATGGTTAAATTTATCAAGAACTCAGATACCCAAGGAAATGTAAGCGTTTCCCTTTTTGGACTAAGAATTGATGTTAAAATACAGCAAATGTTTGTTATAGTCATTAAAGTCACACCTTCAGTCTGAGCCACATTGCTAACATTCAAAATTAAGACTTCATTACAGCTGCAACTGTTGAACCTTCGTGTATCACTGTCACCTTCGTCTCACAGCACATATAGAATAGCAAATTGTCTGAAACAGGAGTCAGGTTTTGTTTTCTTGCTGTCTTTCAGGTAAATTAATTACCTGTGATAATCACAGATTTTTTGAGACAGCTGTTCTTACACTTGCAATTCCACAGGCAGAAACTGAAATGTTTACAAATACAATTCTACAATCAAATTATGTAAATTTTATGCTTTTTAAATTGCAATCCACTGCCACCATCACCCCCCCCCCCCCCCCCATGGAGGCAGGTTGCTTCTTAAACAACAACAAAAAAATGTGTACATAATATTTTTCTTATGTTTTAGAAATTTGACTCCTGGCTTCAAAGGTTGCAAAACAAGATGGTATGCTGTGACACAGCATGGGAGAAAATAATGCATCAGCAGTGAGAAGTAAAATGGCTCTGCAACCTGCAATGTCTGTAAAGAGAGTGAACATTCAGGAAGAATGTATTGCACTGAACTTCTCCAATTGCTTCAGGACTTCTTCAAGAGGATTTTTTAATTATCATTATTATTATTACCTTCTATGCCATTTCTTTTCATATTCATTAGTAGAGGAGCTTCCAATATTACTGTATGAAGCATGTCAGAATAGATTCCCTATAGCAAAACTACAGACATCAGAGATAAGAGTCCAATATAATCAGTGATCTCTGCTGACGCAGACACCAGACTCAATTATTTCTTCTGAGATATTCTAGTGCATTTTATCCAGTTTACTTTAAAAATGTTATCCAAAATGGACCAAATTGTAATCCAAAGGTCAAATATTAGCCTTTTATAACTAAAGCACATTCCCTGAGAAGTCATCCTGAAGGTATTTTCCTGATTTTTTCCTCTGAACTTATGCTGAATATATAATTCCCTTACTTTAATTTTTTTAAGAAATACAATTTTTGCAATGAAAAGGACTTCTAGCTGTAACAATATATCAGCAATATTAAACAGAAGATCTTTGAAACTTCCTTTCCCAGGAATGTGTGTGAGCATTTGAACTAATTTAAATAGGTTAAAGTAGCATTTCAATGATAGGCAAGGAAAGCCACAGACATTCTAAAAACATTTTTTATGAGATTAGAGTGTGTTTTAATATATTTAATGAGTAAAGTGGGGGAAAAAAATTAAAAGTCAGTCCACTGTGTTTACAATAATAAAGACTAACCTGTAAAAAGGATTAAGATTTCATTGTGCAACAGCCATAGAGAAATTAGAGTAAAATAGTATCAAAATAGCAGAGTATTTTAAAAGCACATAATAAAAACCTTTTAAAAGATCTAGTGAAATTTCCTGTAAAATTAAAGCTTATATTTTTTTGCCTAGGAGTTTGCAGAAAGAGAACAGAGTAAGAATATAAAATATTGTGGCAGGTCTTTAAGATCTGGTATCTAGAACAGGCATTTCAGAAACCAAAAGAACCACCTTGTCACCCTGTCTTGTCTTTGTCATAAAATGCTCATTGACTCAGCTGAGAAATATTTATCCTGGTAAGTACAAAATTCTACACTTTCTTCCACAGAACTGTTCTACTCTGGACTTGGTCTGGTACATACCTACAGAAAAAGGAGGGGAGGGAAGATGGGGGTTGGGGGTGGGGAGGGAAGGTAGAATTCTAGTCTTTCTAGATTTCTGGGAAGCCTTATGGTCAAAATCTGGGTTTCTTATCTGATGATAATGCAAACAATAATTATTATTATAATACTAACAAGGCATTAAGCTTTTCCTAAAAAACCTGGGTGGTTTGGGGCCTTGTGAGCAAAGAGTCATGGAAAATTAGTGTGATACCCTGTCATCCTCCATCATAGCCCTAGTTCTGTGTGTCACTCTGAAGAGGTTCCAGAACTATGTCAATCTGAAGAAGTTCTGGAACACTGTCCATATCTTAGTCAGAAAGTCTTTCAGTTGGTCTTCTACTCATTCCTTCATTCACAATAAATCATAATTATAAAAATTAACACCTATAGAGCAGCTAACCTGAGCAGAACTTAAGCCACAGATTTCCATTTTATAGTAGAAAAAATAGTTTTTCTTACTAGAAACTAATGCCAGTTTTCTGATATTTTTAAATGCAAATAACTTGCTGTTAATTTTATCATCTTGTTTTCTTTCAACAGATAGTCTCATCACCTAATGGCAAAAGTTCTTCAGTCATTTTAGTAGGTAAATTTTCCAGTGAATCTGCTTTTGTTTTAATGGAATAATTTATTTGATCAGGCTTTTTCCAAATGTTATGTCTGTTATTGGAAACTATCTTGCAAACCATTTGTTTAAACAAACCTCAACCTATGATTTATCAGTAATATATTAATAGAAAGTTTTCAGTTGATTTTTCTGTTACTGGTCTCCTAAGTCATAAGACATGGATAATTTTTTTTTTATTTGCATAACTTCCTAAAGAAAATCCATTTCTTCTTCAAACAAATCTATTTTAGATTCCATTTTAAATTTCGTCAAATGTAATTTCTTCATTAAATAAATCACTTCTATCGTCCTGTACTACAGTCCTGAAAGTTATTTCCTATAGACATTCATATTACCAGATTCAGGTAAGAAATTTACAAACCATCTGGGTTCATAGTATCATTAGGATATTAAACAAAACAAAACCAACCAACCAAACAAAAAAACCAACACATCAAGAAACACATTAATTTCTTACTGCCATTACACATTCACTTCCAGTGAGTTGTTTGTTGACATATCTTCCTAAACAGTATCTCTACTTGGGAAATAGTCTGAATTTCTCAGTTTAACAGAAGAAAACTGCTTTTCACTCCTGAGATTTACACTGACAATTCAACTGGGCTCTTCAAAAGTCATTTTATCAGAGGTCCTCCCTCCTCCATTGTAATTCTCAGAGGTAAATGCTCTTGCTTGTAGTCCACTGTTGCATTACCTGTTCCTACATTTATTGTGCGGTTGCAATATTGGTGTCTGTGACCCTTACATATCCCACAGACAGTCAGAGACCTGGAGATGAGCAGATCAAAGTTTTATAAAATAATAAAGTCAGCAGCATCAAATAAAAGGCCTGTCTCCACAGCAGAAGAGCCATTTATTTTAGTGGTTTTCAGAGACAAAAGCACATTTTAGCAGCAGACTGTACTTGTAATACAAGGAGGTAGAAATAAAGTAACAGAAACCCAAAGGTTGTCCTGATGTTTATAGGAAAAAGAACTATGAGTGAAAATTTTATTCTTCCACACAAACAGAGGGTAAGAGATCACACAAAGAGAAAGCAGGTGTATGTCATGGCCATTTTGTGTTAGTGTGGTGGTGGCTTTTTCCATTCCAATAGCCAGTAAAATGTGTGTGGAAATATTTAGTGCCTTTCACTGTCTTCTCCTCTAATAAACCTCACTTCAATTACACAGGAAAGAACAGGTAGAAAAACTCGAACTGTTCTTTTTAACTTGAGAGTAACTAAATTAGGTAAAATAAAAAGGTTTCAGTCTAGCCGAGTTTAAATTACATTACAGCTTTTAAATTTTTGTTTTTAACAGTCTAAAAACTTTCTAAACCTTCAGCACACGTCCAGCTGCCTTGCCAACTCTCGACCTCAATTACTGCACTATGGAGAAAGTGTTTTAGCAGCAGGATGCAGTGCTCTATACCAAGCACAGGCCCTCAGTTGTGATTAGTATATATGTATAGTATGCAGTGTGCCTATTTTGGTGGCACAAAAGAATTCCTGGAAGTTCTATTCTTTGCAAGATTATATGCTAAAATAGAGAGAGTAATAATAATTATACAGTTGTACATGGTGGGTTATACATATGGTTGTGCTACTCGAGTCCTCCAAGTGCAGCTGGAATATAAAAGAGCAGGGGCAGAGTTAGCAGAAATGAGTTAA
This sequence comes from Apus apus, assembly GCF_020740795.1. Taxonomy (NCBI): domain Eukaryota; kingdom Metazoa; phylum Chordata; class Aves; order Apodiformes; family Apodidae; genus Apus; species Apus apus. Next base: position 173,114,473 of record NC_067282.1, read on the forward strand.
TTCTTTTATGGGTTTGGATGGTTAATATAGGGCTAAGCATTCTGTAAATCTACCCCAATTTCCTGTTTGCCTAATTCAAGAATAGCCTACAAATCTCTGATTGCTGTTAATACCACTGAGGGAAATAGTTATTTAGTATATAAATAGGGAAAATATAACTAGAAAAAATGCAGAAATGGGAAAAATGGCTAAGCCAGGTTCCTGCACTGTGAATGAGAAAAGTAAATGGGTCTTAGTAGGGTTATTTTGCTGCTGATTTTTTCTATCTCCATATTCCACAACTTTGTCTAAAGAAAAGCAATACAGTTGTCACCAACTGAGAAGTGGTAGCTACCATATACAGCACCTGTTCCAGACACAGTATATGATCTGTGGCACCAAGTAATGTATTGTATCAGCTAATCAGTAAAGGAAATTAGTTTCTCCTTGTAAAAATGTGAAATTTTTGGTTTAATTTCAATGCAAAACACAAATTTTACAATTAAAAAAAAGTTGCAGATGAAACCAGCAATTGGCAGAGATAGTACTTGGAGATCATTTCCACCACTGTCTCCCTATTCCCAAACAATTATAATTTAATCCTCCTGTTCTTCTTCAGAGTGGGAGTTTCTGTTAAACAGATTACAGTGGGGCTTCCTGGATTTTTAAAGGGTGTTTTTAAAAGGTGCTCAAAAATGATGTTGTTTGTGTGCTCATTCACAAAGCCTAGCAATGACAGATTTAAATTGCTACCTGGTGCCTGCTATGCCTATAAAATACTATAAAATCGGAGATAAAAACAAGTAAATAGATTTGAGTTATCAGAAACTGAAGAATGTCCTTTAGTTTGAGTTATATTATTTTGCAAGATTTTCTTTTTTAAAAGGTGAAAAAGATTCATTTAAAAGGTGAAAAATCCATTCACAGTCTAGGAGGTTCCTCCAATGCATCGATGATAGCTTCTTGATACAAATGGTGGACAAACCAAGTAGGAGAGGAGTGCTGCTGGATCTTGTGCTCACCAACGAGGAGGGTCTGGTTGGAGTAGTGACAGTCAATTGCAGCCTTGGCTGCAGTGATCACAAGATGGTGGAGTGCAGGATCCTGTAAGGGAGCCAGGAGACCTGCATGGTTAAACAAGGAACTGCTGGGCAAACTCAAGTGAATGCTGTTGGAAGGTTCTAAAGTAAAATTGTCAAGAAAGGATACCTTTTCCAGTGCCCCATTACTATCTACAGATATAGCTGATTCCCCAATAGAAGCAGAATAGTAAAAGTTCATTGTTCCTCTTTAGGTTTATCCATTAGGCATTGTTCAAATCATTAAGATAATCACATTGAGGCAGAAATTACAAGGAAAGGAAGTTCTTGTTTTCTTTTAGATTTAATTATCTCTATTATCCATATTAAAGATTTGTTGTTAGAAGATGAGGCTTTTGACACAGTTGGGGGTCAGCTCAGTAACAAATGGTATAGCTTGTATCTACAAGAGAAAGTGTTGACAAAATAAAAGAACAAAACATTATAAAATATATTTCCTTATATAAATAAATATAAGTATATATAATAGACTACATAGAACGTTATACATAAATTACAATAGTTTAATATATTTACATGAGTTATTGTTAAATTCTATGTATTAACACATAACTATAGAAAAATACACAGTTTTCTATTAATGCAATATTATTCTATATTAAATAAAAATATATATGTGTTCTAACACCTTTCTAATAGATGATACTCAAAGAAGGTGTTTGCAATGTGTCTTACAGGGTCTGTAAGTAACATGATATATGGAGTTGTGTACCAGAGCTTTTGGAAAAGCTACTCTCCTGCCCATTGACATGGCAGTGAAGAAACTGTCATAGTAGCCTGCAGGGATTTTGGGGGTTTCAGGCATATTACGTGTCTCATCTTTGCAAGACAGAGAGTGTTCTTGGCTGGTGGTGCTGCACAGGGTCAGGAAGGCACTTTGCCACTCACTTTCACAGACAAGGGTAGCATTGGTGGAATGATTCGGGGAGGAAGGCACTGTGAAACACACTAAACGTTTAGGAACTGGCTCTTTTCAAAAGATGAGAGACCTCAGTATTATGCAGCTACTCTGAAACCTTTGTGAACTCAAATACCATAAAAATAAAAGCATATATTTGCTAATCTGAAACTGGTTAAAGAGCAAACAAAACATCTAAAGACACAGGCATCTCAAATGGAAACAAACAAATCTGTTTCTATTAGCATTTAGATTAGGTTAGGTTACCTACTGTGGCTTAGGTCTTAGGCCTGAGTATAGCTTCTGAGAATCTTGGTTGTCACAAGATACTTGCATCCTCATATGAAACACTAGAGATTCATTTTTTTGTACACCATTGGCCTCTCTTTGGGATTTGCTCTTTCCTACTGAGGTGTTTCTTAGTGTATTATTTCATGTTACTCTTGATGAGGTCTAGCTGGTGTGTGTGATAAAAAAATGAGGCTTTCTTCTTTTCTCTGACCAAAGGCAATGAGTTTCTGCCCCTCCCTCATACTGTATTTAGTGTTTGTGCAGCCACAGGAGAAGCTGGCTCAACTAGCTGTTCTCAACAGAGCATGGCATTATTTTTTCACAAGATGTCCAAGCTCACCAGTTCATCATGCAACCACATAATCTCTGGGTCTGACCACAGTAGCAGACAAAATTATGTACCTAGAGTAGAAGTATTTTTTGATTACATGAAACATAACATGAAACTGCACCTTATTCCGTAAATCCACCTGAAAGCCTGCAGCTTGGAAATTGCCTTTATTGCTGGTAGTAACCCTATTAATAACTCTAGATACCTAGATAAACTAAAGTTCAAGCTTACTGATCCCTAAAGAAGGTAATATTTCTCTTTCTCTTACTTAGCAGTCATCCAGCTCTTCTATGTTCCCAATGCATGCTCCCAAAATAGGTGCAAGGCCAGTGTAAAACTACTCACCAGACCCTTCTGTAAAAAGGTTGAACTCAGAGGCTGGTCAATTTTAATGTGAAAAAAATGGCTTTTTTTTTGCATTACCAATTTGAGTTGTGTCAGAGAAGAGACTTAAGATCATCAAAGGGTTCACTGGAAAGAAGCAGAGAAAGAATTCATAGAGACAGATGTTGCTTTTATGTGAAAGTTGTTGGACATTAACTCTTCTACACTAGTTACTGCCTTCTGATACTTGAATCACAAGTAGTGCTTTCAAATGGTGTATCAGAAACATCTGAACAAACTGCCTCATGGTTCTAAAACATTTGTCATGTTGACCAAAACGGCTCTTGAAATTCAGCCTCAGTTCCTATATGGTTTCATCTTCAACAGCAAGGAAAAAAAACAACAACCCCGAACAACAACCACAAACAGGTTCCATGAAAAATTAAACATTTGGTCTCTCTTCTCCTAGAGCTCCACACCATGTCTTTTACACAATTTGTGCAAATAATTTCTCTAGAATTGCATCTGCATGTCTGTGGCAGGTTAAATGCAGGCATGACAGTCAATACCCTCTGACTCCAGAAAGCTTTGTGCTTTGATAGTTCAGGAGGACAGAATTATTATTGACTGGTAACTTTATCATGGATGATCTTGATTTTATTTTGCATGTAGTGCAATGTCAGCTAGTTTAACTTTACCAAAAAGACTGACTGCCTGAATGTCAGATGTGCAAACAAAAAGACCATATGAGTTCAATAGATTTCACTTGTCTAAATCAGTAGTGGATCTAGGAATCTAAGAGTTGGCTAATGTACAGCATAAAGTACAGAGCACAGGGAAAGGAAATAACCAAGTCAACTAAAGTGCATAAAAAGGGCAAAACCACTCCTTTGTTCTTCTTTTAAAGAACTCCATCTAATTGGACTAGTATAAATTAAAAACATCACTGGGTATCCAACAGTGTCTGTAAAACTTTGCAGGTGGTTGAAATGTTTTTGCTCACTAAAGCAAGCTACATGCTAAATGGAAAGACAAGCGCCTTGCTTGTAGAAAGCTTTAACACTTTGGCAGCTCCTTAGCTTTTCAGAGTTCTGCAAAAACATTAACACTGGAGTGTTGACTCCTGTGAAGCAGGCATATATTATTATCCTCCTTTTATATATGGGCAACTTGTGAGACAGGGGCTGTAGTTTGCCCAGGCCCAAGACCACACAGCAAGCTGGTGGAAGAGCCAGCACTAGGATTCAGGCATTCCTGGATCCCAGCCTAGTGCACAATCCACTAGACAGCCTGTCTGCAGCCCTTTGCTATTGCTGCATGAAGCTACCCAGTTTTTGCCTTATGAATATCTGACTGTGAAAAATTATGCTTTTTACAAGTGTTTATGGGATTACTCCAGGGCAAAGCTTCACTATTGCTGCCGGAAAATACAAATCACAGTAGCAAAAATGTGGGGGGAGGGAGGGAAGCATTCTGGAATAAAATTATAAACCAACTGTCTTACAACAGGACATAAAGCAAAAACTATAAAATACAAGTTCCAGTCAAAACTGTTCTTTAGTTTTACTGCCTCCAGAAGAAACTTGAAGTAGGTTATGTTGTTGTCATCACCTCTAAGGATAGATTTCACATTTCATGACAAAATAATGAAATCACATGATCTCAACTCACACACACAAAAGTTCAGCTAAGGAAACAGAGGTCCAAAATAATTGTTTGCAATTGATGAAAAGCTTTGTGGCTGCCTCTACAAAATACAGCTGGAGCCCAAAGAACAAGGACAAACCAGATGTCCATGTGGGAGGCAAGGAACTGCACGGCTGCTTGACAGCAACACTGCCATGTGACTAGAAGGCACCTATACCTGTGCTGTAGGTACAGCAACAAAAAAGCATTTCAGACTCCTTATCTTGCTCTGTAAATTCATATCTGTGTTTAAAAGAAATGCTACAGGCATGAAAACATTACAGAAGAAGGAAGAAATGCATTGACAGATAACGTCTGGTGAATGTGATTCTTGAAACTGGAATTTGACTGCATGAGGAAGCACTTCAATGAGGGAGCTGCTGGAGCTTCAGTTATAGGAGCAGGTTCTTGTTCTGTGCTGGCAGGCTATCCAGGACTCTGTAACAACTAGGTTAAGGCATGATTTTTTGTACCAGCACATGAGGCAATGCTGCTTTATGAATATTTCACATTGATTCGACAGCCACTTTTCAGCTTTACAATACTGGTTTCTTTTAATAGAGTTCTGGCTGAGTCTGAGATGCCAGGTATCACTGCAAACCTTCTGTCTGATAAATAGTCAAATCCACATCACATCTTAATACAGTTTTGGGAGACCTTTGAAATAAGAGCTGTTGCTTCCTGCAGTCCTGGTCTCTCAGCTATTCACTACCAGGGCTATCCCAGGAAACCAGGTATATGTGGGAAGGATACCTAGGCCATGAGGAGAGGATAAATTGCATTCAAGGTGAAGAAAAACACAATTCTTCATTGAGCTAGGGTGAAAAGTAGGACCCACCATGCAGCTTGTAACTGTATTTCTGGAGCATTTCCCTGCACAGATGTAGAAGGATAGCATTCTTTCCAGCTGTCCTTCAAAAAGGTTTAATAAACAGTTCTTCATTATGTTGGCATCCTACCTCCAGATTGTACAGATAGTGCTGTATAGCTTGCAGTGTGATTTTAAACACCTAGATCTGAATTCCTGCCTCAGTAACATGCTGTGAGCTCTGCTGAACTCACTCTTCTCTTTTCATCTGAGTCTGTCTTTGTTCTCGTTTCCTTTGCATCTTACTTTCTACAGACTACATTGGCTCTTATTCTACTGGTTACATCTGCACAAGAAAGTCCTGTAGAGCCAGGGCATTGGCCTGTGACTATCCATACTGTATGTGTTGGCATTCTCCCTCACACATTTTTAACCTTGGTTACTATCCCAGTCACTTTCAGGCATGGTTTGGGGAATCACATGGGTCAGAATGTTCTCTAAAAGGCACTAGGATCTTGCTGGGGAGAGGGGACATATCTAACTGTAGGCAAGGCAACCATGACACTCACACTTGGGGACAGACAACAGACTCTGGCTCATTTTATTTATTAACATGAGTAATGTGTGTGACTGATATTTTTCCCACATTCTTCCTCCTTTCACCATTTTCAAAGAAGAAAAGCAGACCTCAGCAAAGGCTTTGTTTCAATAGGATTTTTGCATGTTTGTATCCAGGGTTATTTGGGATTTTTATTGTTTTGTTTTAATATAAAGCATTTACTGCTGAAATGCTTTTATAAGTTGGAGGACTCAAAGAGTTAGGCTTTGCAAAACAGAAAGTAATGCAGCCTGTGATGGCCCTAAGTGCTCATAGGAGTTCATTTCAGAGCTTCAGGACAGTCCTGAGAAGGCTACAGTCCCTTCACAATTTAATACTATGCTTTGGTGGAGACATCTCTTGTCCTTGAGCAATTAAGACATTATACCTTACTCATTGCACATTGCTCATTTTACTTGAGCTATACAGATGTTGTTGAAAATCATGTAACCTTCTCAATAGGTTACAAAATTCTTTAAATAACTTGTGTCTTCAAGGACACAAAGAACTTTGAGGATCAAGGCTCAAATGATGTACTCCTTAGGAATGTCTGGTCTTTTCATTTAACATCTAAAAATGTACTCAAAAGAATATAAGTAAAATCTTGTATTAACTCTACTGACACTGAGTCAGAGAAAGATAAGGAAGCACTCTAAAATTAATACAGATTAATTTTAAGTATCACATGTGGGGATGACGATTCCTTCAGAAGTAAGGAGAGGCAGAGTGACTGGACCTGGAGTCAGCCTGAAGGTTGCCAGCCTAGTGTAACAAGGCTCTGAGGTGCTGAGCAGCTGTGTTTGTTGTGGTCATATAGATGTGGTGTTCTGAGAACAGCAGTCAATGTCCATGGAGTTGCATCCTGTCTGGTTACCAAGAATAAGAAATAAATGTATAAGCAATATAAATGTCAGCCTCCTCTCTTTTAATTAAATCAGTGATTTAGAAAATTTTAAAAATAGTCTCTGAGCCAGTATATCCCAGTTCTCCAATGGGCTGTGAGTATTTGATTTTTATGCATTTCCAATTGATATGAGTAGTGGTGAAAGGCAAAGAAAGGAAACTCAAATAATCCATTGTTTCTTTTCCAGTACAGCCATGCTTCAAACAACTGGGAATTCAGACTGTGTTTATGAATCCTATTTGAAAACACTTACTCTGCTGCAAAAAGATGTATTTCACCACATGCCACATTCAAACAAAGGTCCCTCTGACAGTTTATCTAGTAAAGGAGCAATGGCGTTTGCAGGCATAAACAACACACAGAGCATGTAAGAAAGTAATTTTTTTAAAGCCATCCAAACACTGCTGACTTTTCAGAAAGGTTAGAACTTATGAGATTCAGAATCAAAAACTGATGTGACCTACATAAAAGAATCACTCTGATTTCTTAATTAAACCAAGCTGTAGCTGCACACTTGGTTAACAGCCGCCAAAGAAATTATGCAATAAATCTTCTGACTGTCCTCCAAGAATGTGGAGAGGAAGGCAGTGATGAAGAGGATGGTGGTGAGGAAGAGCAAGATGGGAATGTTCTATGTTATCCTCTTTAACATCCCCTTGCAGAGGGTTTGAGGCTTCCAGCACATAAGCCAAACAACTGATATGATAACATCTGTAGCACTAGGTTGGGGGAAGAGCCCAAATATTTTAACAGCTGCTTTTTTTTTTTCCCTTTTTTTTTTTTTCTTTCTTTCCTTTACCTAGTTTGCTTCAGGATCTTATTTCTTTCTGAAGGGGTGGGCTCAGCTCCTGCCAGGAGCCCAGCATGGTATGTTTACTCTGAGACACACAGAGATGTTTCTCTTTCTTCTCAAGTGTTTTTTTTTTCTTTTTGTTGGTTTTTGTGTGTGTGTGTTTTGTTGGTTTGGGTTTTTTTCTTTTTTTAAGGAGGGAAGGTGGGGAATTCTCTCAAGAAAGGTTCTCTTAAAACAAACACGTATATGAAAATGTGTTAATTTGAAGGTTCTTTTTCTGCCTTATGAAAGATCTATACGAAAAATAAATCAAGGAAAACCACATCACACATTACCACTGCATAGCTGTCTCCTCTGTCTACTGGACCCGCCTTTGCAAAATGCTTGTCATTCGCAGCGTCTCAGGGAAGGACTTTAACTGCACTGTGGATTTCCTGTGATTTCAGCCTTTGCTTGCTCTCCACCAGAACAGCTGTATCACTGCCAGCCTCTAGCAGAGCCAGTAAAAGCTGCTCTGAGCTGTGATTTGCACCAGTACCATGCAGTTCCACACAGATTTCTATTATTAAAACGAGTTCACACAATACACACCAGATACAGCTGCACTTATGGCTTATGCACTTACTTATACACTTATGCACTTACTGAATGGATAAACTCTCCTGTGCCAAAGGCTAAAATACTGAGTGTGGCTCACCAGAGATAGTAAGTGATGGCAAAGACCCTGACAAAAGTTCTATTTTCTTCTCCTCCTCCCATAAACAGAGCTTCATTGTTGTATTTTAAGCCAGCATATATACACACAGCATACAGGGAACAAACACATTCAAGTCACTGGTGATAAATGAACACTGTGACAAGAACAATATCCTTCATTCCTTCCCCCAGCCTCCACCCATGCCCACAGTTCACAGCCACATGGAAGAACAAAAAATACTTTTTAAAGACAAAAATAAGATTGTTAGCTTGATGCATTTACCCAAGATGGCATGCTAGGAGTAAAACAAACAAACAAAAACAACAACAAAATAAAACAAAACCACAAAAAACAAGGAAACCTGGCTGACATCAAGATTTATTTGTTGGGTGGTGATTCAAGTGTGATTTTGTCTTGTCGCTTTGAGACAGCAGAGCTATGTGTTCATGTGTGGTCCCAGCATCCAGGGTGTGGTCAGATCTTGAGCTCTGGAAAGGGGTTTTGGAACAGTCCTTCAAATTTTTTAGGCAGTCAGTGTTTCATCCCACAAGAAATATTATGAACTCCTGGTATTTACTGTTCTCAGTGTTTGCCAGTCCTCACTGCAGTCATCAGTACAAAACAATTATGTTTGCAAAGCCATACTTGTCAGGGATGAAGTCAGATCTTTTCTTGGTTTATTGAATGATAGGTCTCTGATGACAAGTTTTTTTTTCCTGTCTGTCTCCAGTTGGGAATATAGAGAGAAATATCTTCTTTTCATTCTCTGGTGGCATTTCAAGTGCAAACTATCTCTGGAAAATGTGTTTTGGTTTAGTTGTCTGCTTACAGACACCCATTAGCTTGACTTTTCTGGATGGAATTTGCAAAAGGGCAAAGTAGACCTGTGACTTGCTTCTTGGAGTTTACTACCAAAAGGGCAGAGGGAACAAAAGGGACACTAGTTATTTGTCAACTGCACAAACTTCGTCACTTCCACATGCTCTAGCAAGTGTTTGCTTTGATCTAAAAAACTCTCAGATGTTGTCAACCAGGATTTTAGAGAGGTGTCCATTCGTCCTGTGAACTGAGGCAGCTTAGCATAGTGGACTCTAACCACCTGCTGTGTTAATCTTGCCTTCACTTCCTTATGTACTCTTTAACTGACCCAGGTTGCTGCTTGTAGGCTGTCAGTATAGCCAGACTTTAATCCATGCTGCTGACACAAAGGGCAGTCTTGTCCCTGTTGTTACTCAGTCCTGTCCTTCTCCTTCTATCCAAGTCACAACTGGGAAACTGTGACTTTTACAAAAATTCTATTGTCATAACTGAGGTTAAAAATTCCTGGAGTTCACATACAAGAGAAGGTGGGGCTGCTTCTTTCAATGGTCACATTGCCCAGGGTTAGAATAATAGAAAAACATAAGTTGTAAGGGACTTCAGGAGATCCTACAGTATCACCCCTGAGCAGTGTCCCTTGCAACCAGTTGCCACTTTGACTTTGAACTACTGGCAGCTACTTTTTGAGCCCAAAACCCACAGCTTTTCATTCACCTTTTAACCCATCCATCTAGGGACATATTTCGCTGATTTAGCTGCAAAGATACTGTAGCAGATCTTGTTACCAACTGGCTAATATCAAGGTAAATGATAAGGTTAAGTCAGTCATAGAACTGCATCTTTATGCTATAGTTTTAAAAATACTTTAAGTTAATAAAAACTTGCATTGGCACTGAAATATGTTGCTCCCTGTCGCAAGCCAGTCACTCCCCTTCCAACCGCCACCTGGCCAGCACAAATTCATGTGGTGAGAATCAAACCAGGGAAACTGCTCTGTCTGGCAATGAATAAAAGACTAAATCTCTACTATACCGTTTCCCGATGTGATTCCTTGTGAAGCTGTAGAAATGCTTGTGCTTGAACAAAAGATGGAAAAGCACAGGGCAGAGAAGAGAGGGGCTAAGAACTTAATGGAGGTGAAATTTCTTCCACACACAGCAGTAATAGTGCAAGCTGCATTAAAGTGTCTGTCCAGTTGTAGACTAATGTACTGTATCAAGGTCACAGTTTTCAGCCAGTTACTTGTTTTTTTGCTCTGAATGATAGTGACAGCTTTGTTACATGTTTACATTTCTTAATTGTGTGCTCTGGTTTACTAATAGGGGGACATCAAATGAATCAAAGGCATAAGAAAACTAAAGAACCTCATTTACGCTGTTGAAGTCAGTTATGATCATCTTGCTCCAGTAGTAGTGACCAAAGAGCCCAATGCATGGGCTGAAAGGCTTTTTAAGCAATCTGCAAAGTGACTTTTCATTTTGGACATAATAAATCAGCTCTTTGCCAACTTTGTAATAACTACCAGATCTTTTATGTCAGAACAGAGGCCAGCATGAGTACTGAGTACTTGAGATACCTTCTCAGTTGTTGGTCAGCTAAAGCCTGCATAAGGCAAGTGCATGTGAGATCCCAGCAGAGACTGCCTGGAGTATCATCTGCTTGAGACATTAGTCTCCAGTTCTCTTCCAGTCCTTTGTATGGCAGTTAAAACAGACAAGAGCATGGCCTGACTCAGGTTATCTTTTCTTTCAAGGACAGTGAGATTCCCTCTTGACCTGCAGTAAAGGGACCCAGAAGCCCAGAAAAGCAGAAGAAATTCTACTCAGCGTGATTTTACTGTCTTCTTCCATTCTCCCTGCCTTGAGCGGAGGCCCAAAATAATGGGGTTTATATTTCCCTTCCCAGCTTTCTCACACAACCAGAGCTCTTAGGCAGTGAAAAGCACTGTAAAGACAGTTGCCCAGAAGGTCTGGGCTTTCACCCTACTCTTAGGATTACATCCTCCTCAACTTCCTCAGCTGTCCTTGGTACTATACTTGCAGGCAAAGCAATGGGGCACCAGGAGGGCTGGCTGTTCCCTCAGGGCCGGGAAGCCAGGAACCGTGGGCAATCCTGGCACAAGCTCTGGCCTCACTCGTGGCTTCTATCCATCAACAGGGACTTCTAATGGGGTCCAACAACAGCTTTAGGTGGGGCAAGCAATAAACCAGGGCTGGGGCACAGTCAGGAGGTGGAGATGGAGAAGGTAATAAGCATCCCTCCAAGGGGTCTGTCCCAGAGAGTAGATACCTACCAGAAGTGTTGAGACTCATGGGAGGCAGGGCTGGAGCTGGGGACAAGAAATAAAAATTCCACAGGTGGTTGGTCAAGGCCAGACTGGTCTGTGGGTGCCCTCAGCTGCCTCCACAACACACAGCAAGAAAGAGCATTAAAATAAACCTCAGTCAAGGCAATTAAAAGGACACACTGGAGTCTGGAAATAGCTCAGAGTTATAATGAAAGCAGGAACAGTAGAACTGTAGTTGTTCAAAAAGCAATTCAATATACAGCTAATGAGAATATTATATGGAAACAACATCTAGTGCACATGGTTTGGTGAGAAGATCTGAAGTGATTTTAATAACTGCTCACTCTTATCTTCTCGAGGAAATGGAGCTGTTGCTAGAAAGCAGCAAAAGCCAGGCTGCTCCCTAAGGAGAGATAAGCTGGGAGCAGCTGCCCATGAGGCAGCAGGGCAGGGCCCCATAGCCAAGGCTTGTACCATCACCCCAGCCAGGAGCAGAGTTGCTGGGGGCACTGGGCGTCCCCAGCCATGGCACAGCATCCTGGGGATGGGGGCAGGCCCAGCTCAGCAGGGACAAGGCAGGGCAGGGTTGTGGGGAGCTGGAGACTGGTACTGCTGCAGCATGAACTGATACCTCGGGGGGACCTAAGTGGGGCCTTGGGCAGCTGGCAGTGCAGAGGGAGGTGATCAGGATCAATCAGGCCTGTGGGTGCTCCCAGGGCCCCAATAGCAGCTTCCCTTCCAGCAAAGTGCCTCCCACAATCTCACAGACCAGGGCTCAGACAGACCCTGTAGCACAGTGATATAACTGCAGTGGGGCACCCCTGGGCTGCTTCAGGGGCCAGAGCCAAAGCACTGACAGTGAACAGGAAAGGGACATGGCATGGAGAGTTTCAGGCCACCATTGATAAACCCCAGAGCATAGAAAGGAGTCCAGGCTCTCTATCATAAGCCTTTCAGGCTGGGTAGGCTAGGTAGACAAGGCCATGCATGGCTAGAAACCAGACTCTGTGGTGCTCAGCTCTGAGCCTGGGGAGGTAACTTGTTAGGAAGCAGCAAGATTAAGTCTAGTCCTTAATGGCAGCAATCACAGAGCCACAGGAGAGCCCCAAGCCAGGATACACACCAGCTAGCATGCCCCACAGCTCCCCAGTGAGGAAACAAGACAAACCAAAGGACAGTGTCCAGGTCCAACCAGGAGTGCTGATCGTAAGGCTGTGTCACACAGATGAGGCAGGCCTGAGGTCAAGCTAGGAAGCCAATTTCTAGGTTAGTGTCAGGATCAAGTCCAGGCCAGACAGAGCCATAGCAGCAAGGCAGGGCCAAAGGCAAGCCAGAAAGTCAGTTCATATGGTGAGAAACAGACTAGCTGACCCCTGCATTTTAGCAGCCAGCAAGTGTGGTTAAAACTGCTGATGAAAGCCTTGGCCTGAGACAGAACAGAGTTCCTTGGCTCATGGGTGTGAGTGCAAGGTCCAGGCGAGGCTGGTCAGGGCCATTAAGACTAATTAGTGCCCTCAGGGCCCTGACAAAGTTGTGCGTGGAAGAGCAAGTGAAACAGAGAATCACTGATCATCACAACGGTACTAACTTTATCCTTTATATGCTTTAGTTATTGAAGTAGTAAAATCCTGTTTATCCCATGGTAAAATCATAGTAAATCAGCTGCAAATCATTCTATTATGTATATATATTTGCCAGAGAGCAGAGTACTCAATGGCTGTCATTCTCTGCAAGTCCGAACAAAGTAAACTGAGTTTTGCTTATTTGTACATCTATGATTGGTTTTGTTCCATGACTTTATTCTCCACAGCAATATATCTAGTTAAATCTTGCCATCCAGAAATAAAGGCGAAATACACTCATAGGCTGAAAAACACAAAACCTTGTGTTTGTCTTAGTATAAATCATGGTGTAATTTCAAACAGATGTGATATATGTGACATACACTGGTCATCTAGACATCAGCATTCCATGTAAATGATGGTTTAATTAAAATCTGTTTTCACATAACATGGACAAAAGAGGAAGAAAGCAAAACAAGAAAGTAAACATCTATATTTATTTTCCAAATGAGGGTTTCGTCAGAGCAGAGGGAGACATTTATCTTAGAGTAATATCTTTTTTAACCTGTGTTGAAAAAAGCTTTTTGTATAGATGGGACAAAAGTATGAATCATTCCCACTTAAAGAAGAAGAATGGATTTGGGTTTAGCAGACCTCAAGGTTAGGAATTTACTGTGGATTTCATTGTGTTTCAGATTAAGATCTCACTTTCACATCCTAAGTGAAGGTAACTATATTGTACTTACCAGGCTGACTCAGCAATAAACATGTCACTAATAAAAATGGAATTCATTCCAAGAGCAGCAAACAGGAACAGATGATCTCATGGCCTATGCCTCACCAACAAGACAAAAAATGTGAGACCTGGGAAGGCTTCTTTACACTCAGGTCCAATCAAAGACATACGATCTCTGTCATGGAAAGACCTGTCTGTGCACTGTCTTTTCCTTCTGTTTTTCCAGAAAAAGAAAACTAAGTGTGTGGATGGGAAGAGAATCATGGCAAACATTAGTTTGGTTGGAAGCCTGGTTGTGGGAAGAATCCAATATAGATTAGCATGTAGATTTAGTGCAGTAGTAATGACTGGCCATACTTCTCCATTTATGTACCGCTTTCCTTCAAAAATTCCAGAAATATCTTTTTTTTTTTTTTAATGACCCTTTGATTAAAAAAGGGAAAAAAATCACAGAAAATAATTATTGGTTTTGCCAGCTGGATTCTTAACAAACCTTCCCCTTCTCAGTGATGCTTGTTAAATTAAGTATTGGAAGGCAGTAGAGAGCATCCCTTTTGTTACCCAGAAACCAACTGCTGCACAACTTACAATGCAAACCACTTAGCAGTTTCCTGTCCAAATTCTCAAGCTGAATTTTGAGAACATTCTCAGATAACATTTTTATCCTCAAAGAAAATTAGTAAACACTTTCTTCATTAAGCAAGAGTTAGATGACATTCCAGTTCAATTGGAATTACTTCCGCTAGAATGAATGGTACAGGACTGATGTAGGCCAGACAAGAAAATTACCTTGAATGCTGTTAGCAGGACATGCTAAAGGTGTGTACCATCCTTCTCATTTAGATAAAGCTGACCTTTATAGCAAAATAGTTTGGAAATGTACTCAATTTCTTTTTACTTCTAATTTTACTTCACTGCTGTCTCATTCTTTTGATGAAGATAACCTGACATTTTAATGAAGAAACATCAGCAATACAAAATTAAGATTATTTAATAGCTTAATAATGATGGTTCTGAATTTACCATGGGATTTACGTCTTCATGTCTTTCAGAAAGATAGGTGCTTAACATACAAGTACATAAATAAGAAAACTCCTTTCCTTTACTCTGGTATTAAAGTGTTCTTTACATACTCCCATGGTCTAAACATAACATTTCTATCTGAGCATCTCCCAGTATTTGAACTGGCATAACACTCGGAGTCTCTCATTTTTGGTTTTTTTTATGCCTGGAGAAGATTTATAATATTTTTGTCTGGGAGGTGTATGACTAAGAGTGGATGAAGATGCACAAGTGAACCGCTGTGAGTAGTGTACTGAGAAAAATGAAAAAGTATAGCACAAGATGTCCCCCCATCATCTCAAAGTCAAAAGATTGGATCTTAAGTGACATACAAACTTCAAGTGGTCAATTTTACCTGCAGGGAAGAAAATAAAGTCTGAGTTGTTATAAATGAGCTTTTGAAAATATTGATGGCAGACCACGAGGCCAAGGTACAAGCCTGAAGCGCAATATGCAAGGCACAGCTTTGAGGAAGAGAACATGTTGTGTTTCAAAAGTCCATTTCTGTATAAGGTTATGGGATTGAATTGCATTTTTGAAAGGTAAACAAACCAAAACAAAAAAGAAAATGTATTCTGTGGACTTGAGTGAGGAAAAAAATACTTTCAGATTGATATCTGTTCTTTTAACTTTTCTCAATTTCTTGTTTCAATCTTTGGAAAAAAAAAGAAAAAAACATGTTCTCTCTATACAGCTCCCAAGAAGAATTTACTCTGTGAAGGAAGAAGGAAACAGGAGAATTTAAGCCCTTCCTATGGACCTCCCTTTCACATCAGTGACAAATAACAGGGGAGAGGCTGAAGGAGAGTGCAGCCAGCATGCAGCTGGGAACACGATAGCCAAAACTGCCAAATATTTCCTAGAACAGGCAAGAAAATGTGTAACAGGATCTAGAGGATAATTTACTCACAAGGAGTTTATTTGTAATATATTCCTCCCCATTGTCACTATGAAGGGCTATCCTGCACCTTGGTCACTCATAGACTCTCTAAAAGAATCTTCATTCATATTTTTATTGTACCAACATCTCATTACTACGAGAAACTTGCTATGTGTTTGCTCCATGGGATTTGAGTTTCAAGTTCCATAAACACACTATGGAAACTCATTTACATCCATTTAGGGTAGTGGTGTAAGTTATTCAGCCTTCTTTAATAGTTAGTAGAGGAATGGGCACTTCCAGGAGGCGTTTCATCTCATATTTGTATATGTTAAAATGAAAGGAGTAAAATAGCTTCCAGAGATTCTTCTCTTCCTCTCAAGCCTCTTGCTGCTAAGGAAAAGTTTCTTCTTAGTTTGAACCAAAATATGTAACATCAGCCCATGTGCGTGTCTTGTCTCCAGTACCATATAGAAAAAGAGCATGGGAATCAGTACACAGAGACTCATCCACTGCCTATAATGTGATCCCTTCATGTCAGCATCTGGCAGCCAGTGGTTCTGAGGCTGCCTTAGCCATAGGAAATATCTGAATCGTCCTCCCCAGTAAGGCTGGAAACCTATCCTGAATGTTTATCAACTCCTTCTTGAACCCATGTTAAGACACAGTTCATAAATGATAATCTGTGACAAAGTTCCAGTAGTTAATTATGTCTGATGTTTTGGAGACACAAGTTATGAAAGCAACAAGGAATGACACAAAAAAAACAGGTTCTCTTTCATATTCATCAAAGTTGTTCCTAGATTTAAGTTTAAATAGGACTATAACCGGGTTTTAGATATTATGAGGAATTTTATTACCTGGAAGGGTACCTCTTCTGAACTGAGGTCTCTATCCCAAATCCCAGTGAATAGTTGGATAATGATAGTGGTCTCAAACACCATGCTCCATGCTTAGGTTCAAGTGAATCAGAGCCCACAGACATTCTGCATGAGAGCAGCTCTCCTTTATTTTTCATGGCAGTTATTCTAAAATAAATAAATAAATAAATAAATAAATAAATAAATAATTTAAAAGCACCCACCCACGTCAAAAAGGCATTCTTATCACTGCTGTTACTGCGAATTTCATCATTACCACTGATACAAATTTGAGTGAGTGTGATACATACCATAGTGACAACTATGAAATCCTTATATCGATGGAGATCTGTTATAATATTTCTAGATTCATGATATTTTGAGTTATTATATGTTAATCTATTCTATGGTTATTACAGTTCTTTGAAATGGCTAAATAACATTCTAATTTCATGCTTAAATGTTCATATGGTGCTGTGTATATCTGTCATCTTTCATATTTTTCTATAGATAAATATACTTTGTCTAGTACATCTTCAGGAATACTTTTTGTGACTGTGACTTTTAAAAGTTGGACTGGCCATAAACAGCTCCTTTTCATAAACGCCTTAGCAACACAGAAGCAGAGGCTCCACTAATATCAAAGACATGCTTCTAGTCTTTGTGAATGCTAAGGAAGATGATAGCCAGCAGTTTAGCATAGCTCTACACAAAACTCTGTACTGTTTTTTTTCAGTGTAATTTATAACCTCTTTGAGCATAATTATCAGTAGAAAAAAAAAACTAAATTGATTTTGGAAGATTAAAACAAAAAAAATTGTGTTTAGCTGAAAAATATATTAGGAAGCAAATTGGTTAGGCATAAATTATATAGTGTAAATTACATACTTTCTTCCTAGTAAAAAAAAATGCCTTTTACAAATTGTTTTATCTTTAGTAAAAGACTGAAAATTATTAAAATGTCATTGAGAAGTGGAAGCCTTTTTTTTATATTCTTTTTGTTCAAAATAAGTGTGATCATCTTGTAATGCAGGAATGTTTGTAATATTAAAAAGGTCAAGAATTTAATTTATTTTTATTTACAAGTCTTGCTGTGAAAAAAAGCCACACTAGTAATAGATATCTAAAAACCTATCTTATACCAGGGTGGATCTGGTGTTAGTATTGTTTGCTGTGTCTGTGCACCTCAGGATCTTGAGTGCATGTGCATGCATGCAAACACACACAGAGGGGAATTTCAAAGCAAAAAAAATGGCCATTGCTGGTGTACAATTAAGACCAGTCTGTCAGAGAAAAAAAACCCCAACATAGATAATCAGGAAGATGTCTTCCAAGATATGTGTGGTGTAACTTTATCTACCACAGATACTAACGGAAGACCCGTGTGTACAAGTATGCAGATATGCTGTCACTGATCAGCTTTTAGGCTTCAGTTTTGACTACTTGGACACATCTGAAGTCAGTTGTATGCTGGCTTTTTAGATCATCATACTCAGTGTGAATCAAAAAAGAAAATTTGAGACTAAAGCTGAATAAAGCAAAATGCTATTGCCACTTTAGTCATATCTGCACATCCCCACGTCTTGATTTCTGCAATGTGGAAGCTGGACCATTGAGTGTTTAAAAGTTTGCAATTTTGAAAATAACGTGTCCCACAATACATTGTTGTGGAATGATACAATTTGCTTGTTGAATTGTCCCTTTACATAAGCCCAAAAAAAAAAGAAAAAAAAGAAAAAAAAAGAAAATGAAAAAATAATTTTTTAAAAAAGAAATCCTGCAGCAGTAAGATACCAAATCTGCATTCCTGAAAACAATGCCTGTGAACAGTTTAATTATTTTGCTCTTTCTTAAATCTTCTTGCCAGGAATCTTTACTGGATTAAGTATTCAACACCAAGAGATTAAAGATTTCTATCCCTGTAGCTACCACTGCACGTATCTCCACATAATCACTAGGATTAGTTTTCTAAGGAAGTAGATCAAAGCTTTATTTCCTTGTGGGTATCCAATAATAGAGGCTAAGGATAAACCCAACTCTCATCACTTTTGTATCTATCCCTCCACTACTAAATCAAGACAAAATAAGAATGTGTTTAAAGATAAAGTCATTGTAGAAGAAAGCTGCAGTACGCTACCTCAGCTATAATAACAGGAACACAGAAGAGTAATAAAAAGGAACTACAGGGACTGCAAGTTACATAAACTCTTTACAGGTACATAAAGGAAAATAATTAATAAACTGCAGAGCCTTTTGAAAGCATCTGAATAAATATTCACAAGCAAATTCTACTTGTGAACAGGCCTGTGAAGCATGTGTCCATGAACTACAAGATCCTGTACTTCAGTATGATTTGTCCTTTGAAAGCTGATAGAGAACTAAGTGCTTGTTCTAAGCAACAGCACCAAGGAGCTCCATTGTTAAAGGTACAATAACCACATAATAATTAAAGTTGGCACATTGCAAAAAAAACAGGGCATATTTTATTTTTTTCTGGACAGTTCTGGACAGTCATGGACCAATAAAAATACCTGTATTTGTACATAAGATCATTAATTTCTGTAGTGATTTATGAAAAGAGATACTTTGTGTAAGGGCCAATGCCAGTTAGCTAAGGAAGTTTATGCACACTCTGCCTTTTTTTCTGCCAGTCTTGCACTTGAAGCCTACAGGTGTTTGCTGTGCTTCTCATTCTTTAGCTATCCTGTGGTAAAAACATTCCTTTTTGTCAGCAAAACCACTGAAAGTCAAGGTTTCTTGTGACTTTGACAAATCACTTAGTCACTCTGATCCTCATTTTACCCACAAATACCTACCTTGGAGAAGTGTTGTGAAATTCAGTTAATGGTTACAAAGCATTATGAGGTCATTAAGGATGATGCTGTAGAAAAATATTCTAGTATTTTGTTCTGCCAAAGAGGACCCATTTGAAATTTCACGTTTTTTATAATGTACATAAACTTTCAAAATACACAAATCTTTTTACAGACTGTAACATTCTCAGCTTGTGAACAAATAAATGCACACAAACATGCATGTGCACACACACACTTCCTCTTGTGTGAAGATTTTTTCATAAGCTATGTAATAAACATTAAATAATTATTTTATAGAAAGCAATTTATTCTTATAAAATTGTGCAACATACTCTATAAAATCTGTATTAATGTATATTTAAAATTATGTCCGTGCTTTAAAGAACAGACTAAAATCCTGATTTATTTTTTTCTTACATTTGCTAGCATGTTGATCTAAATTTAATTAAAAGATTGTACCACTGAACGAGCAGAAACAACATATTGTTTCACTGTTGCTCTACTAGGGCTTTGAATTTTAATATACATGTTTTGTTTGCAGACTGGGTATAAAGATTGCTGTTTGTTCAATATTCCTATTCCTTCAGCGAACAAACCCTTTATGTATTGTCTTTGACTCTAAAGACAGCCAGTTTTAACATGCTTTTTATACTCAGTTCTGTCTTAGAGCATTTATTCAATAAACTTGTTCTTATAATTGTTGCTGTGCTTAATGTGGGTTTTTTCCCTTCTTTTTCCTCTGTCTCAATCAAATGCTTCTGTACAGCTTTTATACACAGAACTATATGGTAAAAGTGAACCTTTCCATTTTTCATACTTGCATCTGGCCCTATCACAGGAGGGACAAGTTAGATCAGCACCACAGTTTCTCTGGTGCCACATATGGGGTGCTCGGGGCCTCAGGACAGAACCGGGAAAGGGCACAGTGGCCAGGACCATCCCTCTGTTTTCAGTTATATGCTGTGCCCTCATCACGGGACGTGCAGGGAAGCACGGGACATCACAGGGCTCTGCTCAGGTTCAGAGTGCCCACCCACCAGCAGTGTCTTCAGCACTAGCAATACTTCAACCATCTGTGTAGGGTTTCTTTCCTGGAGCCTTTGGTTGACTTCAGCACCTGAGGAGTCCTATGAAGATGCTCAGATGAAGGAGTACGGTCGAGGAGGATTCCAGTCATTCAGCAGTGTGCATGTGCCAGACATCACACATCCAGCATTCCACTTCTCTGTCCTTATAGGTTTATTGTCAAGGATGATTTTTTAACACATCATAATTTGCACAATTGTACATAGGAAAAAAACAAACAAACAAACAAACAAAAAAAACCCCACACCAGAATCTCTATTTTGAAAAGCATTGCTAGAATATAGTGCTAACGAAAGCAATAAGGTGTCATATGTCAGATGCTCTGCCTGACTCTGGGGACATGCATGCAGCAGCATACAAAACTCAGAAAGAGGATTTGAAGTTACAGTCAAGGCTTTTAAGCTACTGTAGCTCCTGTTAGGTATCTGTTCATTTTTGAATGAACATTTCTTCAACTGCCACTTAGGATTCCTGAACATCTTATTTGGATCTCTATGCTAGTTTGGTGTTGGAGGTTCTAAGGTAAAAATTTCAAACTACAACTTTTCGAGGTTATAAAGACAAGCTATAAAAGAAGCTCAGTTAAAATACTTCAAACTGAATAGAATTTGTTTCTGTTCTGAAGAAAAATTGCTCTTCAGAAACATTAATCTATAAGAAATCATTAAGTGCCTTATGCAGTGTTTATTTCTTTTGCTTATTTTTGTGAATGATTAAGCTTTTGTGACTGGAGTTGCTGACAGTAGCTTGCAGCTTGCATAGGTAGATTTTTTTTTGTAAATTGAAATAAAATATTTTTTGTCTAGTAAGCAAAATTCTGGTACTTTATATGTGTATGTTTACAGTTGAAAGATTGCAATACTTCCAAAATAACTAAAGATTCAAAAGTCAAATGTAATTTTTACTTTGTTTCAATTATAAAAACAATCCATTTATTTCTTACCAGGTAAAAGGTCCATTAAACACCAGATAAAGTTTGCTACCTAATCAACATGGTATAGCCAAGTAGCAATAGTAAAATGACTGTGAGTATGGCAAATTTGTTTTTCATTGTTGGTGCATTGTTCCAAGGCATGTTATGCATTGTTTTGTTTTTCCAAGTTTTGTTTCTATTTTTCTGTGCACAGAAATTCAAAGCCTAGCATTCTAGCTGTACTTTTCCTAAATTAATATTGAAAATTTTTACTTCCATGAAATAAAAGCTACTTATTTTTAAGCCCTGACAAACTTAATTTTAGCAAGTATTTTTAGTTTAATGAGATTTTTCTCAACAGCATAAGTGAATGTGAATTAAAAAGATGCAGAAAAAAACCCGAAACACCACATACAAAAAAACCCACCCACCCCCACAAAAAAATCCAAAGCAACCAAAAACAACTAACAACAAACAAACAAGTAGAAGAGCAATGCACAGAAAACTTCTACTGAGATTTTAAGCCTGGCCTGCTGCCACTGACTGTGGTACAAATATTATCTTACAATTACACACCAAAAGTTAAAACACTTGTAACAATTAACTTTCTAGGGGCTGATTATAGAAGTTCCTTAGAGTAGCAGTGGTATATGATTAGATACAACATGTGAGTGGATTTCTTATCTTCATGAGAACACAAGAACTCATACTAAAATAGCAGCCCAGACATTTGTGATTCACTGGGACCATCTCATCTAGTGAGGCCAACAGAAATGATGAACCACAGACATCTGCAGTTAGTCAAAAGTGTTTTTTGTTGAATATTATTATTCGGTGATGACTCCAGCACTAGCAAAATCAAGATTAGACTGTTGTAATTCATTGTATCTAAAATCAGAAACCACTATTACTGCAAAACCAGATGAAAATGAAATTGATTAGCTGACTCAGACTCAAAACATTCCAAAGAGAGTGATCTTCACAGTTCTTCCTCCTCGGTATTGTTCCCAGAGTCCAGTTTAGATAATGTAATCAGAGGTCTCATTAACTCCATTGCTAAATTAATCATAGGATCATAGAATCACAGGACCATAGCGGTTGGAAGGGACCTCTGAAGATCATCAAGTCCAACCCCCCTGCTACAGCAGGAACCCCTAGGGCAGATCACGCAGGAACATGTCCTCAAGAATAGGTTAAACTTTGTTAGTTTCATTTTCACAGCCTGAAGATCCTCTTTAAAATATGTCCTAGTGTAGTCATACTTACCAGCAAGATCAGTTTGCACAGTGCAAACATAATTATGTGAACTCTAACATCTCCTGTGATACCAAACAAACAGAAAACAGATGTATAAAATTCCAAGATTTTCATGGAAGGAATGCAGAAAGCACTGCAGTGATTCCACATAGGATTTGTAGAAACTGTCATTTGGAATAAAATATGATGTGATAAATGACTGAACCATTTCCTCTGAGTTTCTCCCCATTCTCTTACCAGCTACTGCCACTTGTCATTCCTATACTACTGCAAGTACTACCAACTGACATTTGATGCTAATAAGTGTATGAAAAGAGAAGGATGTGTTAGCACTATGTGATTATTTCGGTCTAAGGACAGTGACAAGATGTACTACATGCCACCAGCAAGAAAGAACTACAGTCTAGAAACAGATCTGCCACCTGAAATTGATAATTTCTTTATCACTTTTGTTCATTCCATGAGAGGGATACAGATAATCCATTCTTAACATGCAGCAGGTCAGAAGTTCCTATACTGCATTCAAATACCCTGTTCATGCCAGTAAAATGTGAGCTTAGGCAATTTAGGTCTGATCTTCAAGGACTTTTGAGTATTTGCAATCTACACTGATTCCAGCACGAGTCCTAGGTGTTCACCACTCTTCCTGTAGCTCCCGCAGTGCTACCAACTATGGGAGTTCTAATGCAGACAAGATATTTGTCTTTCCATCATCAGTGTTTTCGATACATCAATAAATCTATATGCTGAAGTAGAGCAGCTGCCAAGAGGTTTTGCATGCCTGAGCTGAAGTCACCACTAGCAAGAGTGGAGCTGTGCTCATGTTAGTGTAACAGTGGGAAATTCTGCTAAATAGGCTCGTTGTAGACACACTTCTCTGCACTGTACCTCTGCTCAATAGATCATTCATGAGCACCCAGCCCCCTCCTCCAGAGAGCAAGTGGAGCTGGGTCATGAGCAGGAAGGGATGGAGACAAGGCTGAGTTTCTTACTTGCAGCTCAGGCTCAGAGCTGGTTTACTGTTGTCATGGCTACAGGCTCCACATGCCTTCAGTCCCTACTTTATGAAAAGAATGATGCAGTGTCTAGCCTTACAGCTGAATATATAAACCAAATTAGTCTACCATGCCTCTACCTGTTTTGTGGCTCACAATGAAAGAAGTAATATATCATGCAATCAGTCTTGTAGCAGTTATATTCTGTAAACACTAAGTCATTACACCCAGACTTTTTTATTTGCTCTTTAGAGTCCCTTCTCAGTATAATAAACTGCAGATTTCAGTAAGAAAGCTGATTCAGAGGAGTCCTCTGTGACTTCTCAGAATTTCTGTAACATAGAAGTTAAAAAGTGCATTTCAAATCCCTTTTCACACTCCATTTTTGCATAATCTCACTCACTAAGCAAGAAGCAGAAAGACACGATGAATGCCTTTTCCAGAGCTACAGTGCTTAGGTGTTACTAGAACCAAACTATTCCTAATATAAGTGAAAACTGAGTTATATAGTCTTGCAGGGAACCATTAACTTTTCCGGAATAGAGTAAGAGCCTCATGTGGTCTCATCGCTACTAGGAGATTAAATAAACCTTTACTGGCACTGGGTAAAGCAGTGAGAGAAGACATGTCCTGTGATACTGCTGTTGTTAGTATTGTTTAGAAGAACAGGAAGGAAAGAAAGCTTCCAAAGTGTGATCTTAATTGAAAGATAAATGTATAAAAGGAAGGAAATGGGTATCAGAATAAAAAAGTGCAAATCTCAGCAGATGATGGTGTATCCTGAATCCTGGTAACAAGAAAAATAACTAGTGTGAAGCGCAGGGTAAGTGTAAATTTGCTTTAATTTCCATCTCCTTACTTAGTCTTTTTTTTTTTTTTCCCCAGCTTGTAAATTCCACCAGTTTTTTTATTCTCTGTAGGCTCATTTAGACTATGCATGTCCATAGGTGGAGTTGTGTGGTTGCATAGTTCACCATCATTTTATGCTCTATGTCCATTTTTACCAATATGGGCCTTATTATCACTTTTATCCAAAATCCATTAAAGCACTTCAGCAGTGTGGGCTATAAATGGCATATATAGCCAAGGAAGTGTAAAGGGATCTCTGTGCAGATAAAGAACAGAAGTGTTATGTTTTTACAGATCTGAAGTATTTATTAAAAAATAAATAAAGACAACTTGATTATCTATCAGGGAAGGAACAATGTGATAAAGTATAAATTAAATATAGTTCCTCAAATGAAATTCACTTTGGCTACAGCAAATTGAATATTTTGGTTCATCAATATATTTTCCTAGTATCTCAAACTACCCAGAGTTTCCCATAATGATATTTTCTATTTCTTGATGCTGTGGAGAGAATAAAAAATAAAGACCTGTGTTCAAAATAACATACCGGTGCGTTGTAGGGCAGTACTCAGTGTCATCCAGGCTGCTACATACTCTGCAGTCTCTCACTTGAAGGGTTTTAATGACTTGGACATTTCATCAAACATTAAGACTGGAAAAGTAAAATAAAACCTTAATAATATTTTTGCTGTAATGACGCAACTCTCTCAATTTAAATAAAAGTTTTTTGCATTCTGTATTTCTCTTATCTAAAGTTAAGAAAAAAGAAAGAAAAAATAGATTTTGTGACAAAAATTGTTCCAAATAGAATAGTCATGCAAGGAAGCACATTTAACTAAGACCCTTTATGGCTATGTGCAGCTGCAGCATATTTGCATCTTTAAAATGATGCCTACAGCATTGAAAGAAATTATACAGGCAATGGGAAAATATCTGTCATTGCCACGAGTTTCATATACATGTGTTTGAATAGGTATGACTATTCTATACACAGAATATAGATACACTTTCTGCAGCAATAAAATAAAATTAATTTTGTTTCTGTATTTATTGAGTGAACAATTTCACATTTTTCTTGGAGAGACACATCCAGTTCATAAGTTCTGAACCAGTGTTTTGCACGTTTTATAGGTATGAACATATAGTACTTTTTATGCAGCCCTTAGTCAACAAAAAATGCTGTGTATATTTTAATTAGTGCTTTTATTTTTTTATGTAAGTTACATGAAACTTTACCAAGGGACTTTCAATTATTTCAAACTGTCCAATCTTCTTTATACAAAATGTATGATATTGGGGAAAGAGCTTAATGAATATGGACAAACACAGCCCACTGCACAAAAACCTATCTGTAAGGCCTTTAAATCCTTGTATTTTGGCCTTGGAACAGGAGGAGGTTTAGACTTCTAAACAGATAGTGAGCTTCTTGTTCAAGTCTGTCTTCTTTTGCACAGATTTGATTTTTTTAAAAGATGTGTTATTGTTTTTTAATGCTACAGATCAAATTTAGTAACACACATTTGCCAGTTAATATAATTAGGAGACTACAAAACTAAGTAACCAATGAGGGAAGCAGATTGTATAAATATTTCATTTCAGGGTTACATAATACAAATATTTTATCATGCATGTGTTGTATGGGACAACATAATGTGAAAGCAGGATGGCTATTAAGTTGCTGACAGATTTAGTCTGTCCTAAATAATATCTAAAGCAAGTTCTTTGAAACTCTTTATATTACCTGTATTTTCAGAGCTTTCACCTGCAGTGTATTGTATTTTTTATTCCTTAATATATATATATATATATATGCGACATAAATAGAGAAAAGAAAGGCATTTCTAAGAAAAACTAGACATAAAATTGCTAGTGGCTTTCCTAGTCTGTAAGTTTTAAGACCAGTTAAGGCCTTTAGATCATGTATTCCAACCTCCTGTATTCACAACCCTTTCCACCCAGATAGCTGACACTAAAGCCAACAAATTGACTTTAACAAAAGCATTTAATATTTTGAGAGCTGAAACAACTGTTCTTTCCCAGCAACAACCAGAAAAGACCCAGGTTCCACCAGAGCCTGAGGCTTCTGAGCATCGAGAAGTTCATTAAGTAAGCAACGGTCAAATGATCTGAGCAAGATGAATCACATTCCATGCCATAAAGGAAAGGAAAATCACAAGTAAATAAACAGCTTCTCCTCAATAACAAACACAAAACAGTGAAACAACAGTAACAAAAACCCATAAGCCCATCTGGTCTGCTAAAAGAGAATGTATTTTTTAATCTGAGACCTGACAACTAGTTTGAGCTCGGGCATGAGGGCTAACCCTGGCCAGCCAACTAAGATTCCTTGTACCTTTTCTGAATTTTAAACTAACCTATCTTATACAAACTGCTCATTTACTGCAGCTTCAAACTAAGATCTGGACACATAAATAACCTTAAAAATACATATGTCACTTGTAAAGGGAAGCAAAATATTATTAATTTCCTCTAGGATATAATTGCCTGAAACTCAAGCATGTTGTGCTTAATCAGTTATTGCCACAGTTTTGGAGGGCAATGCAAATTGTACATTCTCATAAAGAAGAAAGCAAAGCAGAGGAGAGTTCTCTGAAATACAGAATTAGATGTCAAGGCCAAAAGGACCATTTTGAGCACCTCACACCTCTATCCTTTCTTATGTACTCACTCACAGACTTTCTTCTAGAGGTTTCACTTCTTGTCCTTAAGAAATCACTGCAGACTTAGTCTAATGGTTCCACGTGATCTTCCATCTTCTGCCTTTCTGCTGTCAGCTATTTTCAATTTTAACTGGGAAAACACCTTCCTTTAACATTCAGTTGCCTAGTCTGAGCTTCACTTGCTAGGCCTTGTAATACTTTTTCTTCTTCTTCAGTATCAAAGTTTTCCCCAGTACCACCTGAACACAGGGACTGTCTTCTATGAAAAAAGAAGTCCACAAAAACTGAGCCCCATTTAACCTACAAATATTGTCATATTCAGGACTGCTTGAAATTTTTAATGTACCTGCATTATTTTCAAATATAGATGATAAGTGCTGCTGTGCTAATCTAATGTAGCGGTGCTACATATGGGAGTAATATTGTTTGTCTCCTTCTACCTGGTATCTCGGTTATCTCTTAAATGACCAAGGTACACATTTTGCCATAGTCTTTCATTTAAAACTCACCCATACTAAGAGGAAATAGTAAATGGCCAATGTCCAGATGGAGGTCAAAGATGAGTGGTGCCCCTCAGGGGTACATACTGGGACAAATGCTGTTTAACAGTGTCATCAATGACAAAGAGAGTGGGAATGAGATCACCCTCAGCAAGTTTGCAGACAGTAACAAGCTGAGTGGTGCAGTTGACATGCCTGAGGGATGGAATGCCATCCAGAGGGGCCTGGACAAGATTGAGAAGTGGACACATGTGAACCTTATGACGTTCAATAAGATTAAATGCAAGGTCCTGCACCTGGTTTGTGGCAACTCCCAGTATCAACATAGGCTGGGGGATGAAGGGATTGAGAGCAGCCCTGCGGACAAGGACTTGAGAGTACTGTTCAATGAAAAGATGCAAATGAGTCAACATTGTGCACTCACAGCCCAGAAAGCTAACTGTATCCTGGGCTGAGTCAAAAGTGTGGAGAGCATGTTGAGGGGGGTGATTTTGCCCCTCTACTCTGCTCTGGTGAGGCCTCACCCTAGAGCACTTCATCCAGCTCTGGAGTCTTCATCACAAGAAAGATATGGAACTGTTGGTGTAAGTCCAGAGGAGGACCACAAAAATGATCAGCAGGCTGGAGCACCTCACCTATGAAGAAAGGCTGGGGTTGTTCAGCCTGAAGAAGAGAAGGCCCCAGAAAGACCTTTTTGCAGCCTTTCAGTGCTTAAAGGGGGCTTATAAGAAAGATGGGGACAGACTTTTTTAATAGGGTCTGTTGTGATAGGACAAGGGGTAATGATTCTAAACTAAAAGAGGGTAGATTCAGACTAGATATAAGGAAGACATTTTTTACTGTGAGGGTGGTGAAACACTGGAACAGGTTGCCCAGAGAGGTGGTAGGTGCCTCATCCCTAGAAACTTCCAAGGTCAGGTTGAACGGGGCTCTGAGTAACCTGATCTCATTGAAAATGTCCCTGCTCATTGTAAAAAGGGTTGGACTAGATGACCTTTAAAGATTCCAACTCAAATCATTCTATGATTCTATGATTTATGAGTGCAAGTCTACCTACTACACTAAACATAAATACAAAAATGGTAGGCTGGAGAAGTAGTACACATGACAGTGTGAATGGTTTCTTCTTATTTTATTTTCTCTGCCAGTTTTATCACTAAAAAAAAAATAAATAGAAAACAAACAAAAAACCCCACAAAACAAACAGCAACAACAAAGACAAACAAACAAACAAAAAACCACAAAAAACCCCAACCAACCAAAATCCCAGACTTAAGCAAGAGGTAACCAAGTCAGGCAGAGAATATGTGACTTTCACCCTTTCACCACATGTAAGTTTCATAAGCACAGATCAAACCATAGGGATGGATACATCAAACAGCCTGCACAGAAAATTATGTCGTCTATATTTAAGGATTTCCATTGATGAAGAGTTCATAATATGTCCAGGAAATCTACTCCTGTACCACAAGATAAAATGTTCTGTCCCCCTACCTCTGTTCTGAAGAGTTACTGCTAAAATCTCAGCCCATCACCTCTCCATGCCTTTGCAAATACACCATCAACTGCTGATTTCTTTCCTTCTTGCAGTTCAATTTTAAAATTTTCAAACACATACATGGCTCCATCCTGACTTTGTCAAGGTAGAAAACTCTTACTTTGTTCAAATTTTCTATACATTTTGGGGAAACCTCCGTTTTCTACACCTCTGCATTTCTTCTCAGTTGCAGCAAGCTGATGTACATATTTGCTCAAAGACAGTAAACAAAGCTGGAATAGAACTCCCCACATTATCCAGGCTGGATTATAGTCACTTCCACCACAATTCTTCAAAATGTTAGAGCTTTGACAAGCGATAGTGGGTGACTATTCTCTGTGTTAAGGTATTGCTATTTTTGGTCGCCACTTCCATTCTTTATCCAGCTGTAACATGGTTACAGCAGAATTGACAGGTGAGGATGTGTCTGTATAAACTACTTCTCAAAAGTATATGCTGCACCTACAGATTGCTTTTAAATGAGCAAAAGAGGTTCCATACACAAAAGCTCTTCCCCATTACAAAAAATTCAGTAAATATCTGTGATTTAGAAGTATAACCAATTTTTATAAACAACTTTTTAAGAAGAATAGAAATACTAAATCATACCTAAAATCCATCTAAACTGCAATGGTGTGTCCAGAAAAGATCAGTTGGGCCTCTGTTATCTAACAAAAACAGACTGGTGTTGCTCCCCCATGAATCTATAAGTCTCCCTTTCATCCTTCTTCGTATTTAGCTGTCTGCCGTATCCATTTTCATTCTCAGTTCTGTGGCCCTCCCCCAATCCTTGGGAAAACTTACATTATTTTCAGATAGATGTAGTTTTTATTTCCTTTTTCTGATGCTTTAGCTAATAGGAGATACCAAGGGAAGACTAGAAGGAAAAGGGAAATATATAGTGATTTTTATCTCAAGGAGGGTATAAATCTTTTAGAATGACAGTGGTTTTCACTTAGCATCTCTATATCTTCATTCACACATTAGTTGTTTAAAGTTTTCTTAACACTTGTTCACAAATGTTTGACTTCCTCTTTTCCTTCCATGGTACTCAAAGTAGCCCCAGGCATGATCATTTGATTGCAGACAGCTGGTCTCTACAGCCAAGAGAGGAAGCTGAGAAAGATGTTTTCAGAACCTTTGCAAATAGTGTGTATGGAGGGTGAGAGCAATAAACTCCAAAGAGTTTGGGATAGTAAAGACTACTTGGAAATCTGGAGATAATGAAGAACTGTGAGGAGGTTTGCAGCTGGCTGGAAAGATTTTTTTGCATACTGAGTTAAGGGAAGTGGAAAAATTGTTCATGACTCCAAAGAATAAATTCTCAAAACCCAACTGTAAGAGCAATACTGACAGTTTGTGCAGGCTGAACCATTCACAGCCAAACGAAAAGTACTTTGAGATCACTATGCTGTAATGGGCATTAAGAATTACATCAGTCTGAAGCCCAGCTGAGAGAGATCCTATTTATTGTGTTGTTTCCACCATTGTTTTTATTCAGCATATTTTGTCACGCTATAAACCATGCACAGATGAAAGCTGTTCAGTGGTGCCTGGCAAAATCTCAAGCATCCAAACATCCACAGCACTAAACACCTGACTCTAGTATTTGCTGACACATTGAATTTTAATACCTTGGGGCATTTTGACTGTGTTTACGGATTGGTAGACAGGCCAAGCACTTAATGCAGGTCTGAAAACACAGAAGAAAATGTTTCTTAAACAGTCTTCTTTCTCCTCCTTTTCAGGCTCAGCTTTTAAATATGAGGTTATTTTTTAAGAAAATGAAGATTCCTTAAGAGGATATGGGAAAAGTTTGAGGGTATTTTAGTCTGTTTTGCTATATTTTGGAAAACACAGGGATGTCATTTGCTCAAACTTTGTAAAAACATTAGAATTCCTTAAAACCTTAATGATATTTAAGAATTTTTTTTTTTCCTGAATTTCTATCCTAAAATCCTTTTTAAATTATGCTTCAGAGTAATTAAAGGTGATTAATCCTTTACTATTTATAGCACAATAAGGTAAGAATAATAAGGGTATAATGATTATTTATTAAATCAGAGCAAACTCTTCTAGTAGTCACTACCATGATCTGTTATGTCACTGCAACAAACCATAGTCGGTGAGTTTGGTTAGGTCTCCCTATATTACTCTTTCATGTGAAGGAAGTAATGGAAATCATGCCTCTGCTAGCCCAGTTTAATATACATCTTGAAAAAACAAACTACATGCAATATACAAGCAGGATAATATGACCTAAACGAATACAATAGAACCCAGTCCAGATAAATAAAACCAGAATTGCCAAGGCGTAGCATGCCTAGGCATAGAAACTATACACTTATGCCTCTAGAGAATTGCTAAGAAATTATTTTCAAGTTAAAATTTCAGTTCATGCCAAGATATGAAAGTAGAGCCTAATATTCAAAGTCAAGATTCATTCTTAATGAATGAATTTCCTCCTCTCATCTGAGAAATCTTGAAGGTCAACATATTTATGAAACCTGGAAGACTCAGAATTATATACTCAAGAGAAGCTCATCCTATGTTTAGGATCAGATTAAGTGGCCATTATGTGAGAAGTTTAGACCCTGGCAAGTATCTTTGGCAGCCTGGCTTCTTGGTTTCTTAGCACTGTTCAAAATCTTATCTACAGTTAAGGTTATGCAAGAAGTTGAGCTCTTCTGAAAAAAATGGTCTAAAGCTACTAAAAACTGCCTGTTAACCTTAATTGTTCTAAGGATCTTAGGCACTTGCCGTTGACAGTATTCTGAACTTTGCTGCACATTCAACATTTGATGAACTTTAAAGGACTGAGAACATAGCACTGTGCTTGGACTCTCTCATGCAAGCAGGCAAGAACAGAGACAGTTGAGGAAAAGAGAATATATGAATATCAGAAGCTGAGCCTCATTTTTATTTGTTTGTCCATGAGAGCAAAGCTCTCATGCTTTTGTACCTTATACAAAGGGCTGTGGTTTTTTGTTTGTTAGTGAGTTTCTTTCGTGCCAAAGCAGATGATTCTTGGCTTTTAAAAGCTGAAAGTTAGAAGATAAAAGCTCTGATTTACCTGACTCTGACAGATAACTTCAGCCTCTAGCCCAAGCTGAAATTAATCTAAACCCTTAATAAAGCAAAATTAGGCAGAACTCTTGTGGTATCATTAATTAATTTCATAAATTTCAAAGTGGTTTGTGTTCATTAGGGAGAAAGAGAAGAGGAATGTAAGAATTAACAGTAGTTTCTGTAGCCAAAATAAGTGAGGGGCTGTAGCCAATAGTCTGCATTCCCAGGCATGTTGATCATACTTTCAGAGTGGAAAAACATGGGCACTGTAATCAAAGAGCAGGAGGTTGAAGAGAAATGTTTTAGTGAGAACTAGAGAAGATGGATGACAAGGGGAAGAAAAAGGAGTGAAGATCCTAGGCATTGTGCAGTAAAAAGTCAAAACGGAAAGATTCCTCCAGCACTCTTTCACTTTTCACTCCTATCTCAACATCATCTTCAAATCTATTTTTGTTGTATCAGTTGCAGCACACTTCTCCATCTCATTTGCCACATTATCAAGGTCTCTCATTTGGTCTTGATCAGTCAAGTTCCCTAGTCATAAACTTTCTGACTCACTTTCACACATCAGCCTAAGTTTCTATAGTGTAGGAACACCAAAGAACAAAGGTGCACCAACGCAAGGTGATAGCCCCCCTCCTCTTCACACTTAAGTTCCTCATGTAAAAAATTCCTTCAGCCCTGAACCTTCTTATGCATTCTGACATGCACAAATGTTTAAAATCATCACATATGTATGACTTTATTGACTGAAGAAATCCCACCTTAATGACAGAAACTCCTGATTACTGGCTGTTTACCACTAACAACCTCAGAAGATTTAACATGCTGACCGAGAAAAAGCAGGAACAGAGAACGCCACTGTTCTCCTGTTCATTAGATTGAAAGGACTTCTACTTCTTGCTCTGGAACCTACACATATTAAGAGGAGAAAACAAAATTTTTATGAATTTTCAACTTGTGCTCCTTGTGGTCTCAGCATCAAGGGGGTTGGACTAGGTGACTTTTGAAGGTCACTTCTGACCCAGACCACTCTATGATTCTCTGTTCAAAGGAGAAAAAGAACAAAAGGGGCAGTCAGATCAAATGCATCTTCAGGGATTAAGTCCTCTAGCATCATCCATATTCTTCTATGAAGATACATACTGCTACACTAGCTTCACTGTATATTGTTCACATTATTTGTAAGACTCATGTTTGCTCTGGACTTTGAGTCATCAAAATAACTCTGACAAGCCTCATGTCTGTCCTTGTGATCAACCAACCACTTGTGATGTTAATGGCTGGTTATGATGGAAATAACAGTCAAAACAGTTTCATATATAAAGCAGTTTCAGCTTTATATGATCTTTTTTATGTAATTAGATACTTGCTTTCAACAGTGGACAAAGTTTAATCTCCTTCCTATGATGTAAAGTAACTGGCATAAATAAGTCCTAACAGATCAATGAAACTGGGCAATTTTGTCTTTATTTCCTTTTCTTTGCAGATGAATACTTTAAATTACTGATAACAGAACACTTCCACTGAATGACTTGGCTAAACAAAACTTCACAACCAGACTGGCTTGTCACAGCAGGAATGGTGGAA
Source organism: Apus apus (assembly GCF_020740795.1). Taxonomy (NCBI): domain Eukaryota; kingdom Metazoa; phylum Chordata; class Aves; order Apodiformes; family Apodidae; genus Apus; species Apus apus. Next base: position 173,148,381 of record NC_067282.1, read on the forward strand.
AAATGTCTACAGTAAGGGTTCTGAAGTATTAGGGAGGATATAGAACACAAAGAGCTATGTGCTAGAAAAGAGTCAGAATATTTGTTTTCTATACTGACAAACTCTTCAAAATTCTTTCAGGTAACCCTAGAGTTTCAATAAAATGTATTGATTTAAGGAATGATTCACACTTGGACTGGAAATGAAGGTTTTAAAGTGCGATCACCAAACCTATATGGTTTATTTCACAACATCTTACCACTCAACTTTAAAACAAATATAACTCGAATCACAATACAATGATGACTGATGTTTTTCATCAACGCCCAATTATCATTCCATCATGGCACAAGACTTTAAAGCAGAGTCGGCTGAGCCAAGTAAAACAGAAAGTGAGCATCTGAAAATCCAGATCTGTCCTCTTACAATATTACTTACCGAACTGCATTTATTATTTCATAACATGTTAAGTCATGTTCGTTGTATATAGGTATACAAGATGAGGCATTTATTTTAATTTTATGTTCAGATAGCTCATTTCACTAATTTCTGAGTAAGAATCATTTCTGCAAAGAGGTTTTGTTTTAAACAGGGTTTGAATAGGAGTTCTTCTTAGCACTGGTAGGATCAGTTCTCAGTTCTTTTTTATTTCATTAGACTTCTCTAAATATTTGATGCTGAGCATTCATGGGGCTAGTCACATACGTGGCTGGGCATTTCAAGGATATTTCTTAATAAAATCAATACAGTTCCACTGAACCTTCCCTTTTATGTGCAGAATATATTAGAATGCATATTTTGCATTTATTTGTATATATAGAAATAATAGATGTAGACAGGCTAAGATTTAACAGAGAAAAAGATATCTCTTGCTGTTTCTCTGCACTCTCTGACATGACCTGACATGATTTTAGTTGGAAATTAAGTTCCATAATTCAGAAGCAGATTCTTTGGTGTTGGGGTTACTTCAGCATTGTATATAACAGCAACAAAATGACAGGAGGTTATAGGAATAGGAGGAAGTGGTTTAAACATGCAAATGCTTTTAAAAGGTAGGTGTTAAAAGACATACTAGCAATCTATGCAAATTGTTACAGTATCATAGGTTCTATATTTCTTTTAGCCAAGATAATTACCTTATTTTAATACAATATATTATTCATAAACTTTACTTGGAGCACAGGATACATTCCGGCTTCAAGGACTGCAAAGTAACTAACATACAATTTACGTAATGAACACTTCGTATTTTGCTGAAATGCAGTCACCTCAGGTGGGAATAAAAGCAACCATCTCGTAATGTTCAAAAAGAATACATACCAATTCAGGAAAAAAGTAGAGAATGTTACATTCATTTTTAAAAAACGCAAACAAAACACAACCTGTAATGCATGTTAGCTGAGTGCAAAATAATAACTAAAGGTGGGATTTATCTGCCACGTTTTGCTTGACTCAGCTACCTCAAAAAGATAGCAGGTTTTTTATAATCATCTGTGGAAAGAATTTTGGCTTTATCCTACAGCTCAAAGTATTGTATCTCCTGTACTGCACTTCCTAATTCTGAATCGGTGCTATGGTTCAGTTCTATAGTTGTTTGATGGTTTACAGATTTTTGAGAGAAGAAACAGCAGACCCATTCTAATGGGGGGTGGCATTTTAATGCACTCGATCTTTCACAGAAATGAAAAATCTGAAATAAAATGTTTGCTTTTCAAAGATCTCTTCCAATTTTCTTTTTTAAAAAAATCTAACAAACTCTGAAAAGCATTCAATTTTTCACTTAGTTTAGTACACAAACCAAATTTGAGTGAATTGGTAGTTAAATTGTTTTTTCAAAAGGCAGACTTACTTGATTCTCATTTTCTTTGGAGGATAAAGGAGAAATGTGTTCTACCATATTTTCATTTTTTAATCAAGCCTTTCTGAAATAAACAATTTTATCTCTTGATTCATTATAAATTTTTATTATCAGTTCGAATGAAATCATATACTCGAATAAAATGTCTTCTGGTACATGCTCTGTAATCATTGGAACATGTCATTTCAGCATCACACCAGACATATGACATATACTTTCTGCATTTAGTTGTCTGTTCTTTTCAGATAAGCATTTAAAGCAAAAAAAGCAAACACACTTTCATAGAGATTTACAAAAACATTCTTGACTAACTGCTTGTGTGACATTTTGATTCCAAATCCATTTCAGTTTTGATTTTTGTTTGTATTATATTTCCTATATTTTACCTTGGGGAAGAAGAGATTATAGAGATAATGCCTGTTAACTTTGGCTACATGTCTTATGAAAACCAATATGAATACAGTATATTTTCCCTTAACAACTTGGAAAATTTCTTCCAAGATTCCCAAAGGCCCCTTTATACCTGTCCAGCAGTATAAAGCAGACTTAAAGAGGATGCAAATAGAATATTCATTCCCTTTAAAGACAATTTGCATTACTTACACATAGTGTGAACAAGAGCCATGTCCCAGGCAGCCTGTTTCCAACAGGACTAATTTTTGCTCTTTGTTCAAAATTGGATTCAAACAAAATTATCTCTAGGAGAGGGATTTGGTTGACCTTAAAGGATCTTAAAACCTAACACTTTAATTTTTATTACTCCATTTAACTTATACATGCATATTACCAGATGTCAGTTCACACTATAACCCCATGGAAAATAACTTTATTACATGCGGGTAACAATCCATCACTCGCCATCAATTAGAAATTCGTGTCAGAGTGCGAAAACAATCTACATGCTGTCTGATTGGATACAGTGTGTGAGTCTTATCTTAAAAAAGAACAGTTCAATGTCAGGCTGAATTTTGTGCTGTGCTGAAGTCCTGAATAACAACAGTACTACATGCAAGTCCTCATTCTTCTGTTGCAAATAATAATTCTCCTCTTTTGACTTACCACATTCAAATATTTCAGTTGTTGATCCCAGAATTGAAGGTTGTGACACTTACAAGTGGAGGTTGAGACATTAATAGAACTTTTTTTTTTTTTTCCTGCTCTTATCTGGTATTATGAGCTTAGTAAATCGTATGTTTGCTTGCCTGTCGAAGCTTGGGTTGACAGCAACACAGGAGACTGAACCCCTGGGTGAAGCTCACAACTGTAACTAAAAATGTGATATCTAAAAAAAAATGTGATCTGCTAATTAACAGCAACACAGATAAAGAATGAGCAGTGAGTAAGAACAATTACATAGTATAAAATTATTTCAGGAAAATTGCTTTCTCTGCAGCAAAGAAAATGTGCATTATGACCTCTTCAGACATAAATAGAGTTCTTCTCATCCGTGTCCAACAAACCACAGGTTCTCATACTGCATATTCTTTTGGTCAAAAGTTAAGTTATGCTTTGGCTAAAAATGCTGATAATTGTTTGGACTAATGTCTTAGGTATGTATCAAGAAACAAAGTTAATTACCCACCTCTCCTTCCATGCTAAACAATAATGGGCATTGCAGAAGAACATAGACATGACATGCATCCCATGTATTTAGGTGGGATACTGTTCATCCAGATCCTGCCTTATTTCTATGCAACAGTTGTGCCTGCTTCTTTTCAAGGATTATTTCATGTTTCTAGCCACTTGGTTTCAGCTGCCTTATATACCCAGAGTAATGCCCTATTTGGGGAAGACAAGCATCCATCCTTTATCGAAAACTATCATTTAGAAAAATTGTATCAGTTTCTTAGATTATCCTGCAATCTAGGATTAGGCATGTGTTGAATTATGACAACAATGAATATGAATGCAAACTTATTTAGAAAACTTTCATGTCCTTCCTTCAGCAGGTGGAATGTTGTGGCCAGGCGGATCCTGGTTTGCAACTGATAGGTAATGGAAATTTGAGTAGTGTCGTCCATATACACAGACGCCTCCTGGAGCCACAGTGACAGACCTATCTTTATCTACTCTTTTCAAACTGCTGCAATGTCTTTCAGGCACCTCTGCACTACGCGTGGCTCTGTGGATGCTGCATTAGCAGCTGCCTGGATTGCACCTACACAGGGCTCAGACAAAGACCTATATGAAGGGCACAGCCTGTTAAAACGTGTCTTATACCTAAACCAGCATAATCTAAACCAGGTGCTTCAGCCAATTTCAGGCAGACATCTGCTTTCTTTAATTGTATATAAACTGATAAAGCAGGAGAATACCTTGGTTCTCGTGTAGTTCTAAAGATACTTTCACTTACAGTATTTTCAGGGCTAGTTTGAGTGATAATTTTTCAGCAAATACTGATGTACACCTTGCTATTTGTATTGTCACTGCTTGGGATAACTTTTTAAGACTGCCTTCAAAGATCAAGACAATAAGTATGAGGGATAGCAAGATTACTATATAGAAATGTGTAAGGTAGTGTACATGCAGTCATGATGCGTTCAGGATATCACAAGGAACCCTAAGCAATGCAAATTTCAGCACTGGATTGTGAATAGTTACTACATGGTACGTGAAGTCTATCTTCATGCTGCCCATTGCATACCAGTGTTCATGTAGTACATGATCTGAGGTGAGACATATTAGCATATTAGCACACTTATTGTTCTAGGGCACACTTACCAAAAAAAACAACAATGTAAGTTACAGAACTTTCAAACTGCTGAGGTGCCAATCTTGACCACAATTTCCTAAGATTATTCAGTTTATAATTGCACGAATAAAATTGAATATCCATATTGCCTAATTACATGTATATCCTCTAATGGAATAATTAAGATACCAAATGTTACAATTAGAGTGTGCCATTACTTAGTAAACAGCTTTTCAAAGCTTTGTTTCACTCATTTTAAATTACTTTCAGGAAACACAAATTCATATGCAAGTTATGGTACACTGTAAGAACATTACAAGCTGTATAATAATGCATATTCACAAGGGACCAAAATTAAGAATTAATATGGACACTTGACTACCTGTGACTTGATTTTTGAAAACTTAGTTGTACAACTTTAATGTGCTCTTATTATGGTTTATGTCTGGTTGTTTGATACAGAGCTTTTCATTTTGGCTTTTCTACAGAAATAAAATGCATGCTTTAGAATGGTGTAACCAGTCAGTATGTTTGCTCATATTGTAAGTGAAGAAAATATTATTTTTCATTATATTACAAATATGTTTTGCACTAAGTCAGTGGACTGACCTGAGAATTGTCACTTCTATTTCTAAGAAGATGTGACTTCATAAATACACAAACACCTATGTAGTACATTGCTCATTATTGTGTTCAGTGGTTCTGTGGATACTTTCAAAGATGAACAATTTTGCAACAGTCTTTTTCAAATGTCTTTTTTCATCTTGGAAGTCTTATCAGTAAATTTCACCAATATTTGCTTTTTATAGTAAGTATCAACAACAGTAATGTACAACAAAACCCAGTAGTATGCAACACAAATTTCTTTTGCTTCCAGATGCCTTACAGAATGTAAAAAGCTGTTCTCACAAGATTCTGCCTTACAAAGTAATATTTGCAGAGCTCAAGATATAGCCAAATCAAAACGAACACTCAGTCTTTGTCATCAACATCTGTTCCGTACTCATTTTTTTCATTATATAAGATAATTAATAATTACATGAATAATTATACTGTTGAAAACATTAATTTTCCAATGCCCTCTCTTGAGGGCATTTTTAAAATTAAATATTTTTAAAAAATTAAATAAAAGAAATAATACTTTAGGGAAAACAGGTCTGTAATTTGTTGTCTAAAAATAATAAATGTTTCAAACAAACTGTGAGACTGACACGAGCCCAGAATCCAACATATAGATACCACTAGGGGATAAAATGTCACTAGAAGATTAATAAGATACGTCTTTCCTCCTGCATAGCTCTTTGGACTGATTCCTTCCTGCTAGATGACTTAGCTGAACCACCACATATATTTTAGAAAAGTATCAAGTATTGATTTTAAAATATTGTTTGAAGACACATCTACTGTGCACTTAGGGAAGTGGTTCCAGCGACTAATTGTCCTCATTCTTAACCACTGTATCTACATATCTAATTTGATTTTACGTGGGTTTACTTTGCCCCCACTGAGTTGTACAATAACATTTTGCCTGAGCTCTCACAGTGTACAAGTGAATACAGGCCTAGGAAGCATCTAGTAAGAACCGAATCCCATAAGGCCAAGTTGTGTCTCCTGAGGGATCTTGGTTCAGCAGTGACTGACAAAGAAACAACTTCACATTGCACATCCTGTTTTAATCCATTCCTTATTCTCTGCATTTATATTTCGTCATTCAACTTTTTTGATTGAAGTATGATACTATGTGATACCTAATGATACACTACAGATCAAATTTTGATCAAATGATTTTGATCAAAAGTTTAATATCATTGAAACAAGTGGATTAACCTATCTTGACAAAATTGTAATAAATTATCCTCTTGACACTATTTTGATTGTTTACTGAGCATTATTCATCATTGAGCTTATTTACCCTGTCAGATATCTAGCTGTTTATTTAAGAACTAAGAAAACATACCTAGAAAAAAGCTGATCTTCTCTTTCTCTTTTTAAAACTATCATTAGGAACAGTAATTAATGATGATGATACGGAATAAATATATAATCTTTTTCCCAAAATGGAGAAAGGGAGTATTTGTCAAACACACACTTTTCTGATTATCAATTGCACAGTGAACAAAACAAATATACATAATGAGAGGTCATTAAGAGGAGAAGGAAGGTCTCCATAATGAACGGCCGTTTTAGTCATCATATTCCAGATGAAAATGATATCTCAGTGTATGTCAGCAAAGGAAAAGTCTTATTTTCTGCATTTGAAGGACTACATACTATGTATCTTCTGACTGCTTCCAATACTAAATATAACTAGATGAACAACCACTGAGACAAACTTTCAGTATGGTTTTGCATCTTGTGTTTAAGAGATAAACATTAGTAGTGATTTTTTGTGGATTTATGATAGAGTTCGGAATTGCTGGTTAGCTTCCAGCAATAACTGAAGCTGAGAAAGCCAGCTCTCAATAAGGCTGACAGATTATTAACGTTTTCCTTCAATAACTAGCGCAGGGGGAAAAAAGTACAAACTCAGAATTGTATGGGGCTGTTATCACCCTTCCTGTTTGGAGGTGTATGATTTTTACTTCCTTCATGTTCAGACAAGCCCCTGCTAGCTTCAGACTTACTTTAAATTCCTTGGAAATGATGTAGTAATGGGTCTAGTTCCTACAATTGAAGCATAGTTTTAACTAGGTCATCAGCTCAGCAGAACTGTTAAGATGATGGTACAAATTTTGCAGAATTTGCCCCCAAGTGACCTGGACTTCAAAGCTTTCTTTACTTATTATCATCACATTATGACATGAAGTTCCCACAGTGACAAATGCTGATAGGCTTATACATGATCCTAGTGTTTCAATCGTTCGGGGTTTTCCTGAAGAAACAATTGTCATTAGCTGGGTTCCACACTGAGGTGTGAAAGGAGTTAAAAGTTGAAATGTAGGACATTGGTATGGTAAGCAGGTTGCTTCAAAGATCTCTCTCCAACTGGCATCATGCCCAAAATGGAAGGCCCCATCTGCAGATACTTGTTAGAACTGTCAGTCACCCACACTGTGGGTATCTGCATATAGGCCTATGTGTGCATGAACAAAAAGTGTCCTGGCTTGCCAGCACACCTGATTTGGTCATTTACCTGTTTGCTTTTTATGTTGTTGTTTTATTTTCTTATTGCTCTTTTGCACACATCATCTATTATTTTATTATTGTTATACCAGAAATACACGATACTATGAAAGGAAGTTGTAGAAGGGTATATTTCAGAATGAGGGTATGCAACACTATGTCAACAGCCCATGTTTCTTGTCTTTAAGGAGAAGGACGATGGGTAAGTTAGAAAAGCGTGAAACCTTTATTTACTATCTAATGAATCAAGAATAAACTGCTTGTGAAAAGTAATCACGATTTAGGCACTACAGATTCTTTAGGTCTTTGAGACCAAAGATGGAGTGACTCCATGCGGTGTGACTCATTATTCCAGATGATGGGTTCACTTGGATACCATGCTAGAATAGAAAAAAATGTCCCATTCTCCATGCTGTAAATGCTCAAATAGCAGTGGATTGTGTTTCAGAGTTGATGTTGCATCCCTGATCACTTTTTAATCATCTCCTGTTAATAAAATGAGGTGATCACTGAAGTAACCAGCCCTTCTTCTGGAGTAGCCTGGCTATGGTCTCCACATTTCTCAAACGCAGAGAAGTTCTGAATGCCAACAGGATACTATGTTTTGCCTTATGAGCAAATATAAAAGAGCTGACTCTTGCCAGCTCATTGCCAGCATAAATGCTTTAGAAATAGACCCGGCCATCAACTCCAGTAGTGGCCTGATCACAGGATAGAAAGGGAAGCTGCATTCATTGCAGCATTTCACTGCACAGACAACCATTGATCTTCACACCACACAAATTCTACTTTCTTCAAAACAATTTTAAGGCATGTTCTCTGTCTTCTACCTCTCTTTTCAGCTGCTCATAACTACCCCTTCCTTACTGTTCTTGTACATCTACGCTTTCTAGGCCTGATTTTTATCCCACTCCAGCCAAGAACTAGGTTAGTTTGAGCAGGTTATATAGGGACTTTGAGACAACATGGATCATTTTGACAGAGGATGTGGTGAGCACTGGCAACTGTGAAAAATCACATGTGGTCCAGCCATAACCAGTGCTGTCTCTGTCATGTGCTGTTGAAAATGGAATTTAATCCATGGCTTTTATAAACAAGGACAGGGTTTTCAACCAGCTACCTAGTTACAATTACACTGAAAAGCAAAGAAGGAATAAAAACTATGTGTACATTCAGACAAATCCTGATTACAGCTAGGAAACTGGCACCTCACGTACAGGTGAAGGGTGTGTGTCAAAAAGAAAAGAAATTAACAGAGATTAAAGCAGAACACTGTTGTTTTATAAAGTCATGACTAAAAAAAAAAGTTATATCCATGACTAAATGATGACACATTCTACTAGTGAAATACTGCGCCACCATTGTATTTACTGTAGTACATAATACACGACTTGTGAGCAACGTGAAACTTGCAATGAAATTAGTAATAGTAAATTCTGTTTTATATTTTATCCCCTTAACTCATACATATTTATTCAGGTTTTCTTTCAAATAAATCCAGTTAGCAGGTGAAACAGGCCGACATTTATTCCAAGAAGCATAAGGATTTCCCAGGTGATCCAAGCTCAAGGGTCTCAAATCATGTACAAAACTAGTGAGTTATGTTTTTAGGTTCAAATAAAACAACAAAAAAAAATCAGAGTAGTTTCTTGGGTTTGGGTTTTTAGGGGTTCTTTGGGTTTGGTTTTTTTTTTTTGGCATAGGCCTGATAATGATACAGAACACAAAACACAAGACACTTTTTTTGTTAAAATTATTATGCAAAATTCAAAGCTTCTTGCAGAAAAAGAAATAATAAATAAATCTCATCTGACAATTGCACACATTCATACAACAGCAAAACATATCCCTTTGGGATGGTGTATGTTTTCAGTACGACTAATTCCTTCTGGAGAGTGAAAAAAGAATAAAAGCAGCCAGACTCCTAACTGACAACTTACTAGTGGGGAAAATTTGGTTAGAGATTATGTGCAATTCTAGATTCCCTGGTCTCTACTGCTATTTTGGCCTGACCTGAAAAGGAATGAAACCCTTCTCTGAAGCATTGCTTACATTCTTTAAAACAGGATTTGGGAAGTAGTGCAAGCACATTGAATGATTCAGCACATGGAGTAAACTGGACATGGAATTACACTGAGAAAATCATTGTTAATGTGGGGAAATGATAGAAAAGGACATATCCTCTTCATGTTCTACCTATTGTTTTGCTTTTTTTTTTTTTGGTTAAGAAATAAAACCAATGTCACAATGATAAAAGAACCTCAAAGACTGTAAAGAAACAACTGGAAAGACAGAAAGTATGCTCAAACCCAATTTCCACTATTCCTTTCACTAAGCTGTTCAACTTTTACTTTTCCTGATAATGAGGAAAACTGATATCTCTAGAGTTTAACTTTTTAAATGTTTAAAGATATGAAAGGGCAAATGCAAAAAATATAGTCTGGAAATTAGGCAATCAGTTCCTCACAGGGGTTGCATTTTCATGCTTCTGTGAAGTGACCTGGCTGCTAGCTAGTCCAGTGTAATAGTAATACTGATTATTAATAATAAACATCAAAATACCATGCCAGGTATACGTCATTTTTTCTCAAACATCAACAAACTATTATTCCCTCATTTCAGGACTGCTTCATCTAATTGTCCATTATGTTAATCAAGGCAAAGTGTGGCTACTTTCTTGTGAACAGAAGCCTTTGAAATAGCTCTGACTTCCTTAAGTCTCATTCTTGGTTGTCTTAATGGAAGAGCAGCACTTTTAGTCCCAACATTTTCAGTTGTAAAACCTGCAGCACTGTACTTAGAGGTAGACTTACATGTGGATTTAGTAATTGAAAAGTGTGTGGTGGGCATACATTATGGGATTTTCAATGCTAAACCCTTTTCCCATCAGCTTGCTCCAGCAAGCAGACACTAAAAATGCATATAGGGGCATTTTACAGCCAGTGGAAAGAGAGATTCCCAATCCTGTTAGGCTCCTACTTTTTTAAAAGGCCTGAACACATTTCAGGGCCATCATCTGACATAAATATGCTGGGAAGTCTAGGCCCAAGTTAGTTCTGTAAGTCTGTCTTAATGGTTGTCTGCATCTTTAGATGGCTGAATACTTCTCAGTCTCTGCATGCTTGTTTGTAAATGTATTTAAATATGTATTACATAAAAGTGAATCTGGAAATCATTAGATATTAGTGAGCAGGTCTTTTTTTTTTTTCTTCTTCATCTTCTTTTTTCTTGTTTCTCCTCAGATCTTTTGCCAGTAGACCTTTTTTTACTGGAATATATAACAATGTGAAGTGTATGGGTTTGCAGCAAGCAGTCCAAGGCACCTGCACCCTTATATGCACTGACACTCCCACCATACTGGCATACCCAGGTATCATATCAGCTTGCGGCTTTTGTTTGTTCTAGCACATTTTCAGGTGTGAGATGCTCAATGAATTACTGACCTGAATGTTTTATTTTCTAATTCCAGCCTTCGTTGTTCTCTTGATGAATTGCTCACTTAGTGTCTAAAAAAAATAAAACCATCGATATCAATGATAGTGCCAACGAACTGTGGCAAACTAAAGCATACAGCAGATTAACAATCACTGTATGTGAGAGGCTTATGATATAATGATGATGATTATTAGTGTAAATAATTAGAATATAGTACAACTTTAAATTATGTATCATCTGCTTTATACTCAGCAGATAATTAATAATAAAGTTATGGAGGAAAATCAAGCTATTTTAATTGTTTACATTATACAGATGTAAGTTGAAACCTAACTTAAACCTCACTGCTATATTGATAGGGAATATGTATTTTAAGTTGCAATATGTTTAATGTATGATATTACAAGACTTAGATTCAACCCTGATTAAAACAAAGTTCATCCAACTAATGTTTAAGAAAGATCAAGTTACAGAAAAGTCCATGTTTATACCAGTAAAATAAACTGTACCCTACCAGAAGGCTTTTAGAAGTAGACATGCAAAAGCCATTATATATAAAGAAATTTGCCCTATTGATGTGATAAACACATTTTTATTTCTGCTGCTGGCATGAAAAGGAAAGTTGTCTTTTTTTCCAGCTTTCAGTTATTTAGAATACAAAAGATATTAAATGATTTACAACTTTGTTCACATTGTTGTATAGTTACTTTCCAGCCAAATTAAACCAAAGTCAAAAGTATGCTTTAGCTCTCCCTTCTGCCACACAGCAATTGGTCTAACCTCCCAAATTTTAATTTAATTTTAACTTTATTTTGATGAATCAATTCTGAAAGAAAATATGCATACCCATATTTAAAGCCTCTATTTACCTTTCCCTTTGTCTTCTTAACAGAGGTAATCTGGAGCTTTGTCCTAGCAATATAGATGCTAATTTTACTATCTGGGAAAATCACAGCCTGTGACTCTATCATACCACACAGAAAACTCCACTCCTGCTTTCCATTGTTGGTATCTAAGATAAATTTTTGCTAATAATTTTATTTTTTCTCTCTTTCTATCTGACTTTTATACAATTCATAATAGTAATGTCTTTCCTTCTTAGCACAGAGTAGAGAAAAAATATATGAAGGCTGAAAAGACAGTATGAATCTGGAAAAGCTGCTTTATCTCTACCAAATAAATATATATCAAATAACACGTAGTAAACATGCTAAAAGTTGTCAATAATTCTGTAATGTGGAGGCTACAAACCCAAAAATACATCTTTAGAATTTACTCTAGGATGATACCTTCTTCTGAAGTTTCTTAGTATCAGTGAGATGTAGTCTCACCTCAGTAAGGACCTTGCTGGTGCACAGAACTGATGTTGCACTTCCCCTCTGGTCAAAGTTAAACCTGGTTGTAATTCATAGTCTTCTATTGCTCATTTTACCTCAAGCTCCACTTCCTTCTTTCATTATACCCTTCAGATCCATCAGGGTAAAATGTTAATGTAATTTATTTCTAACCCATTTTGGTCAAAAAGATCCAAGTTATGTGACATTTAATCTACTGCGACTAGTATCTGTCTGACTGAACTGGATTAAGGAGCAGTTACTCACACAGTTGTGGACCTGGGCTGCAGATCCTTAACTAGCTAACTGCTGGGTGCTGCACCCCTACACATCCCAACTTGTCCCTGCTCCAGACTGTTCTTTGTAACTTCCCCAGGTTCCTCTGGCCCAGTTAGAACTTGCTGAATCTCCTAAATATGCAGAAAACAGCCCAAAGCAGGACTGGACAAAGACCAGAGTTGGTAAAAGGGAGATGACAAGAAAAAATAACTAAGAAGGAATACGAAGGAGAGGAGGTGAGGTTTAAGCAGGAAGCCAGGTTCTCAGGGCAACAGAGGTTGCTGGGGACAGGGACCTCCTCACCCTGTCTGGAGGCATCCAGGACAGCAGAGGTGACTGACTGCAGTGGACCTGTTCCTTCATTCCCTAATCTTGTTCCCACCACATTAAAGGGCGTGTTGACAATAGTTTCAAAAAGGCCAGAACAGTACTCCAAGTGAATAACAAACAGGGTATCATAGAATCATAGAGGTTAGAAAGGACCTCCAAAGATCATCAAGTCCGACTCTCCTGCTGCAGCAAGAACACCTAAGGCAGATCACACAGGAACACATCCAGACAGGTCTTGAAAGTCTCCAGAGAAGGAGACTCCACAACCTCTCTGGGCAGCCTGTTCCAGTGCTCTGTCACTCTCACAGTAAAGAAGTTTTTCCTCATGTGGAACTTTCTGTGTTGTAACTTGGTGCTGTTTCACTTCATCCTATCACAGGGCACCACTAAAAAGAGACTTGCCCATTCGTGACATCCACCCTTCAGATATTTGTAGACATTAATAATGTCCTCTTTTAGTCTTCTCAAGATTTAACAGCCCCAGGTCTCTTAGCCTTTCCTCATATGGTAGATGTTTCAGTCCCTTAATCATCCTTGTAGCCCTCTGTTGGACTCTTTCCAGTATATCCATATCCCTCTTGAACTACTGAGCTCAGAACTGGACAAATACTCCAGATGTGGTCTTACAAAGGCCCAGTAGGCAAGGAGGAGAACCTTCCTTGCCCTGCTGGCCAAACTGTTCTTAATACATCGCAAGATACTATTGGCTCTCTTGGGCACACGGGCACATTGCTGTCCCATGGATAACTTGTTGTCCAGCAGGACCCCAAGGTCCTTCTCCATGGGACTGCTTTCTAGTAGGTGAACTCCTAATCTGTATTGGTGTATGGTGTTTTTTCTCCCCAAGTGGAGGAGAAATATATACTGGAAATTTATACTGGGATAAAGACATGATGAGGTAATGGACTATGCCAAGGAGGAACTTAGGTGCATCCAAAGATTTTAAACCCATTTTGCCAGAGATTTTGGCATGGAGTTCTGGAATAAAAGAAGAAACCTGCTGCCTGAGGTATTTTTAGCTTTGAACTCCTTCCTAAATTTAGGGCGGGAGCAGATGTTCTCTCCTTTCACCAGCTGGAGGTTCCTGCCCCAGCCCACCTGTGACTGAATCACTCTGTGGGGCAACTCCCTATCTCACCCCAAGGAAATTCAGCCAAGCTTGTGCCAACAATCTGCACTATTTGAGCTGATCTCTCTGTTGTGCCTGTAGCTAATTTGTGTATGCATGTGTTAACAGCCTGAAGAAGGGCAGGAATAAGCAGCAGTTGTGAGTGAGAACTGGGACCCCTGGACCCAGCAGAAAGCATCTGTCCTTGATTGCAGGTCCATAAACCAACACCCTTCTCACTGAATGCAGTAGAAGAAATGTATTACCCTTCTCTTACTCTATAGTGCAATAATTAAAGCCCTCACCTCAGACTGAGGAGACAGTTTTAATACTTTTCCTGCACAGGGAAATGTTCATCCACATGCTTTGGATGTCCAGCTTTCAGATTACTGAGCATTTCAGAGCAGGATAATTTGTCCTTCCTTCTGCAATGAAATCTAATGCAGAATATTGAACCCCTTGCAACCTAGTGTAACTCTTGTCATCTAAAGCTTCACATATTCACCCAGGTCAGAAAGATCACTCACTCCCTCCATGAGTGTCTTCCTCCTGACTATCCCTAAGCATGCCACCAGGAAGCAGCTGTTAGACACGGCACTCTGTCAGAAACAACACCTCATAGTCCACTTGCTGAGATAAGCTCTCAAGCAGAGAAGGAAATTAACTGCAGTTTAACTCTGTAACCACAAAACTAAAAGGGGTATTATACCTCCTGGTCTCACTTTATAGGAAGAGCAGAAATTAAGATTTGATCTGACTCTGCTGACTGGATTAGGCCCTGTCAGCCAGCCAGGCAGAATGATGTCTAATTTATATACCTCAAATACGTTTGAAACCTAAGCTGAAGTTGCTCACATGATGATGCTTTGCAATGCCAGGGTATGAACAGTTACAAACACTTAGACATGGAAAAAATATAAGTGATAGAAACTTCACTATTTGTAATAATCAACCTCTGTACAGTTAAGTGACAGCCAAGTAGGCACTTTGAGGCTACGTATTTTAGACTTGGCAAACTTGAAAGGCACTCAAGATACCTGAATCTATTTTGTTTATTAAGTACAAAACCCAAAAGGTAGCTTCTAGCCTAAAGCATGTTTTCACCATCTTAGAAGATGGTGGTTGTATGACAGCTACTGTCTAGCACACGGTCTCAGGCAGGGCAAGGGTCAGGAGAGACGTAGGAGACCTTGCTGGTGCAGCACACCCAGAAGCAGCATGGGCTGCATAGCTCCTCTTTGTCTTGGTCCTTTCCCCCTTTGCAGCCACTTGAAATCACAGTGACCAACACTAATCCCACCCTTTGTGGCTGAGTTTGTGTGCAAGCTGCTTGTTTACTGAACCTCCAGTCCTGGCTTACTTTCTGCTGCCAGGACTTTGAGGCCTGTTTTCCACCAGCATTCATTAACTTTAAGTTATCATGCAGTGTGCCAAGTTTCCATCAGCCCAGCAAAAACATTCTCAATTCCAAACCCTGTTTTCCTCATGGAAGCGCTCTACACTGTAGACTTACTGAGCTGTTTTGGCCAGAGAAGTCTGTTTATACAGTTAAATTTTCCTAAACTGATGGTAGTACACACACTTTAATAAGGCAGATTATTATAGTGGTCACTGGGGCTAGTGCTTTCTAAAAATCAAAACAATGGAGGGGGGAACTCACAAACTTAAAAACACAAGCACAGAAAAAAATAAGCTGTAAACATATGTAGAATTTTGGTCAGAGATGCCTTAGGATTCCAATGCTGTAAATTTAAATCCTAATCCTAACACTGTGATCCCGAAATTAGTTTACTTTTCATGAGAATCAGTGAATTAAACCTCTTCAGGTCTTACTCAGAGATTAAACAGGAACCAGTGGTAATAAATGTAGCAAACAAAAATATTGCCTGGCTGAACACTAGAGATTTACTTTGGCCAACTTCAGGAAATTCTGTGACCATGCAGGTATGCAACTCCCAGAACAACTGAGTCCTTAATTCCTGTCCACTGAAGTAAATAGAGGTGAAGTAATTGAATCAGCTGAGTTCTCAGCTTGCCTCCATCTACAGATTGCAAGGATGTGATCATAATGACTAACTGCATTACTAATACCTGGTTGTTTAAATCACGAAGGAAAAACTGTTCAGTGACTGTTCAGTGGGACGAGGTAACTATTCTAAATAAACCAGAATTTCATTATTTTTCTACACAGAGAAGATTTAGAAATTTGCATCCTGTTTTGAATTACACAGCACACTTGAAGACGTATCCAAATTTTTGCAAAGGGAGCTGGAATCCCTTCATCAAATAGGAGGACCTAACTTTAGAAATGGTCTCAACAACACAGTAATGAGAAATGATCAATATGACAATGATATTTTAAAACCTTCCAAACGGGATGTAAGGAACTGCAGATCAGGAGATCTTTGGCTCATATTAGGAAAAATCATATAAGCTTGTACTAAAACCTTCCCATCATCAATCAAAAAGTGATTAACATTTTATAATAGGGAAGAGCAGACACTGCTTTTGCACAAGGAAGTCATACCTGATGGATTTAACAGAGGCTTTGAAAGGAGCTCAAGAGCCTGCACATGTGGGAATACCAGGTTATGTAATGAGTGTAGATTTCCAAATAATTTTACAGCATTTGTCTCTAAGAAACTAATCTGGCATCATAGCACGGAAGATTCCCTCAAAACTTCAGATCTGATAAAAGTATAGAAACAAAGAGTAGAAACAATGAGATGACTTTACAAGAAAGGAGATCACTAGGATCTGTGCTGAGGCTTGCATTGTTCGATATAAGAATAAATGATTGTCGTGGGTTTAGGCCCAACACGACAACAAAGGAGCAGCCCCATGGCTTCCCACTCAACTCCCCCCACACACACACACTCTGGGATGAGGAGGACAAAGCTCATGAGGTCGAGACAAAGGACAAGGAGGGTTCTTCACCAATTAAGGTCCCGGGCAAAACAGATTCAACTTGGGGAAAAAGTAATAATTTAATTTCACACTAATCAAACACACACAGAACACAGAAAACATAAAGAGCAGTGACTGCATATGTTACCCCACCCATCCCTTCTTCCTGGGCCGAAATCACTTTGTTCCCAGTTTCTCTCCCTCCTTCCCCCCAGCAGCACAGGGGAACAGGGGATGGAGTTTAGAGTCAGTTCACAGGCTGGTGGTTCCTGCTGTGCCATCCTCCTCAGGAAGAAGGATTCCTTACAGCCCTTCCCTGCTTCCCCACGGGGTCCTTCCCATGGGAGAGAGTCCTCCACGAACCTCTCCTTTATGAGTCCTTCCCACGAGGTCCGGAGCTGCTCCAGCCTGGGCTTCCCACAGAGTCACGGGCTGCTTCGGGAACAAACTCCCCTGGTGCCGGGGTCTTCCAAAGCTGCGCACTCAGAGTTCACTGGCAGCAAATCCTCTGGCCACAAAACCCAAGTCCAGTGGCCAAGTTCACCCCTCCTGGCCCCTTCAGGGAATGTTCCACCACATTCCTCCACGAGTGCAGGGGGACAGCTGCCATCTCGCCATGGGTTGCAGGGAAACTCCTGTTTGGGCACCTTCTTCCCCTTCTTCCTCATCAACCACCAGCACCGCTCTGCTTCCACAGCACATGCTCTCCTTCTCCAGCACAGCTCTTCTCCCCCAAGTGCCTCTCTGCTCAGGTGTTATATCAGTTCTTTCGTATGTTAATGGCTGAGGCGCATCTATTGTCCCTCTAAGGGCTCCTTGGCTGGGTTTGGAGCAGGGGGAGCTTCTCAGCTTCTTACCGGAGCCACTCCTGTGGCCCTTCCCCCGCTACCAAAAATCCCACCAAACCAAACCAGAACGAATGATCTAGAAAAGGAAGAAGATCGTAAGGCAATGACATTTTCTGGTCATTTAAGGATTTAAAAATTAATATTCATCTTGCTTACTGGCTATGAAATGAACAGTTGGGGAAAACGTAACACTTAAAAGTGTAGGATCATAAATAAAACCAATCCTACCTAGGTGTATATAGTGTTGGGCTGTTTAAATCTTGGAGTTAGTGAAAAACTCTGAAAATCTCCTCATTTCTCAGTATTGGTTACAAAGGTAAATAGAGAAAGTCTTAGAAGAGAGAACAAAAGTTAAACTGTTATTATGCTATTATTATAAATCTATGATAGGTCATGATTTTTATTATTATTTGCTGTTCTGATTACATTCATGTTAAAAGAACACAGTGTTATAAAACAGGTACAGAGGCAATAATTATAATCAAAAGCACAAATAATTTGATGTCAGTAGAGGTTAAGTAGACTAGAAATTCTAAGCTTGGGAGAAAGACTCAAAGGATTATGCTAGAAGTCACTGGTGATAATCATAAGTAGAAAATGAATAGGATATAATTATTCAGAAGTTTAAAGGTAAAACTAAAACACAACAAATGAAGTTATCAGACACTAGTTTGGAAGCAAAAAGAAAGAGGTATATATTCACATAACTTATAACTAATTATGTAATACAATTAATTGTCAGAAATGGTATAGAAGCAAAAATCTGAAACAGTTATAAAGCAATAGAAAAAAAATACAGGAAAATAATGCATCCATGGCCTTAAACCACAAAGATATAACTGTTTTTTCAGGAAATCAAAAGACTGCATAATGCTGGAAGAAAAGGCAGAAAAAGCATCACAGCATAATGCCTTTTCCCGAGTCATCCACTGCTCTCCCTGGAGAGAGACAAGGTTCTTCTCTCTGACCCATAACTGGCTGCTCTGACATTATGTACTTAATTATATCATGTCAAATACCTGAGCTTCTGTGGGAATCCCATAAAAACTTATTTCCTCCTGACATTAAAACCAAATTTTGAAATCATAAGAAATGCCTCAGATTTGAATATATTTTCTTGATCTTCTAATTCAGGCCACATTTAGATAAATTTCTCTCCACTGAAGGCAACTGGAATACTTCTAGTGATTCCAATGCAGAGGTCATAACAATCCCTTTAATATTTCTATCACGCATATGCCCACAATGCTTTAAATAAAACTGAACATTTTGAAGATGGGAAGCATTGTATAACTGTTTGCAGATAATGTAACAATAAAGAAAATTGTAGGTATGTTACACAAAAGAGAAGGTGAGAATTGCTTTAATTGTATACAAATACTGAAGTAGTCTTGCAAGAGACTAACCTCTGAATTGTGTGGTTAAATATGGGCGGTCTTTGATAACAGCGTAAGAAGAAAAGATGAACTGAGCTACAATAAATACTAGCTGCAACAAGGTCTCCTGAAACTTCTAAACATTGTTTTCAGAATCTTGATGTTCATCACATTTCTTGGGCTGGAGGAGCCAGATGGTACTGCTGAGAGACTGGACATGCCTGGGAAGGCTCTTCTTGGAGACCTTTACAAGTCTGAGACAAAATTGTCATTGATTGCTGTGTGACCAAACATCACTAACTCATTAGAAAGGGATGGGCTTTTTGACAGTTTATTTAAAGACAAGCAACTGGTATGTGCAGGTGTTTGTATACTTCACTGCTAGTTCTGAGTAACTATCATCGTAACATTTTACTACACTGCTTTCTTATTACTAAGTGTGGGCAGAACTACAGTGTGCCTCAGATGGTATGATGCTTTCCCACAAAAAAAAAAAATCAGCATCACTTTTTCTTATCCGGGAGCTTTGCCACTGGCTACTGAACTGGTTACTCTGCTGAGCGCATCCTGTACACTGCTCTTATTAACCAAGGAGTAACATTTAAGCTAGGTGGTTAACTAGAATTATTGCTCCAGTCATAACACCAGATTTATCAGATCTGCAAAGAGACCACCCCATGTGAATGCATTCTTATAAAATCTGTATAGGTGAGGGAACTACATTATTTCAGTGTTAGTTTTCTGTTATAAGAATCGGACTTGAAGAGATTATACTAAATAATCTCTATTCTACTATCAAAACTTAATAAAAAAGAAAAATCACACAAAGTGAAGCCTCCTTTCCTATAATTAGAGTGAGAACAGGTTACTCTCTGGAGCAGGTTAATACCTTTCAGGCTGACAGCTGCAGAGAAGAACCTTAACTCAGCCTCACATCCACGTCCTATGACTGAGTGCCCATTAAGGGCTGAATTTTCCACCCCATGAGCCCACCACCACTAAGCAAGACTTCTTGAATCTCATGCCCCAACCAGTACAGCACTGCACACAGCAACATCTGAATTAGCTGAAAACAGTAAGCTTAACTAGTGTCTGTTCACCAGGGTAGTGCTGCAAAGACTTAATGGGTGGTGGTGAAGAGGCTGACCTTTTGACTTCACAGAAGCAACTTTGTAAGGATTTTGCAAAATATTTGTTACCTTGTAAAGTCATCTATGTCCTATTCAAAATAAAAAAGAAATGGCTGGCTGAAATTAATATTCCCCATGACTTCACTTACATTCTTATAATTTAGTAACAGGATACTATACTGATCACTGGTTTCAGATTCAATAGACTTTATTTAGCTCTTTCACATAGGAAAATTATCCTATGCAAAATTGTAAAGGCCATGTGAATTGGATGTGATTTGCTAACATTACTGTATACTGAATGTAGCTACTACCTTAAACCTCACAATATTTCATTGCAGAAATATCAATGCTTCACCTGAATGCAACATCAGGAACAAAATGTATTCCAAACTACACAAGAAAATGCTTTATGATCCCAGAAAAGACACCTAAATTCATCAAAAGTTCTTCTTCATAGGATCCTATTAAACATAAAGCTGTTTACAAAGTACTCAATCATACATATTGTACAAAGGCATGGTGATTTACAAGACACTGAGGAATACTCAGCGAAGACAATTACTCTCATTTGGCAAAAGTAATGGGGAATTCAGATTAGGGTTTTTCAAATATTATTCCTGCAGACAGGCCAGACTCTGAATACTATACATTATATAATCTAGCAGATATTCAAAAGCCATATGAACAGCAGAGGGGCAGAGAAGAGTGGACTTGTACTAGGAGACTGATCAGTAGCTTCTAGCAGTCCTTACTGCATCTGATTAAATTGTTGTTCCTGTCTTCTCCACCTTCTGCTGCATATTAAATTGGCTGTTTCTGTTCAGACCAGGTTCCCACTCTTTGTGTTTATAACCTAGTAGGTCTGGCCAAATTTAGTAGAATTACTCCTGTTCTTTCCTGGGCACCTCCACGCAATGGATTGGCCACCATGTAGCTTTCACGCTGGAGAGTTTCTCTTATTTTAGGACAAAGAGGTACTGAGAAAACAAGCCTTAGGACACCCAACAGTCTGCACACATCCTCAGCTTACTGTCAGGTGTGCCAGTAGCTATAAACACAAATTCGTGAAACTGTTCTAGTTTGTCTCTTTACCTGTCCTCTCCATTCCATTCCTCTCTAGGCTGGGATCCTGTCTCCAGACTGTCTCTTTAAAAAAAGTTATGTGTTTATCTGGCTTTGTGAAGGAGTGCAACTTTCCCAGAGGGTGGTGATTTCCCAGGCTTGTTTACCTGTCTGGGGAATTTGCATTAATTCTTTTCTCCAGTGAACAAGGAACATAATACACAGTAGCATTGGAAAGATAACTCCTTTTTTTTAACTTTAAAAAAAAAAAAAAAACCACTTTATTTTTTTTTCTTGGTAGCATTTTCTGTTGTTCTAGGTTTTAAGACATGTCAGTGTAATTCTTTTTAAGTTTCCAGGCTTTCAAAGCCTCTGATCTGACACAAGTTATTACTATTTAATATAGATATCATGGAAACACTTAAAGGCTGAGGAGAACTGGATGAGAGTTCCTGTCTCACCACCCACTAATATCTGCTCTTTGGCGACAAAGCAAGTGATGCAGTCAGTGGACTAAATCCATACATGCATGAAGACCTAAAGAACAGCAGAAATCAGAAGAAGGAAAAATATTAAAAGAGATAATATTATTATTACAGTTAACACACAAGTTCTGTCTAACACGTGAAATGGATGTCCAAACTTCACCACAGTCTCAGAGAGAAATACAGCCTGTCCTACTTTCCAGGATTGTCCCATGTATAGTTACATAAATTCATGTGATGACTTCCATCTGAGCTTGAAAACTTCCAAGGTATTTACCTTTAGTCTCCCACAGAGACTGTTCCACTCAGAAGTGGAAAAATGGATGCTTATCTCCTACCTACACCTCCCATTGAATGAGTTTGTTGGATTGGTACTTGAACTCAGTTAAAAGTCCCTGGAGAAGACTGAAATGCTAATTGTGGTCAGGACTACAACTAACCACATCTGATGCTATGGTAGCATTGACTGCATAATTGTTTAGTTGCTAGAATATTCACCCAGGAAGTAAGACAACTGAAATTCCGTTCTTAATTAGCCCAAGGGAGTACACATTCACCTCCAGCACACCAGTGGCTAGGTACCAAGCAACAGGATAACCTGGAGAAATCAACATACCCCAGGGAAGATAAACCACTGGGCAGACAGGAGTGCCAAAGCTAGAAAAAGAGATGGGAGGTGTCCTTGCTGCAGCCCATGTGTTCACATCCTAATCTGGAGGGCCAGAGCTGGGCATCCAGCCCCTACTTTCCGACATGGTTTTTCTTTACTAGGCAGCGACACTTTAATATAAAACACTTGCACATTTCAAGATACATCTGCATAAACCAGTTTCAAGATACATCTGCATAAACCAGTTCTGTCCTGACCACTGTTGTAGCATCTGGCTTGATCATTTTTCACCTGTTCTTGGTGAAAATGGAAGCAAGGAGATGAAATGGCTAAAGGCCTAAGTTACCTTCATTGAATAAAGCAGTAGAGTTCCAATTCCAGTGAGATGACAAACTCAGACCCACAACAGTAATGGTAAAAGTGAGATTAGAATAGAGGAACTGCTGGCAGGATTTATACACAGACAAACCAGTCTTCTGAGACATACCTCCACTTAAGGAAACCTTTAATACATTGACACAGAACAACTCGGACCATTACAGCCATGTTTCCAAAGCTTCTTTAAAATTATTTTAATCTGGTAGAGGCCACACATTTGAAACATGGGCAGGATGCTTTGCAAGGTGCCAAAGGTCCAGTTAATCCTGAAACACCAATATAATCAGAATCTCATTTCTTTTGTTTTGCTTATCATGTCTGACTGCAGCCATCTCCTCGCACAAATATAAGGTCTGTATTACATTTGACTACTTTAGACTTCTTCTCTGACAGGGAGCAGCATAACCTTTTTACATCTTCTGTGCTATATTTATATTTAAGATTTAATATAAATATGAACAATCCTACACTCATTATTACCATTGCATTTCACAAAGAGTGTTTTTCAGACCTCTATCCACTCACATGAAGAACTTAGGCACCTAAAGACTTACCAGGGAAGAACAACACAAAGCTTTGGATCCTAGGACCTGTTGCAGAAGCATCCTCTATAGAAGTCAGGTGACTGATGTACTTAATGGGGGACATTCGCAAAACAAGCATCCTTGATCACACAATAGCGGGAAAGTAGGACTATGCTACTCTAGTTTAAACTGTTATGCAGCTGGGTGTCTTTGAAGGTCCTTGAAGGTCCAGGGAAGGACAAGTTTAGCTGCAGAGTCATGGTTCTGTATGGATGCAGGACTCCATGCAACAAGTACATATCTGCAGTGGAAATGCATCACAGAATCAAAGAATCATAGAGTTATAGAATCACAGAAGAGTTAAGGTTGGAAGGGACCTTTAAAGATCATCTAGTCCAGCCCTTCTGGAGTGAGCAGGGATATCTTTTGATCAGGTTGATCAGAGTCCCATTCAACCTGACTCTGAGTGTTTCCAGGGATGGATCTTCCACTACCTCTCTGGGCAACCTGTTACAGTCTTTCACCACTCTCATTGTAAAAAAAAAATATATATATATTCCTAATATCTAGTCTAAATCTACCCTTTTTAGTTTAAAATCATTACCCCTTGTCCTGTCAAAATAGGCCTTGCTAAAAAGTTTGTCCTCATCTTTTTATAGGCCCCCTTTAAGTACTGAGCAGAGCTTCAGCAGTAGTGCTGGCACTGGCCTGTGAACATCTCAGCCATAAGCACTGTGGCTGGGAAGTGGGGAGGCATAACTGAATGCTCAGATCCTCATACAGACAGTCTAAATCTTGTTACTTACTATAAAATAGAGGAGTCAAACCCCAGGATGCCTCTTTTCCGTATGAGTGACTAACCACTGGACTCTAAAGCCATGTTTGCGTGGCTCACTGACTTGTGAAATTGCATGGTCCAGCTCCAACAGAAGAGTTGGTGAGTACTTTGTGTGCATTCTCTCTGCTCCCTCATTATCCTCTGCCAGTGTGTAGCTGGGGGGGGCTCACATTTCATTGGGAGGTGACAGGTATGCATGTGAATTCTTCCAGGCTGAGAAACAAAATTAATTAAGTGCTTCCTTTGCAACTGCTATCATCCCCAGGCTGTTACATCAAAAGGTCCTTGTCCAGTCACTAACTTCCAGAAGAAAAGCCTGAACCGTGCTCCATTACTTAGGGGAATGGTTTCAAGTTTCAGTCTCAGGGTGAAGAGGATCAAGTGGCAGATCTCAAATACACAGAAGCACTTTTTGGCAGACATGCATCAAGCACCTCAAAGTATGTCAGTTTAATATATATACCTGACTCCTCTAATAACGCTGAGCAGGTCTCTGCACAGCCTGCAGGATTTGGGGTTCCAGGTGCAGTATTTGCTTCCCCAGGCCTGTACAGGAAGGACAAGAAATTAACTGAGACATTTGGATTTCACTCTAAACTTTGGACTCAGAACAGTTAAGTGCTGTGGTGCCTTGATTATAAATAGTATCTGCTTTCTTCAACTGAGCTCTGTCAAACACAGTGTTTGTAACACTGGTCCTTTAGATAATCAAGACAGAGATAAGAATATAATTCATGGCAATTAACGTGGTGAAGTTTGCCACATTTTCACTTTGTGAGAGACAGGGAGGGAGAAGATAAAGCCAGATGACATGAACCAACAGTCATTTTCCATGCATGTGTCCTCCAAAACAGAGGCCAGTTCAAGGAAGCAGGATTTGCCACAGTGATTCAGTGATTGTAGGTATAAAGTCATCCTTGGACGTTGTTTGAGTGCAGCATATTTTAAAAGCAGGTCACCTGAAATAATGCTAAATAAATAGTAGGCTGCTTTTTGAATCAGGAAGCCCCAGTCAGCAATTTTCTGTTTTTCCAGCTGACTCCTGAGAGATGTTAATCTGAACAGAAAAGCTGATAGAAGAATCATGTTTTCCAAATGACTTTGCTCTACTGACTTAGAATACATTGTCTCAACAACCCTTCTTCCCATTAAACTCAGACCGTTGTTTTATGATATAGATGCAGATTACAGATTTTAGTACCTTGTTCTATAAATATTTTGGCCACAGAATAACCCTGCCCCCTGAACCCCTAATATAGCCTGAACTCAACCCATTGCAAATTTGTTCCAAAAAATAAAAAAATTTAAAATAAATAAATTATGCCTTCAGGCTTTATGCAAAATCAGGCAACGTCTGTCACTCCACTTTAACTTTGTGCCATATCTGGTAGCATCTTGCAGCACCTGCAGCTGCCAGAATGCCAGCAAAGTAGAAAGTCAACATTGTTTGTTTGTTGTGTGCTCTGGGTAATTCAGCATAGATGTGATTATTTGCCCATACCTAATCTGTATCCTATTTGTACTGCTAGGTCACTTGGTAAAGCAAAAACTCTGTAAGAGTTATATCAAAACAAAATCTTATTTGCCCAGCAAAGGAGTGGAAAGGAAATACAACAGAGTATAAACAAAACAGAAATTAATTTAAAAACCTACAGAAGCTTAGGAATGCTAGGGACAGCTTTATGAATATGCACACTCTACGAGATTGTACTTAATATACACATGGTGCATACACTCATAGCCACTACACATAGGCAGAGAAGGTCCAAAGAGTCAGTCTTGCCATGCCTGGATGCCATGACTGCCTGACACAGCATGTCTCGCATGGGACTGACCACATGCTGACCACAGTGGAGGCCACTGTGGGAAACACCTGCATTATTTGCCCTTCACATGTGTGTACAAAAGCAAACAAAACCAAACCCACACATTTTCATAGTTATAAACCTTTCGGTACTGACTGTGCACTGGTAGAATTAATGTGTTTTTTCTTATTTTACATAGCTGTCTTATAAAAAATGTTTTGGAGTCTTGATCCATTTGTTCAGAAAATCCCTTTTGTTTTCTGATCAGGCTTCTCACGGTGGTAGGACAATATCCCATTTGCTTCATCTTTTTCTTCCTTTCTCTCTCCACAAACACATTCTAGGAGCTTTCTTATCATTAGGGAACTGATGCATTACTCCAGTGCTCTGGTGCAATTTCTAATGTGAAGGGCCTAGCAAGTGCCTTAGGCTGGCTTGCTGCTGGATCTGTCCCCTTTTGGATGAAACTAATCCAAGTGAGACAAACTTCAGTTCTCTACTGCTGTGGCTTCTGACAACTCCTGTATTCACAGAAGAAAAAATAAATCCACCAAAAGTTGCTTGTGGGTAAACCGAGCAGAAAATATATATTGAAGGGCATTAGTGAAGCCAGTAAAAGTAACCCACTAAAATAAAATAGTTAGATTTTTTCCAGTGTGCTGTATTCATTTGAGGTTAGTGGTTAAATACAGAAGATTTATATCAGAGTTTCCACTTAATAAAGTATTTGTGTGGATGATCTCTGTTTAGTTACTGTTAGTAGGAATTTTGCAAAATGGAATTCTCAAAAAAGCAGCAGGCTGTCTTACTGAAACTACTAACAAAAGTTCATTAAATCAGGGGGTGCTGATTTTGAGAAAACATAAATGGCATTTCTTGTGTTTTTCTAGGCTGGAAGAGGAATGAATTGCTGGAGAAACTTATACATCTGCTGTTTCAAGAGTACAAATAGAGTTTATGACCTAAATATACTGTACATGTAGAAAACAAGAAACTATGTAACCCTGTCACATGGTAGATGTGATAACTTACAGGAAATAAGAAACTGGAGAATTCTTATGGTTCTGCTATAAAACATTTAATATGGAGTCATCAGAGGAAGCCAGACTGAACTCAGGAGAGAAAGGTGAGGAGTCAGGCAGATATCTCTTTTAGATTCATATGAATTACTCACAGGTACTAATGTCTGATAGGTTCATCCTGCCTGTCAAGTGGAGCTGCTGTCTCCATACTCCTATCAGTAGAGTGTCCTTCCCCTCTCACACTTCCCAGGGGGACAGGCTGTTAACTTGGGCCCCTGTTTAAAATTTTCCTGTTAAAGCCCTTCATTGCCCATATTACCCTCAATCAGATACTTTCCTTTGTATCATTCACAGGTTCCTGCCTTATCACAGCTCCTGGCTACCACCTCTGCTTTCCCTTCCCTCCACAGAAAAAATGCCAAGAAGCAATTTGCAACAGCAATCAATTATCTAATAGCAAGTGAAATTATGGACTTGATAAAGGTAACAATGTAAATAAATCAAATATCTTTTGGCAGGACACCACACAACTTTATGAACAATAAACTAGAATGCTGTAAAGTCAACAAGGCACACAGTAAATAGATTAGAAACCAGCAGCTCTTGAAATGCAACTATAAATATGGAATAATTGTTGAGTAAAATCCCACAGGGACGATCTTTGAGCCTTATTTTAATTTACATTTTAATTAATGAATTAGAGGAGGAAAAAAAAAAACAAAAAACAAAAACATAAAACAGATATTACTGTAGCTTGCTTTTGGCACAAATGTAAGAGGAGTGGTGAAAAAAAATATATAATAATTGCAATGGTTGTTCACAGAATCACAGAATCATAGAATCTTAGGGGTTAGAAGGGACCTTGTCTTACTGGCATTGTTTTATTTTGGTTATTTAGGTAATGCTATAACTATTGTCATGATCAAAAGTAAAGTCATGCACTTAATTACAAAGACTAAAGACCCTTCTCCCAAGACTGGGGGAGGGGAGCCAAAAGGAGGGGACCTCTAGTGGATCTCAGAGTCCCTGGTAGATCAGACTTCTCAAAGTTATGGTGGTACCAAAAAGGATAATGGAGTTCATTGACATATGAAAAAGGGGATAATGATGTGAAGTAGAAAGATTTCTCTGCGGTATGCTGCAGCTGAATCAGAGCTATCTGTCTCGAAGCAGAAATTAGTATACAACAAACCAGTTGTCTTTGTTAGGTGTGAGGTAAAATGAACAATCCCTTCTGGTCTTAAAATGTATTAAGTAAGGAGGAAAAAAAATTACCCTCACTAAAACTTTATCCATCCTGAGAGGATCAGTGGAGGATACAAGGAGTATTTAATTTTCTAGTTATTATTTTATAAAGAAAATTTCAAATATATCCAAACAATTTATCAGATAATTCAAGGTTTTACAAACTGGACATTTCAAGGTGTCAGCTGTTTAAAACTTTGCATTCCCATGTTTTCCTTTTCCTTGTCCCTTTCACCAGTGAATTAATGATGCATGGGGCTTTCACTTAATTTCTAGTCCTTTTTTATTTTTTTTTCCTTCTCTTTCTATTATTCTCAGAAATTCCTCAGTTTTGAAAACATTACAGAGTAGTTCAAGGAAAACTGAAGGTCTCTGCTCTGGCAAGCCCTGGCTGTTTTCCCCAAGCACTGCTCCAAGCAGCCCTGTCTCTCACCAGCTGCCAAGACCCACATGGGGTTATGACAGGCAGGCAGCAGCAGGACACCCACAGCCCCAGCAACACCTTCTCCCTCCCCTCTACACCCTTTCTGCTGGTGGCTGGGGGCAGCTTAGCTTAGGAGTAACTTCTGCAATCCACCACCACCTGCAGTTTTCCCCAAGGAAGAGGGATCTGGAAGTTTTATGGGGTGATTCAAAGTGGCCAGAACAGTTTGGAAAATCTGGCCATTTGCATTGCTCTCCTTTTCCTTCCCTTCTATGAAGTGTTGCATGGCCAATGTAAATTGTCTTGAGCAGGAAAAAAAAAATAAAATTAGGAATTTTGCACATGTCTGTAGCGTGAAATCCCGACTGCCTGAAGAAAGGACCAACAATTAAATTATTGTTACAAACCAGGATGTAATCATGTTGTCACACGTTACAAAAAATCGCAATGTTGCTTTTAGACAGTTTGCTGATACTTAGTATGGTAAGTTTTCTTCAGAGTTCCTAGGGGAAGAGGGTGGGAGGGATGCAGAATCTACCCGTAGAGATATTTAGAAGTTTTATCAACAGCTGGATTATCAATCTGTGACAGAAAAATCACTCCAATCCTTTCAAACTGCTATGTACATAATAAAAGTGCAAACATTTAAAGGGAGAAATGATACCTTAACAAGAGTTTTCTTAAACTAGTACAATCTGGAGTTCAGGAATTTGGAAGGTGTTTTATATGGATTTTTGTGGTTTTTAGCTGGGTGGCCAAAGTATACTACATTAATTTTAAGTCTGCACTTACAGAGTAGAGAGTCAACAATTAAGTTTGTTCACTCTCTGAATTGTGATACTCTGGGTCTTTCATTGATTTAAAGGTACCTTGATCATATTTTATGCTTCAACAGCACCTGCCAATCCATTACCTCAAATGCTTTACAGTAATTAATCAGTGAAACCCACAGACTCTTCCTCCTTCTTTAACCCAGATACAATACTGCTGAAAATGCAAATAGTTGATAGGTACTAATGAAAAAAATCTTACAAAATAAACATTTTTTTGCTGTGATAGGTGAGTGTTTGGAATCCTATTTTGTATAAGAAGAAAAAAAAAAAAAAGTTGAGAAGTTGATAGTCATGGCCAGTTAGCATCAATACGTCTCATAAAAGCTACACCCACATCTGGGACCTGAATTACAAGACGTGCCCAGTCCCTAGTAACTCCTCTGCTTCTCCAAGTACATGTCCAAATAAAAGCAACTGGCATCGTAGTTCAGTCATCTGCCAGTTCCCTTCTATAGTTCCAAACAAGGTTCCTTCTAGTCAGAGATTACAGGATATGAAAGGCTTGTTTCTGCTGTGACAGTAATGGGAAAATGTGGTAAGGAAAGGCTGAGGGAGAGCATATGCTGCTCCAGGCAATGCTAATGAGGGGGCCACTGATTAGCACAGTAGCCTTCCCTCTCATAAATCTGCCCCTGATTTGTTAATGTTTGCTAATATGTAGTTTACTGTAATAAATTAGAATAAATTGTACTAGCTAAATTGCCTGTGAAGCTGCAGTTTCCCTTTGCAAGACTGGAGCTTCCTGTTTGGTTCATTTGCTTGTTCCATCCAGTCCTGCCGTGCTCCATGCAGCTCCCTGCACCGCCGGCCCCAGCATCCACTCAGACCCACGGGCACCCAGGTAAGCAAAACAGCATCGCAGCCATTGAGTTCCACTTGGTTTCATGCTGAAATAATGCAAAACCAGACACAATATTTTTAGAGAAGGTAATAAGTTCCCCAGTTGAGGTTTATAAAAAGATTCCAGCCAACCTGGGTTGAGATTTTACTTACATGGATCCAGACCTAGAGACATTAAGCCAAGACAGCACTGATCACAAGTACCTCACGGTCTTTTGCCACAAGGCACAATAAAATGCTGATAACCAACAGCACTGATGGCCACACATACTCCAGTTGGATGCATGGTTGCTCCTCAAACTGTCTCTTTTGTTAGGATAGTTTGACATTGCAGACAATAGCAAAAAGAAGGGAATTACTACTTTCTACCACAGACTGTGAATTCCCTTTATCTGGTGACACATAAATGATGCACAGAGAGCCAATTCTATGAACTAAACATGAAAAAACTATTATTTATTTATTTGCCATAGGTTTAACTTGCTGCTGACCCAGAAAGATGAACCAGTTCATTTAAGAGATGAAAAACTCACTCAAGTCAGCCAAAACACCGATTACACAAGAGCCTAACTTGAAGGGTAACAGGACTTTCTATAAAGCCAAACTGCACTCTCAAAATTCCTACATATTATTTAAATAGCCTGAAATTAGTAACATTTTTATTTAAATGTAATTAACAGAATCCAGACATAGTATCACAGAACCACAGAACAGTTGAGGTTGAAAAGGACCTCTAAAACTCATCTGGTCCTATTCTCCCGCTCAAGCAGGGCTGCCTACAACCAGCTGCACAGGACGATGTCTCCAAGGATGGAGACTCCACAACCTCCCTGGGAAGCCTCTGTCAGTACTCAGACACCTTCACATTAAAAAGTGTTTCCTGACTTTCAGAAGGAACCTCCTGTGTTTCATTTTGTGCCCATTGCCTCTGGTCCTGCCACTGGGCACCACTGAAAAGAGCCAGACTCCCTCTTCTTTGTACCGTTCCTACAGATATTTCTACACATTGATGAGACCTCTCCTGAGCCTTCTCTTCTCCAGGTTTCTTCAAGAACAGTCTCAGATTTCTCAGTCTTTCACCGATGTGAGAGATTGTCATAAAATTCTGCAAGGAATTTGTCTTCCTTCTCCTGTGAGGTCAGGTACAGGAAGACAGGATGCAAAGTGCACTAGAATATATAATTTCATCATACTGAGGTGTCCATGCTACATCTATATGCATAAATTCCTTTTATAATAATTTGAAATATTGTATCTATAATCAACGGAGTCTAAGGAGTGATTCATCCCATCCTGAAGGAACTGAGATGAACCATGCTCTAAAACTGCTGATTTCAATAAAGGAAGCATAGAATAGTCGGTTATTTACACTGAAGGAGACTAAACTTGGACAAAAGCAGTGGCTCCTACTTACGCAGAACTCTAAAGTGGAATCCATTAAAATTTACAAAATAAAAATGCAACTAGAGTGTGCTTATTCTGCACAGAAGGTACGCAAGGGATATTCTAAGGTGCTAAATCAGTGTCACGGTGCCTAAAAATAACTTGAAAAAAAATCCGTTCTCAATTGCAGAAATATCATGCCTTTGGTATAAAAAGATGTGAAGATTTTAGCCTTTGAAAATAGATCTCATAATAAAGATTGCTCTGGCAAACAAATTTACTACAAATGCAATATTATTTGCTTAATGGTAAAACACTATAAATGTTGGCTTAGACTATAAAGATATTTATATTAGCCACTGTTTCTGGGTTCATTTATGAAGTAGGATAGAACAGAGGGTCATTGTCTTTGCAAGGAAGGTGTTTACTGTATTGGGTCGTGATCACCTAGCAATGTACAGCAGAGATTTAGTTTTGGTACACTACTGTATTCTTTTTCACTTAAGGAACAGTCTCTGGTTTGTCTGAAAGTTTTGTAACTTTTTGTACATGAAAGAAGCATACAGAGTGGGACAAAGGAGAAATTATGGATGAGCTTCAGAGGGGCTTTGATAAGATACAGATTCAGCTTCCTTTTAATCATCTGGATATCATCTGGACAATCATCTGCTCCTTCACAAAAGAAAACAAGCACTAGACATTTTTGGCACGAGATTTAAGTTGGCTGGTATTAAACAGCAGCTGTAGATCAAGTCTCTTGTGTAGTAAACCTCTCCCCCTCACAATAGAGATTCTAATTTTAAATATTTAGGCTTCCATGTAGATGAGACTGTATACTTCTGGAGATACAATAATGCATTTGCTTATAGAAAAGGGGTTGAGATGAAATTAGGTGTGTTTTATTATTTGAAGACTTGTTATACTTTGCCTGTCACGAGAAGTTTAGCACTGTAATTAATGTTTCCATGAATTAAACACAGAAGTCTAGTACACACAGTGACAGTATTTTAGGTAAAACATATGGTTGCTCTATCATCTGTTGAACAGACTTTGCCACTTCATATTTCATTACCATTTTGAGTATTAGTGAATCTTTGGTTGTTCATCCTTTAAAATGTCATTGCTGCATTGCATGGTAAAGAAATGTAAATCTATATTAGTATAAAGAACAATTAAACATCTAAAAACATGTAAAATATTTTTGCCAGTTTACAAGGATGTAAGCCAATAGTCATATGGACAAATATGCTTTACTGGAAGATCTGAATTCGTATTTTCAAAATACTAAGGCTCTGAAAGGAAAGGAAAAGTTATCAAGATAGGTCACTGCCTAAACACTCTCATTATTGCCAGTAAGGTCTTCCTTATTCAGGTACTTCTGCACACATGAAATGAGAAGTACTAGATGCTGTGAAAATCCATCTGATAAAGTGAATGAGCTTTCAATCCAGCTTCTTATGTCCGTGCATACTAATAAAAATCCAGCCCATTTTAACCTCACTTGGCATTCCATTAACTGCAGACAAGCATCATGCAGTACAAAATGTGTACAGAGGAAGTCTTAAGAGGGTCTACCCTCCAGAAGACAGCCACTATGTTATTTTCTTGAGAGAAGGTAAGTAAAGAAGCATCATAATGACATGCAGGGAGATCGAGCAAAGCTGACGGAGATACATTTTAGGAGAGACAAGGGCAGGAGAAATATGGTAGATTACAAACTAGAAATTGAGATAGAAATACAATACAGCTTTTTATGTTACTGTTTGAACACATTTTTCTTTGATGTTTTAAGTCCTTTATTCCAGTTCACAGTGCAGAGTCCAGAAACAGTTTCAATGACAGAGCTGATTCTATCTCATCACAACTGCATCACCTCCTGAGATGGAGAACACAGGAACAGCTTCACAGATCATTTTCTTAGGGTTGTACCAAACAGAGAACGTTCAGAGATGAAGATTAAGTCTATTCTATGATTTTTTTGAGGCAGGGTTTTTTTAAGGTTTGCATTTTCAGAAAAAAAGAAGTGAACCATTTAAGTTATGGGTACTCAGTTTTTCCAAAGCCAGTTTCCAAGTATTCATGGCTTCATGTTAACTACTTTTACCAAGTATTGTTATCTCTTTTTTACTATTGAAGCCATGAACTGACTAAAACCAGGTTAAATTAAAAAGCTATAAAAGATTAACACAATTTAGTTTGAAATACAAGCTTAATTGAACTATGTTTTGAACTAGAGAGGAGCTTGTTTGTTTACCTGTAACCACCTAATGTGCATGTGGTGAGATTGCCACATAAATGGACTGGGCAAATGAAGTGAACAGTCTAAATGATTAATTTGGTCTTTGATATCTCTGGCCTTTTATTGTATTAATTATAGCAATATAGGCTCATTAGAAGTATTCATACAGTCAAGTGAACTTTCTCCAGGAAAAAAGTACTCATAAAAACTGGAAAATAATAGAAAAATATATGAAGATTTTGGAACAGATCATAAAAATAATTTCATATCTTTCTCCCTAATTTCTTTTCCATTCTATATTCTAATTAACTTTCAAGGACAGTGATTTAATCCTCTCCATTTTAATCAAGAGAAACATAAAAGCCCTATGATGAAAAAAAATTAACCGGGTAGATATTTACCTTTTTGTCATCCTTACTAGTGGATCTTCTAAGTCAAAATAATGTATTCCTTGAATTGCTGACTAGTTTTCTGTAACTAGCCCACAGGGGTATTTTGTACATGCAGAACATTACACACATTTTATGAAACTTAATCTTTAATGCAACAGGATTTTCCAAACAACAGTTTATAAACACCAGCAATTCTGTTATTACTCCAAGGGTAAAGAACCAGATTCTGCTCTAAATTGCACTGGCAATTTTTTTTTTCCTCTTTTGAAATGCATGGAGTCTTTATAAAATTGCACTGGATAACCTGAAAGTAGGGGTTTTCCCTCTGTACAGCATAAATCAAGCTGTAGTATAGACATGATCCATGAGTCACAGATGTGGAAGTTAGTATATATGCAGGCACAGTGCACAGAGCTGCCAGGGCTACATTTGATATACCCTGAGATCATGCTGCCAGTGGTGTTAGCTAACAAGGAAAGCTTTGCTGACCCACACTTGGATTGTAAAAGACTTTTGGATATGTACATAGACAACTATGCATCTGCATCTTTCATATAAAGAAGAGAAAGTTCAGGTCACCATTTCCTCAAGAGCATAAACATTCAACACTATGAAAATTTGTTTAAGGATTCACAAACTAGGGACAGAGTAAATCCATGTTCAGCTGGATGCAAGTGAATGGACTTTATGTGCCAGTCAGTCCTTTCCTGTCATATGCTCCTTTTAGGGTATTATATTATCTGTAACTGTGAAGGTGGTGAGACACTGGCACAAGTTGTTCAGGGAAGCTGTAGATGCCCCCTTCCTGGAAGTGTTCAAGGCCAGGTTGGATGGGACTTTGAGCAATCTCCTCTAGTGGGATGTGTCCCTGCCAATGAAGGTACCTAAATGATTTTTAAGGTCCCTTCCAACCAAAACCATTCTATGATCCTAAGTGGGGAAAAAAGTGCACTCCTGGTGATTAGTGGAGATCTAGTCAACAAACTCAGTGCAGTCTAGCTCCATGAGTGTTTTTTTTTTTTTTCCTCTTGACTGTAGTGAGATTTTGACACAATTGTAACTTTCTAAATGATTAAGGCAAATGTTATGTTCTCCATCTCAGAAGATGAGGATGCTGTCTAACAGTGTCTAACAGTGTCTAGCAGCATCACCCTGTGTGAGCTCCCCCGTTTCACTAAATGCAAACTACTGCCTCAACCTTTCTCTTTGTTACATTCATGTCTATTTTCTAGAAACTTAGTAGCATAGAAACTGCTGGTCCTCTGTCTCAATTAAAATTGATAATAGGTCCAATGATAGGGGATGATCTGACAGACAGAAATACAGGACAGCTCAAACCTCTAAATTTCATAGCAGAAGACTCAAAAAAGTAGCTACTTTAAACAAGAAATACCCAAAGCAGTTTAAACTTTGCAGTCAAACACAAGCTGCCTCATCCAATGTGGGAGAGCAATGGGATACTGCAGATTTTTTTTAGCTGTAGCCCCTAACTGTTAAGCAAATATCTTTCTTTCAAACCATTCACTTCCATTTTGGTTTTAAGTTACACGGGCAAACAGAGCTAAAAGAACAGAGCTGAAGCAAAGAGGCACCAAAATTCTGCAAAGGTACAAACCAGGCATTCCTTCATTTTCTCGTATTTGCACAAATGGAAATCAGAAAAGTAAAAATGCTAATGGTACTTCAAAAGCATGGAGTATCTTGGGCAATTTAAGACCTTAAAGATAACTATAGGGAGAAAGGAATTTCCACAGTTATTCTTTGCCAGTTTCAGAAATTCCTCTTTGTTAAACAAGTTCAAGTAACAGCTCAGTGTTTCCAAACTTAAAGAAAATTTGAAGTATTATGTTTTCCGCAGAGAAAAAGAGGCAATATTTTTCTTTCCTGGAATAAGGCATTTTACACTAAGTGAAACAACAAAATCAGGAAAATAGAAAAAAAATTAAAAATTGCTAGTTCCATCTGAGAATTGGAGCTACCCCTGGAGAGAGCAGTCCTGGAAGCATGTCCTGGGTGAAAAATGTAATCATTACTGCTATATGTTACAGTTTTATACATCCCATTGAAGGTACTTCTGCCACTTTCCTCTGGAATCAGAAAATACTGTACTGCATGATTCAAAAGTTTCATTGTATTTGGTTTTCCTGAGCTTCTGTCAGCAGCAGTTTATATGTTAGATGACGATAGAGAAAGTATAAATACATAATTTATGTAAGTCTAAAGCATTCTTACAATCTGGATCAGTCTGGAAGTGATTACATTAACAAATATTACTGTTACCAAATTAGATGATTTCTTGATCTATCTGTGAAAACAACATAAATTGTTTCAATCAAGGAGAAAACTTTCCTTCCTCAATTTCCAATCTGAAGTTATTTAGAGCGAAAAGCCAAGGATTAAAAACACAAGACAAAGATAGTCTGACTGCAAATGTCTTGGCTAGGATTGTACAATTCTATATTGTGGAAATCAAAACAAAGACAGAAAAAAAAATACCTATAATAGAACTATGAAAACCAGAACTCCATAGTAACTTAATGCCATATTAAGATTTTAGAGTGCATTCAGTGGTGAGGTGTTGTGTTGATAGATTTAATCTGGGATTTTCAGGTCTCTAGATTTGCTCCTCTCTACATTTTTCAGAAAATATCACATGGTTTCTGATCTTTCTGGAGAGAGAAAATGAAGTTTCAAAGAGAACCATTTAAAGGGGAGAGCATGGAGTTTTTGATCAAAACAAGCATAAAGACAACAGCAGGGCAGCCAGTAGCTGCAAGATGTAAGCATGGCATGAAAATTCTGGATTTAAGTTCCTGAACTGCTTATACAAATTCCAGCAGCTGCATTATGAGAGGCTCAGAGGTGTGACTGAGTACTCAGTGATC
This sequence comes from Apus apus, assembly GCF_020740795.1. Lineage (NCBI taxonomy): Eukaryota > Metazoa > Chordata > Aves > Apodiformes > Apodidae > Apus > Apus apus. The sequence goes on from NC_067282.1 coordinate 173,185,748, forward strand.
CTGTGGTAAAGGTATCCACAGGGTTTCCCAAAGAATTAGTTGTGCAAAGCATAAGTATGAATTATATTCTTCCACATTGCCATGTTACTGGCAAGACTATTCTGTGGTGGGTCTCTTGGCCTTTGGTTTTGACCAGACATGCCACCTGGTCAATATGTAACAGTTTCTATATTTTCTAATAAAGCAAGTTTCACTGGAAAATTCCCAACCAGCTCTCACCAGGAATGGGCTCTTGTTTGTCAGACCAGATGAGCCACCCCACCACCTGACAAACTTTCTCACACTTTTTGGCAGGTAGCACTTTCTATGAATGCCAATGGGCGTCCTGTCAACCTTGGAAAGTGTTCACTGTAAACTGAAGCAGGCATCAAGGGGGCTCCCACAAATTGAGACAGCAGCTGGGAACAATCTCATTACTGGGGGAGAGAGGTCTGGGTAGAAGCAGCCCATGATCAGGGCACCAAGCTTCAGCAGATGCCTGCACAGGTGCTAAAGTAGAAATACTGGGCTGAAAGCAAGCTGGGGAAAAAATATCTTCAGATTGCTGTTAGACAGTGAGACAAGGAAAGCCATGAGTGCAGTGCCCAGAAGGAAAAATTAAAATAGACTGAGGTGATGTATCTTTTCAGACACTGAAATTACCTATGAGAAATCAATGTATCCTTCAGGCAATTAATTATGCAGAGCAAAAGCAAACAGAGACAAGAACAGAAGCAAAGTGTTAGTCCCAAGGTACACAATCCCTACAGGACAGCTAGAATTGCACTGCTCGGAGCAGAATTAGCACTGAATGAAAAACTGAGGCCATGTTATCTGGAAAAGGATGAGTTGGTGGAATGCATGGTCCCATCACCAGTAGCCATCACAAAGATAATACTGCATACTGCCAGGCTGAGCACAATTCACATTACTGAGACACTACTGTTATGCTGCAAGCATAAGGAACAACTCACTAACAGCATTACTAATGACAGAGATACACATCAAAGCATGCCTTCTGGACACAAGTATTCTTCCAGCTCTATGAAACAGAAAATATATGCAAAATGCAATATCTTTGTTTCTCTTTTGAGAGGGTTAAGAATGGCAGACAGTAGAAAAGTTTGTATTCCAGAGCTAGCCATATCTCTAGGAGCAAATGCCTCAGGAGGTTAGTCCTTATTATAGACAAAGCTACAAGATGGAGTTTTGTTTAAAAAGGCAGGGATAAAGCAGTAGTTCCAAGGGACTTGGAAGTTAGCACAAATGCATTCATCACATGTGGAGAGAGAAACATGTCCAAGATGAGCTGGGGGAACAGCTAGTTCACAAGCAGGAGTACTGTATCAGCAGCATACTTAGATCTATGAAAAATCATTCAGAGTACAGCAATCAATAGAACAAGGAGATCAATAAGACATCTTTTCATTATTTAAAGTTACAGAATTTACAATGTAGCAGTGGATTAGTACTCCTTTTTCTAGGAAATGTGCTGAATGGAAGGCAAAAGTTGGGTCACAGGAAAAAATTATCTGTGATGCTTATAAAGTCTGTCAACTGGTTGCTCTGATTGTATTGAGACCATTAATACCACCAAGAGTTTCTTATTCCCTTTTTGCACATCCCTGTCATAATTTCCATTTTTGTGCACTGATTCTCAGCTTACACGCAAATCCAGGCAGACAGAGACTCTCTTTTTGATCTTTGAAAGATGTGTAGCAAACCTGACTTGTTGAGACAACAGGTCTCCATGCCCTGCGGTAGAACACAAATCAGTCAGTGTCAATTGGGAACTTAAGCACAAATTATCATCTAATAGGTGCTTTGAAAGCAAATGAAGACAGAGTTGAAAGACACCCTAGAATGTCACAGTAGTTATCACATATATAAAAAAGGACCGCAGAAAAGAATGCATCAAAGAACAATGTTTTTGTTTCACACTCTAGCAGAAGAATGAATGACAGAACAAAAAAGCAGTAAATGATAGGGGACAATAATGATCCAGAGATCCGAGGCCAGCTAGTCAGGTCAGCAGATCTGGGTACAGCCCTCGGGGAATAGGAAGAAGGCAAAAGCCTGAGCTGCACTGGAACAGAGAATGTGGAAGAACATCTGCACACTGCTGATGTCTGGCCCCAGAAAGTCAAGAAAGGCTTTCACAGAGAATACAGAGTAGATACTAAGGGGACTCAAATGCAGGGATATGACCTGGAACTGGTCATTGGTTGCTTTTTAAGCTGTGGAGAGAGGTTCCCTCGAATGGCAAAGGTGTTCAAGAAGAATATGTTGAGCTTGTACTAACTCAGTGGGGATAAACAGTATGCAATGAGGACTGTTTATATTTTCTCTGAAAAAGAATCAGTATTATTATGTGTGTTCTCCAAAAATAGCATCTTCGATATACCTCCAATCCAGACCTTATACTCTGCAGGTTTTTCTCTGGATCTGACCATGAAATTCACAAAATAGTTCTCATGGTCACATTGGAGTCAGCTAGTACTTTTTCTTCTTAATCCAGAGGTGAAAACAAATTGTGTGAAGGCATCCCTTATTAAAACAGATTGATTTTTTGGTAATGTATACATTAGGTTTTACATTACATTGAGGCAGATTTACAGCAATCAAGTGAGGAAATCACTGAAAGGAGAGCTGACAGATACAGATAAATTGTTAAGAAAGTAATCACAAGATTTTCAAATGTTGGCTGCAGATGTTTGTCTACAAGTAACTACATTCTTTAAGACTATCTGAATCCTTAGTGAATCACCTGCTTGCAAAATAAGTAACTGTTCTTAGCATGCAGCTCCAGGCACCATGCAATGGGCACTAGGAACTCTAGAAACCAAAAACTAGGCAGGATTTTGATAACAGTAGTCTTGGGATTAGGAATTTAGTTTTAATTTATGGCACCTGACTGCTTCTGTGGGCCTAAGTCACTTATTCAAAGCTGTATTTGAAGTCAATGGCAGAGCTGGAAACTGAGTTTTGACTTATATACTAGAGCTCAGTGCTAAGGCCATTTATGAGCTTCTGGGGGTCTTAGCATGTGGAAGCCACCTTGTGTGGCCGTACTGCAGAGACTAAACTTGGCATGGTGAAGAACAACCTCTAAACCAGACCCTTGCTTTCCTCATTCCTGTGAATCAAAGAATCACAAAATACCTACCCACATTTAAACAGAAACAAAGCATAACCTTCTGTTGTTATTGAAATTTGACAGAATTATTCCAGAAATTAACTTACACTTCCACAGGCTACATGATTCCCAGAGAGCACCATCAGTCATTGCACTGGAATACCTGATTCATTATACACAAGTATGAGGTAATCACTACATATGTATTACTTATTATTTTATTGTGTGTTTATTTTGGAGAGGCAACAGACTATCTGTAATTAGGTTTGCATCCATTACAAAGCCCTTTTTAATGCTGTTTTATACCTTTGACTTGCTTTGGCTTGAAAATTGCCACATTTATTCTGCAGGTAATGAGGAATGGGTCTTGTTTACTTTGAAAAAAAATATGACCTAGTGCTTCAGTTACTGAATTTCAACTCAAGAATAGCAAAGGAAGTTATTTTTCTCACTTATTTCATTAAGAAGGCAAAAGTATGTTTGATGGAGGAATTACATCTATTTTGTTCAGCCTTGAAATCACTGGCCCAAAAGCACATGGGCTTTCATCCTGCCATGATTCAAGAAGTCTGAGCATTCACAAAGCCTCTATGAAGCAAATGAGCATCTGCCTATTAGCAATCCATCCTCCAGATTCAGGGTTTTATGATCTGTTTTCCATTTGTTTCCCAGACATCAGTCTCTTGTCAGATCAACAGGATATTTGGTAATGAAACAAGGAAATAAATTACCTTTACTTTGAATTGCAGCACTGCAAGTTCCTATTGTTGCATTTGCATGGGAGTTGGATTTTTATAGAATATTCTATTGCCAAAAGTTTGCATGCTCTTTTCTCATTATTTAAATGCAAAACCTTGTTCCCCTAAACAAGTTTTAGTGGTAGAATGGTGGAAGTAAAATATTTTATTAATACATTCCTTGGTAATTTCCGACCAGCACAACGAGCGAGAGGATTGTTTTTAATAAGAATTGTCTTTTCCCTCCATAACTCTTACTTAAATTTTCCTTTACATTTATCAGGCTTAAGCATTTCCAGTTCTCAAGTGCAATTGGTTTTATCATGACTCCCTTCAGTAGGCGAATGCAGCTGGTTTGATTTCATTTTGCTCTATTCCTTAAAAAGAAAAAAGGTTTTTACAAGTTTACAGGTTTTGAAAATCTTAACAGTGACAAGCATCCCATAGAGTTATTTTATTTTGCTGAATCTAATTTCCTCGTTCTATTTCCTCTCAATATTTCCTAGTCATGCTAAATTAATTTAAAATTGAATGAACACCTAAAGAGAAGTGTTAAAAGATTTTTTTTCTTTCTTTCTTAGGCAGTAAACATCTTGAGACTTCACAACAAGTCTCTCATTTCCTTGGTTAAAACACATGTTTATTACTTTCTCAGCTGCAAAAGGTGCAAACATTTCGCCATACTGAAAGCTCAGATGAATAAACAGACTCGAAGCCGCCAGTGATGGTCTGAAAAAGTAATTACCAAGGGAATTTCTAGAAGGATTAGTGTCCTTTAATATGCTGATTAATCAGTTTCTAAATAAGACTCGTAAGTCTTTCTGAGTAAAGGGAATGCCTTTACTTGCTGGTATATGGTACTGGTATTTTAAAAATCAAAAGTGATTAGTACCTGAGGTGCGTATAATTGTACAGATAGGAGTATTTTCAGAAAGGAAAAAGTGCTGAGTTAACTGTCCACTCGTGGTGTCTGGCTGAACACTTTATTCAGGGGGTTTCTAATTCTCTCAGGAGCAAATAAACATCCCAGGGAGGGCAACGAGAGGGAGCGCAGCCCGAGCCCGTCGCCCCCCACACCCCCCCGGGCGATGGAAGCGACCCTGAGCTCGCGCCCGGGGCCGCCTCCCCCCGCCCGCTCCGTCCCCCCCGGAGCCACAAGGCACCCAGGGCATTCAGCATCCCAAATTGCCTCGCACTTCGCCGGAGTAAGTGCTAATAGGCCTGCTCTTTCGAAGCTCTAATTAGTATTGTGCATTGGAAATGGCTCCTGAAAGCTGCCGAAGGCTATCTCAAAAAGCAAATAAATAGCAGATAAATACCTTTTAAAAAGCCCGGTTATAGTTCGTATTCAACGATTTCCCCCCCCCCTACCCCCAAGTAAATATAATTATTTGCTAAGGCTTCTTAACTTTTAAGTGGTTTGTCACACCCACGAATTTATACGAATTTAATGAAAGAAAAATGTCAAATGTCCCGTTGGGTGAAACAGGATCGAGTCTTTTGTCTGTGCTGGGTGGTAAACTCAGAGGTGTAGTCCCGTGATCTTTCACTTGTACACCTACTTTAGTGTGGGTTTTTTTTGGTTGGTTTTCTTTTGTTTGTTTTGTTTTTTGCCTTCTAACTATTCTCCTTTCTTGCAATCTAAATTTTAGAGTACGACTCACTATATATATTAATTGAACTTATTGTACAATCAATCTCCTTCAGAAAACATACCCACAGCTTTTATGCCTCTGCGTGACTTGCGCTGTGGGAACAGTCTGGTGGAATTAAGAGACCATTCACACTTCCAAAATGAAGCATGTGTATAATTGTTTGCAGAACGAAGGCCTAAATTACCTCTTGTCTCAATTTCTAATATCTCCAGGTTGCATTCATAATTTGCTCCCCTGTGTTTACAGTCGTTATACATAAACTCCTTTTTGACCACGAATGAAAACAACAAATACATGCCTTGACATTCTGCAGGACATTTCTCTCGAGGGTCCTTACAGACCCTTTGTTGGTCGTTCCTAAAGTTTCCAGCTGAAAATCTGATCTGTGACAGATCAATTAAGAAAAAAAGCAAAACAAAAAACCCCAAGAAAACCAAACAAGCAAATGCCCAAATACCCCCCAAATAATTATAACACCTCCCCCTCCCCCCCAGACAAATAAAAGATTCCATGGGGTATTGAGTGCTCCTTTTCAGTTCATAGAATGGACCGAATATATTCCCAGAATAATTCACCAAACCCATGGCAACTGTAGGGCTGTATTTAAGGTCACTGATAGACACTATAAGACAGAGCTTGTTCTATTAACCATGGGACAGAACTGCATCTTTCCAATGGGCAGAAATGCCCAGCCCTTTCTTTCTTGGGGAGAAATGCCAACCTCTTTAAAGCCTTGGGATAAAACTCCCATTAGCTTCAGTAGTATCTCCCTTATTTACTGCTTATTTACTGCATATGTGGCAATAACACATATTCCAAGTTTAGCATCAAAGAGACTCAAAATTGCAGTTGTATTTGGTGAGTTTGAACGACTGAAGCAAAGGTTCCTTATTTGGGAACTTCTAACACCTCAGCAGAGCTGATCTTTTTATCAGCACTGCAAGTTACAGAAACCTGTGGGGTGCAGCAGGATTCGCAGGTTTTCCTGCCAGGCTGTTGAGCCTGAGGCTGCCGTAGATATTCTTAGTTGAAAGCTGCACTAGCTGTGCTTGGAACCTACTGGACTCCTTCTAACAAAAATCCATGCAGTACATGAAGTTAAATATCGAGTGCACATAAAGTACATATAAAATATATTACATGAACAATATAAAAATGGAGGTCTGATCATTAACTGGATATAATTTAAATCAAGAAAGCAGGGTCAAATGTGTATTAAAGAACTGAACATGCAAACTTTGTGGCTTTAGACAAGCTTCTATGGCACTAGAAATGGAAGAATGTCACGTACAAGCACTGATGCATGCTGTCTGATTTGCTTTCAACTATTTTTCAATTTATACATTTTTAATGGTAAAATGAATGTCTGCCAGGCTTATGAAAACGAGCTTGTTTTTCTTGTACTGCAGGTTCCATGATCATCAATACCACACCCGTGCATTACTCGAGTAAATGGAAGTGGACACTAGAGCCAGATAGGGTGTGAATGAATACCCAAGAGCATTCTGCCAAAGTGGACAGCAGGATGTGTACTGCCACTTTAAGGTCTTATACTAGCTTTGTTTGAGCTATGGATAGATCCATTCTGATCTAGCATAAAGTTAAATCAGTGGTGGAAGACATTTGAGCCAGCAGTTTTGAGGACAAAGATATCTATGGAAAAAACAATTAATGCATTTAAAGAAGCAGAGTAAGTTTTTTGAAGTTCAAGGGAATGTGATGTTTCCAATCTCAGACTCCTTGTCCAAAAGCTGGATTTACCACATTAAAGGAGATTCTTAAGGCTACAATACATTGATATGTTGTTTTCAGTGGTAACAACAGATGAAAGTGGACCTAGAACCCCTAATATCTTGCCATTGTTCCCTGTCCGTATTATGGCACTTGGCATCATTTGTGGGGCCAAATGACAAACCAAGCAAACGAACACAGCCAGGTTAAAAATAACTCCAACAAAAAAATATTTACTTGGCTTCCTGTAAAGTACCACAAGCAGCTGTGCTTACACTGTGGAAAGATTGGTAGGGGCAGGTCTGAGCAGGCAGCATGCTGGATGGGAAAATGTCAAGCCACCTCTGCTTGAGAAAATGGTATGAGGAACCATTCACAGGGATACTCTGCACTGCACTCCCTTGTCCTCCTCGCTTGAGAAGTTGTCCATAGTTATGGAAACATCCTCAGGCCACAGGTTTAAGGCTATTCAGGCACATCTGATTTGCTGAAGGAGTAATGCTAGAGACAGCTTTGGGATGGTCAAGATCACAGAACATTTGCAGCTACAATGACTTTCCCATCAACTGTAGTTATGTTTACAGACATCTGTACACTTAGACCCTAGTTCATGCAGAGGTCCTGTCCAGGAAAGGTTCTCACCATCTACTCCACCAGGGTTTCCTTTTGTGTCCAAATCTTCTGAAATACATGCTAAGCAGCTCTTCTGAATCAGGCCTGTTTACAATAGTCTCTTACAGCTCTGAAGATCAGGTATTCCACTAAATAATTATGACAACAAAGGGTTGTTTGCATTTGCAAACCAGCCAGTAGGAGCTTCTTTGGTAGAATTATTCATTTGTGCAACCTACTCCAATGCATTTTATAATTAAATATATGCTTAATTTACAAACATCTGTTTAAGAAAATAAATTAGGGAATGCAGTATTTGGAAAGCATCAGAACAAGTTTTAGAGATTTAAAATGCAAAAGAAGCCAGGCAGCTATGCTTAATTTTTTTAAAAAATCCTACCACTTCATTTTTAACTGCTGCCATTTTTTAAACAACAACATACATTCAAAAGTCATGTAAGAGATTACGGTTTTCTTCTTAACTCTGAATGCCCTTTCCTTGTTGATTTTATTTTAACATACTTTATGGTTTATTTCTTATAAGACGCATATACATTTAATTTGAGAGATTAATTTATACACAAACTGAAAAACACAGGACTAAGTTTCTTGGCTTGATCTCTTTTGATGTTATTTTTAAATTGTATTCTTTTACTAATAAGATCCAAGTCCAAGGGTTTAACATCACCCCTGGAGAATTACAGTCTCTGAGGAACACATTGCTCACAGCTGTGGTGAAATATCCATCACTGAAAATTTCAGCACTTTTAATTCCATCTCAGTGACATCAGTGGGATAAATGAAATATTATTCACATGTGGCACTCAGTGAGTGTGTGTATAATTTTATCAAAACTTTATGAAAGCATTTTGTGTTTACCATTAGCAGATTTTTTATCAAAAAATCAAAATGAAAAATATTAGTGTGGATAACGTGGTGCATTAGTTGTGGATTTTAAAAATTATTGTTAAAATAAAATGAAATTTTCTCAAAGTTTAAAGCCATCAGCAAACCTCTTCCTATTTAATTCAGTTTCTAGCTTTTGTTTCACAAAATTGCAAAATTTGTGCTAGAGAAGTTGCTTAGCCAACCTTATGAAGACTTTTCTGATTATAAATCTCTCGAAGGATAACTCAATTATCAGGTGTCTGCAATTCAATGGAAGCCAGGGTTTCTTAATCACTGTTTTCAGACTTGTGCCCAACCTGATCTCATGGTACTACCACTTCAATTTTGATACTGTACATATGGGCCAAGGCACCTAACAGTCTTGTGGCACTGTGTCTTCTTAACCACCTAGGATGTGGCAGAATGCTGACACCATTGCTGTTTTCTCTCTAGAAGGCTGCTTTTTCTACTGCTAAGGTCAGCACAGTCCAAAGCTATTTGCCATGTAGCACTGTTAAAGCATCATACCTTTTTATCCTATTTATTTCCTCCATGTAAGCTGCAACAGCAATAGAGAACACAGCTGCAAGGAGAGTCCCTAAAGCAGAAGTTTCTTGTGTGGAGATGACAGCACATAATCAGAAAAACATTTCAAGATTCAACATGTGTAACTCTCTGCACTGCTAAAGATTTCCTTTGATACATTAGAGAGTTTAGAGGGGCCAGAGAAAGGGAGCATTGACTGAGATGAGATGACTAGGCTGCAAACCTGGGAGGGAAAAAGAACAAAGGAAAAATCTTCACAATGGACAACACTCATGGAAGTGTGTGCTGATGTTTTCCTACCTTACCCTAGCAGAAGACCCACTTGAGAAAGTCACTGAGGGCCAAGAGAAGTGCCATGGCCATTACGAAATGGACAAACCTCAGTCTCCTAGTGTTAGCTTGCAGCTAACAGAACTATTTGGAAGGTGACATCTGTATTTCAGAGGCTTCCCAAAACATGTTGCTGAATTTGAGCGACATAGAAGAGGCCATTGAAAGTTTTGCTTGTGTAAGATTCCAAGTAAGTCTCAGAGCCATGAACAGGATACAGACCAGTATCCCTTGCTGTTTCTCCCAATTCCATATGAACAAGACCAACACCAGTGATTGCAGACCATGGTTCACCGATCTGGCCAGCTGGTGCACAGTGCTGGTGTTCGCTGCAACTCCCGCTGGGCTGTAGCTGGCGCCCAGCCCATCCAAATCAGCAGGCTGTGTTTGCTGCCGTCTGATCCAGCCCGCTCTTTGATGCTCTGGCTCAGAAAGTCTAACTTTATTGGCAAACATGGCTATTGCAAGTAACCACTTGAGCAGCTGTGGAAGTGGTGCAATGTGTGTTTGGCCAACTTCTTACCAGGACAACACTTGCTTATTTTGTTTCATATAATAATAATTGGGAAAGCAACAGGCAGCAAGAGAGCAAGAAGGTGGGAGCAAGTCCAGACGACACTACAGTCTGCTACGACTCTCTGGTTTCCCAATGATGGCAAGAGCATAGCTTTGTGCAAAACCTCATGTGCTGTTTACTGTGCTGCAACATTGGGTATTCATCTTGTGAGAGCTGTAAACTGTGTCCTCCTGAGCCTGTTACAAGGTTTCTGTAGCCCTCTCCTCCCCACTTCATTCCCCTCCACTCCTTTTGTATCTGACCCCCAAACGGGACACTGTACCTCAGCTGAGCCCTCAAGAGAATATTATTTTTTTCTCTCACATAGAAAACTCTCACTGATATACCCCAAAATGCCATTAGGGACACAAAGACGTTTCATCGTTGACACATACTTATTTAATTTGCGATGCACTACAAGGTCTTTTTCCACAGGGTCTTCGTTTTGTATTTCTATACGATACTTCACTTAAGCACAGCACTTACCCTTGGTTTAGCTAAATCTTGTAAGAGTTAATCTGTTAATAAATCCTTAATACAACCTACTACATCAGCAAACAACATAGCAAACTATTACATGGGTATAATTAAATTAAAACTAAAATTCTTGTTTGTGAGAATTTTTGCTTATTACTGTGACAACATTTAAAGTGCCTATAGTTGAAAAAGCTTGAGAAATATGTACGTATATTATTCTATTTAGCTATTGAATGTGTACGTTCGAAGGCATAGGGTGGGGATCATCTAAAAATCCAGGGTCTAGTCTAAACTAGTCAGAAGGCTCTTTCTAGTCAATGTAAAGGGAGAAAAACCTCCAGAGGCTGATTCATTCCAAATGCCTTGATTGCTTATGTTAGAAAGGTAGTAATCACTCCCTGGTCATGTCTTTCTCCACTGACTACAGAAAAAGCCAAGACAACTGCTTTAGAAGATACCAAACTTTCAAATTGCTAAAATCACACAAGATGTGTCCCCGCTGCAGCTTGTTCCCCCCTTGGAACAGACAATCAGACTTGAATTCTTCAAAGATTTAGACCCTAAATCCCACTGACTTCTCACTGTGAAATTATGTTAGCCATTGACTTTAATGAGAGTCACACATCTAAATGTGAATACATAACATCAGGGGCCCCAAAACACTGACAAAAGTCTTACCAAATCTGCCCATGACAATTTAAGCAGATACAGCCTTTGAGCACCCATGCTCTTTCTCTGTTGGAAATTCCCATCCCTGTTGCAGAAGGGAAGTGTTCATGCTTCAAGTGCAGTAGCTCCCCAACCCAAGGAAGGGGGTAGGGGCAGAGCTGGAGCCATTACTGTTTGGAAGAAGCACAGACAGATTCAACAGAGCATCTCTTTCAGGTTTCCTTCTTGGCCACCTGATCTTTCTTACCGCAAAACGTTTACTTATTTTAAAAGATTATTTAAAAAACCCCAACTAAAACAACCAGTAGAACAGACCTGGCAGGTGTTTTATTACAGTAGCACCATCCTGAAATAACATCTACTTATTTTTATTCAAATTGACAACATTTCAACTTGAGTGTTCCTTAATGACATAAAACTAACTCTCCTTTTTTCCTCTTTGAAGTTACATCATTGTAGATGTTGATTGTTTAATTGTCCTTCCAATCACGCACTTAACTTCCCACTTAGCCCCATGCAGGACATGACTTGAAGACATTAGCAATCGTCACTAATGTGGATTGCCTTAGGATGTTTAAGTTTACTTGTAATGGAGACAAACATTCACTGTTTGGATGAATTCTATAAAAGCTGAACACTTTTTGCCCTAGGCAAAGTTTTCAGAAAGAGTTCATATAGGTTTTCTTGTTGCAATCAGAGTACCCAAATTATGCATAATTTGGTTTTCATGGTTTCAGTGTTGGATCACATGAAATAAAGTATAATTACTACAAAAATACATTTCTGTATGCACCTTGGGATATTCACCATGGACTTTCAACACAATAGTAGGAGATTCACAAGTAGTAGGAAATTATTTAAGAATATATTACTGTTTTCCTCAAATGCAAGTGAAATTGTAATGGTTAATCACAGGAATTGAAATTAATTATTATGAAGTCTTAATGCTATTACAAACTAAAAGTAATATCAATTGCTATGCCCAATAGGCAGAAGAAAAGGAGAGTGGGAAAACTTTGCATTTGCAGTAATTTCCATTAAAATTATTCCATGATATTGGATGAGATTCCTGTTTACACAGATGAAGGGAAGAAGAGAGTCTTCTGCATCCCATAGGGAGCTTTTGTGGGACTCCACTAACTTCCAGACAGGTGCCTGAGGCAAAATCTTCTATTGCCTATTGCAGTGTATGCAAGCACAAAAAGCATATCCTGCTTCAGTTTTGTTTTTTAAGCAAGATGGGTCTCACTGGTTCATCTCTCTCCAGCTGTGGCTTCAGGAAAGTTTTGTTGGCCTTAAGATTTTTTTTAAATGGGTTAAATTGGGGAACCTGCAGTAGGGAGTGATGATCTTGAGAGGATGAACTCTTCATTTCCTTCTTCCAGATACTCCTAAATGTCTTCTTTGACTAGAAATAAAATGAAACTTGCAAGGTTTAGGAATAGACATTAATTCTGCAAGTACTCCTACAGGATGTAGGAAGTGGATAGATGGGCCATTGATTTCTATCTCACTCTATAAGAACAGAGATGTGTCAGGAACACTACATAAATTTACCCAGGAAAAGTAGAAAATCCAAAATTAATGTTAGGCACAGATTTGGATTCTGTGGTGATCCAGGAGTACACGGGTAGACTCTTCATTCCGATTATAGCCTTAATGGACATAATAATTTAGTAGATGTAACTGTTCACTCTTATTGACCTTCTGACATAAATCCTGCAGATTTAGCTATAAATAACTACATAAAATGGTATGGAATTGTCTCTGGTAGTAAACTGAGATTAATCAAACTGTTACAAGTTATTAATTTTATAAAAGATGGTCTAATTGAACTCATAACAGAAAATGTACAGTATATTAATTTGGTTTTGCTTAATTTAGCAACAGGTAAATTACTTTTAGAAATCTGCTAAAACCAGTCTGATTTGAGGTTGACCTTTTCTGGAGGTAGATTACTTGAAAGCGGTGCCTGATTTCAATGCATTAATGCTCTGTAAAAAAAATCATACTTAGACAGCTTCTGGGTGTGTTTTTTGCCTGAAGTGAATGCATATTTTAAACAGCATCTGTTTGGACTTGAATCTGTAAACCCGTGTTTATCTGATTTAAGATAATCAGGGACTGAAAAAGACACCATGAGAGCCAACCCATAACATCCCAATGAAGGGTCTACAGTTCACCATGCAACCTCCTTTTCTCCACTCCCAACTCACCCAGATTGCTATGCTTGTCCATTTTGTGAAGGAAACTAATATCATAAACCAAGCAGAGAGCTTGAGGGTCTAGTTTGACAGGAACTTTTCTTTGCAGCCATGCTTCTCCCTCCTCAACATCATCCCCTCAGGCTGACTCATGTTCAGGCTGCCATGGAAAGGGCTTGTCTTTGCACAACCGCCATGAAGAAGCTCTCTTCCTTGTGCAGCTACATGGAAAACTTTGTGAGGGAATTATTCCAACTCAGAACTAAAGGGGGTGTGTGTTATGATTTTTTATGGGGTTTCACTCAAAATAAGTCCCTTAATCCTGTTGAATATGCATTTACACTAATGCTGATGCCAAGCAAGGTTTGGCAGAAATCCCTTGCTGAGTGTGGAGATAACACAGTAGAAGAACTTGAGGCCGCTCATTTTGATGTAAGCTTACTTAGCGCAAACCTGTGAAAGAGACATTTGTATTTGCCAATGTACAATCATGGTGTGCTCTCAACCTAAAACTAATGATGAAGAGACCCGTGGGCTTGGGGGCTGCCAGTTCATATCAGGTGCAGAATCATTCTCTGAGAGAGCAAATCTCCCTGTGGGAAGACTGTCATGGGCTCACAAGTACAGCATATAAGCATTTTAGAATGCACAATACAATCAGTTTTAAAATGTTTTACTGAGTATTAAGAGAAAAGAAGCTGCAAAAACAAATGGATTAATATTCTGAATTGATTTACCTTGTTTAATTTAAAAAAAAAGCTTCATGTACTAGCACTAAATATGCATTAGGTTTTTCTAAGGACACAGCATTCTGTGACTGCATGAGTGGTTTTCAAAATTACAAAATCAAGTTCTTGCCCTTTTCAACATTTTAGTATTTTTTTCTGCTTTCTTTTCTCAGATTCTCTCTTGTGCCATAGTTCACACACGCATCATGTATATTATGGACTGCTATGTCAAAATAAGTTCACAATGCTTTGTTTTTACTTTTTCTTTCCCTTGGATGTTAAAACTGACAGGTTAACGATTCTGCTGCCACTTGCCAGTGAATCACTGGCCTTGCTAACACACAGGGTAAGGTACATTCACTTTTCCCCAAAAAAAAGAGATCCTTTCCTATGCACTTTGGGAACTGGAGTACAAGGCTTAGTTAATTTAAATCCATTTTAATTTTAGTAAAGTGCTCAGTAATTCTCTGGAGCAACATAAATGGGAAGGCCTTCCTCTTGAATATGTGATTACTTTGCAAAAGTAGAAAGTACAGCATATTTTACCTGTATGTGAACAAAACACTTCCAAGTATCTTGTTATCTTACTATGATGGTGTGAAACAACTGGACAAACAGAACAAATGCTGGCTCCTTTGAAACTGTAGGAGGCTCTACCAGTGACTTCAATGGGCACAGGTACAGGCTAATGACGGATAGTTTTGAAAACTTGAATTTGGCATGGGCCTACTGGCTATTTAGAACAGCTCTGTGATTCATGGGCTTTGTTAGTCTAATGCCAACCTAACATTTTTGAAAGGAAGCAAAAGTCTGAAAAGAAGTGAACAACTATGATGGATCAATGCTGCCAAGAAAGCTTTGATTTACAAGATATAAATGAGAGTAACTTGTAAATATATACTAATTAATTTTTATACTGTATTTAGTTTGTTTGCTTTTATGTGTAGAAAAAAATGCATGTTCCTGCAGTGTGTGTTTACCAGGGGTAACCTTCTTATGGAACACGGCTGGTCAGTGGAGCACGAGGTGACAAAACACACCACAGCTCTGCACATCTATGCACCTGAAACAGGCGTGTTGACAGTGGCACATGAATATTTGTAGTTACTCAGGGCTTGCCTGCTTGGCTTGCAAATTCATGATTCCTGGCTTAGAATAAAACAGTTTCATTTCTTCAATTTAATCTCTGTCCTGGGATACACATGGGAATGGTAAAAAGAGGGATAAAGTTTCAGCCTTAGAAATGGTGATATTGGAGCTGTCAGGCTTTTGAGGCTCCAGGTTCCCAATGATGTCTCAGATGTCTACAATCTTCCAAGTGAAATACACAAAGATGGAAGAGAAAGCACAGTGTCCGTGAGCTGTTTGACATCTGCTGCTGCCGAGCAGACAGGTGTGCGAAGCCTACATTAATTGAATCCATCGCAGGGTCCGGGCGTACATATGGAACCCGAACAATAGGTATTTACTTAAATTACATAGATTACCTCAGAGATGTGGAATCTGTACGCCCTGCCCACTTCCCTGAACCTCTGGAGCTGGGATCCTGTGGGGAACGTAATGGGCTTAATTACGGTGTCTGGACTAGCCGCGCAGGACCCGGAAGGCAGGAGTTAACCTTACCTCACCTTTTACATGCCAGTGACCCCAGGCTTGGCTGGGAATCTGTTGGGGCCTCTGGAGCAGCTTCTGGATTGCCCCGACTCGCTCTGAGCGGCGAAGGGAAATCCCGCACGGGAAGCACCGGGGCGCCCTCGCCTTCGCGCCTCAGCCCGGGCTCGGCAGGCGACGCTGAGGGCCCGACGCCCTGGGCACGCCGGACCCGCTCTCCTCTCCCGCCCGCTCCCGGAGAGACCGGGGTCGGCAGCGAGAGCCCGCACATGAGCGCGCCATGTCGCCAGGGCGGCCGTCGGCTTCCCCTCGGGGCGGGCTGTGCGCCTGGGGAGCCCCACGCCAGCCCACCCGCGTCCCGATCCGCCGTCCCACACCACCCCTGTCCCGGCCCCGTGGGGTCAGGCCGGCCTCCCCCCAGCACGGCGCGGCGGGCTGGGGTTGCGGCTGTCACATGGCAGGGGGAGGGGGCTGCGGCGGGGCGGGCCGCGCTCGGGGCTCCCCCGGCCGGGCGGAGGCGGGCTGAGGCGGTGCGAAGTTTGCGGAGTGGCTGGCGGCCGGCGGCTGTGCGGGCTCCCCTCCCCGCTCTTTCCCATTAGTTTTTTTCTACACCCCCCCTCGTCTCCTACCACCTTCCCCCTTAGCGGCGGCTCCGGGGCATGAGCTAGAGCCGCCACCCGCGCTGAGAGGCGGGAGGTCGCGCCGCGCCCAGCTCTGTCAGTGAGGGAGCGCCCGGGACGGGAGCGCGGGCAGCGGCTCCGAGCCCGCCATGCCCCGCCGACCCCACGCGGCGCCCGCCGCTCGGCTGCTGCTGCTGCTGCTGCTGCTGCTGCCGTGGCTGGGGGGGGGCTGTGCCGCCGCCCGCTGCCCCTCGCCCTGCCGCTGCGCCGGGCACCTCGTCGCCTGCAACCGCCTGGATCCGAGCCGGCTGCCCGAGCGGCTGCCGCGGGGGGCGGTGCAGCTGTGAGTATCGGGGCGGCAGGCACCGCGGGGGGCTGGGGGTGCTGGCTTGCACCCGTCCGCCATCTTCGGCGCCTGGGGGTCGGGGTGCCCGCGGGGGCCGCTCTCCCGTCGGCAGGCGGGTCTGGGGATGGGAAGCGCATGTTTCGAGGCGATGGCAAAGCGGGAGGTGCGTGGGGCGGGAGGGGGCAGCGCCTGGGGCCGGCGGCCGAGCTGTCAGCGAGCGCGGCGGGGGCGGCGGCCGCAGCGGGACAGCGCTGGGCCCTGGGGCGGGCTGCGGCTCCGGGCGGCCCTGGCGATAAAGCGCCGGGGCTGAGATCGGGCCCGGGAGCGCTGGTCCGTGTACTGGGAGGGGGAGGAGGAAAGTTCTGATGACTTTCTTGGAAAACGTGCAGTAATCATCAAGTGAATACTGATTCAAAACTAGTCTCGGTCTTGTTTGTGGAGTTCTCCATTCACCGAAAGTTTGGGGTTTGATGGATTTACTATCCCTGAAGGTTGCCCCGCGCCGTCCGGTGGCACGGATCCACCGAATCTGCAGCAACACATCCTGAAATCCCATCTGTGCAAAATTTACTTTCAGTGCTAAACTTTTATGGACACAGCATAAATTACGGGATCTTTCTAAAAAAACTGAAAATAGCTGAGGGACTTCTCACATTTGTTTTTAATCTGTTGTCACTCAGAGATCTTATATATTAGTTGTATTAATTTTCTGTTACATTTCCAAAGCAGATTGAGATAAGGACTTTAAAGTAAACAGGAAGACTTTCAATTAGTTGTGGCTAATTCTGTTCAATTGCCTCGTCTGGAGGTCATGCTGCTTCACTCATGAAATGTGGATGGCTGTATTGACACCATATGGAACTGAACATAGGAATGGCCCTGGGAGGTGAATATTTCCAGGAGTGGTATAGGAAAGTGTGAGGAGAAATGAACTTTTTTTTTTTCTTTCTTTTGGTTTATGTGATTGAAGCATGTGAATCAAATACTGGACCTGCTTTACATTCAGGAACTGGCTTTGCTTCCTGTTAAATTTCATCCCTCCTGTTCTTTTGAACTATTTCATAACACTAACGTAAGTTTTCTGACAAAACCTAGGGTTTCTTTTATACTAATCTAAGCTTTATAAGCTTAGTTTCGTAGCTTAGGTTACTTTAGCACTGTTAAGTGTGTTCAGGTGTAACAGCATGCCAAACAAAAAAACGAGGGCAAAAATCACCGAACTTTAGTTTTTAGAGTTACTTTAAAAAGCATTTTGCATTAGCAGTAATTCAAATTTGTCTTTCCGACTTATGTTACTGAGAGACAATAAAACACATAGCAGGGCTTTTTTGTTAGCTAAAGGGAGGTTTTTCTAATTAGAATTCCCTTGGTAGTGTAAATTGTCCTTATGTAAGTTCACATTCCTTTAAAAGTGTGAGAAAATAAGTTCCACTTGTATAAATAAGCTTTGGTCTGTTGTAAGAAACCCTGCTGTGATTACTCATTGGACAGCTGTGTCACTGCTCTTAAACTCACAGGAGTACATCTTTGTAGGTGTCACCAAACCATGTGGTCTGGCTGCTTTTGTGTAAATATTTCTTTTGTTTGTGTCAAATGCCTTAGAAGTGCCCTGCTCTTTCTTACTTCCCCTCTTCTTAAGAGAAGAAGGAAGAGTGTGGGGTTGCTTGTTACCTTCAGCTACCCCAGTACTTGGACCTGGGATTGCGCAATCTGCAAGATTATAGTGCATTTCAGTTTTACATACGCAAAAAGGGTTTGACTAGCCTGGATAATTGTTGGAACAAACTGTGCACTTAGAAATTGTAAAAAGACTGTTTATAAATTTTATTAGTGTATGTTTACTGTGTTTTCCGAGGAAGTCCACAGTGGGTATAGCCATAGGCTAGTAGTTTAATTGCAGGCTTTCCAATCCTCTTTAGAAACAATAGCTATTACACCGTGTCTCAACTTATGCAGACGAGATCTCCCAAGCAAGAGAGCATAAGCTTCAGTGCCTCAGAAGGTCTAGGCCCGCGTTGGACTTTACATGGTCCTTGGCCCATCTGTCTTCTCACCCAGATAGAGTAGGTCAGATGAAGCTGGTTTCCTAAAGCTCTGTTTCGCTTTTCATTATTCTTGTGTTCAGATCCCTCGGTATTATAAAATGAGAGTGTCTAATGTGGAAAGGCTACATGACCTCAGAGTAGACAAGGAGGGAAATTAAAAAAAAAGTGAGCGTTAAGTATGGAGTTATGTCTCCTTTTTGATGGCAAGCGTGATACTGCTATGTATGGAAGTGGCTTTAAAAATAGGGTGCACACAGGCTGTAATTGCCAAATGTACTGTGATTTCAGCCCAAAATACCATCTTCTGAAATCTTGCCTTCATAGAAGGTAACAGTCTGCTGAAAACTGATGAACATTTGTAATACCTTTGTCTACAAATAGGTTCAAAGTTAGATTTCAATTTACCTCTAGGATGTGTATCCCAAGATTGCAGGAGTGTGGCTTTTTTAGAACTGTTGTAGCAGAGCGGGACATGGAGGGAGGGAGAGAGGAGGAGGAATGTTGAGTGCTGGCCCGTGTCCTCCATGTGTGCAAACTCTTGGTGGCATGGCTGTACCCCACCCAGGTTCACTGAGGAATGCTAAAACTGTCGGTGGGGCAGGAGGGAAAGTCTGAAAGATGGTTTTCACTTGTGTTTGTATTACATCTTTAGTATTTACATTTTATAAATCCTCTAGTTCTTTACCAGGATTGCCAGAAAAAAGGGCCGTATGGTTTTCACAGCTGTTTTTCAATATTTTCCAGACTAAAACTTGAACATTGCAAGCTGATTTATGAGTCACTTTGGATCAGTGTTTTAAAACAGCTACAGCCTGGCTTTTTGTTTTTCAGCTCTCCTGATTTCTGCTGAATTAGCAGCTCTATAGGCCCCAGTGGGACTGATTAAGAAGCTGTTGCTGGATTTGCATTTTAAAATTTGACTTGGGGCTCAGGTTTCTGAGTTCTCAAAGGAAGAAGATGATAATTGTGACTAAGTGTTGTAAATTAAGTTAGAGTCTAAAAGTTACGTTTATAAAATGTGTGAAGAAGTACTTGCACTCTCTCTTTGTGTGTTAGGCCTTCCTTTCAATTTTTTATCACACAGATGTTAATGTTCAGAGTTACGGTTCAGCTTTCTGATGCAGAGGCTTGTAAGTTATGAAAGACAGTAATACAAATGTAGTGGAATATAGAAAATACGTTATTTCATAAAACACATTCTTAAAGGGTCTCAACAACTGGCAAGCTTTTTCAAGTGAAGGCAATTCTACATATATACTGAATCACTTTTATAAGAAATCTGAGGTGAAGATCAAGTATATATACATGTTATTGTTGTAAGGAATTTCATAATATAAATCTGGTTTCTGAAGTTTTGAGTGCATTCAGTGTTATATCTTTCATGGTTTTCAAAATTCTGCTAGCAAAAGTAATCACAGAGGAGATTTTTCTCCCCACTTGTAATGTGATTTTAACAGACAAGGAAAATTCAGAAAAGGAAAATGCATAGTAATAATCTTAGTGTTTTAATGTCGTCAGTTTCCTTTCTGTGAAGGAAAAATACTGATTTGCTTTCAAACCTTTTCTTTATACTTGTGTTAAGATACACTGAGAAATACATTGGAATGCAATGCACTTGTAGGAATTATAGGTTTTTTTATTTTAAAAATGCCTCAGATCCAGTGATTATAAGTTTCAGAAACTTCTATAGGCTTAGGCTTCACTTAGAATATTAGTAAAAGACAAATATTTTAACTTTTGGGTTACTTCCAGCCACACTGATTTAACTTAAAAATGTGACTTACAAGGCTTTTTTTTCTGGAAATTTCTCATGAAATAATGTTTAATAAAATATTTATAATTCATATATCCAACAATTGGTAGACAAGCACATACACAGCTGTGTGAAGCAGGCACTTCAGTGTTGTTTGGAGAGGTTGTTTTGTTGTTTTACTTTGAGGATTTTTGTAACTTGTATTTGACAACCTGCTGTAAGTAAACCAGGAGTGAGGAATTTGTACATATATATAATTTTAAAGCTACACGGAAAATCTGAGGGTATCTTTAGTGTTAAAAACCAAACACCAAAAAAATAGTTTGAAACGTAGCATAAGTTGTTACGCTCACAGTTGCCTTGATGGACTCCAGATGGATGTGAGCTTGAGCTACGAGTGAAAGTGTCTGGCTCCAGTGTGGTGATCATGCACAGCAGTGGTTGTAATTGCAGGATTTTTATAGTGTAAGGACTCTGCCAGATTTTTTTTTTTTTAAAACATGTTATAACTCCAGCAGAACAAATCTACTCACGTCTGTTACTGTCTGGTAGGTCCTTTAGGCAAACATATTTTAAATAAACCTTTTGCAGAGTTTTTGCATGAAATGAAGAAATGCAGGTTTTTAGCACTAACGTTGAAAGCTCTTTGTTGAAATAATTACTGATTCCTAAGTCTTGTCTGAAGCATGAAGAACAGTAATGTTTTAGGCACTAACAGCCATAACTTCACTAAATATTGGCTGTTTATTTGCATAGTTCTTATAATCCCTACAGACTAAAGCCAAATATTGAATAAAGTTTAACGGTAAAAATTGTCTCTACTTTGTCTGCTTTAACGGTCCAAGTTAGATTCCTGTCTAGGTCTTTGTAACAGCATGTTTTCTCAGTATTTACATTTAAGAACACAGTATGAGCATTTCAAATCTATGCAGCGAATGTCTTCAGATGTTAAACAAAGGGATTTTTCTCCAGTCTAATGCCAGACGAATATTTGCACTAGATTTTTAAGCAGTGAAAGATGCAGTCCTTTAACTCAAGTGTGGTTAACCTCATTTACAGGAGAACTCAATATCATAATGATGAAACTAACATTTGTGGGTTTTTGAAAATGTTAGCACTGTATTGGTTTTCCATCTTTTAAGAGGAAAATCTGTAGGGGTTTAGATACCTGGAATGAGCTGCGGGTATTTATTAGGTGCTTGAGTCCAGAGCCGAGTCTCAGAAAACATCCCCTTGGTGGCCACCTGAAGGTAGGAGAGGATGTTTCCCATTTCTGTGTGTCTTAACCCAGCCTTCGCCCTCCCCCTTTTTTTTTTTTTGTGCTGGAAAATGCGTTTTGCACCTGTGGGTCTGCCTTGTGCATGCTCATGTGCAGCCCTGGCTTGGGAAATGTAGTACTTATCTCTTCCCTGCCCATGGCTGTGAGCCATTACCACAGCTCTGCAGCCTGCTGGGCCTGATCCAGTTGGTTGGCTCAGAGCACACCTCATAACCAGGCCCTGCTTGTGTCCCTCGTAAGGCCTGTACATTCCTGACCTTATTTTTAATGTTTGATTTTTATTATTTTGGACTGCTGAGTCCAGGGGAGGACAAAAGGGACAATGGAGTTGTCCTGGCAACGTTGAACAAGTACTACATAAAGCACCAAACTGTTTGGGGAGCCTAAAACATGATTTCACTGTCCCTGTGTGCTGTTGAAGAAGCCTTAGGTGCCTGGTTGGGTTGCAGCGTTATGCCTGTATCCAAGCATCTGCTATGGCCATTGTAGAGAAATCAGAGTTCTCTGGATCTGTAGTTGTTAAAGACTTTGTCACAGAGCAGAACATGCAGCACAGCCCCTGAACCTGACTTGTTTTAAGGCATTTCTTGTCTCTGTGCAGCTGAAGGGTAAAGAAACACTGGAACAGGCTGCCCAAGGAGGTGGTTGAATCACCATTTCTGGCGGTATTTGAAAGACCTCTTGATGTGGGGTTTAGGAACATGGTTTAAGCACTGGATTTGATAGAGTTAGGTTAATGGTTGGTAAAGTTAGGTTATGGTTGGACTTGATCTTAAAGGTCTTTCTAACCAGAAGAATTCTCTTGATTCTGTGATAATGAAATTTCTTCACTTCCAGAAGAAGTAGACATGTCCATAGCATTCAGGCCTCGTATGTTCAGTGTAGGTGACTATGCTGAGTCATATTGTCCAGAAAATGTAAGGAATCTGGAGTTTCCTCATAGATTCAGCTCGAAATGCACGTGGCTTGATGAAGACCCCAGACATGTTCAATGACTGTTCAGTGCTTCATTAGCATGGGAAAAAGTGTCATGAAGTGTGGGAAATTTCTTTGTCTTTATATGATACCACGGCAGCTCACTGCTGAACTGTGCTGGTGCCATTCGTCGTGTGTCTGCATTGCACACTCTCACTGGAGTAAGTTTAGGAATGCGTTAAAAAATAATGTAGTTTTTGTTTGCTGGCTTGGATAAATGCAGTGTTACAATGTCCAGTGAGCACTTTGCAGATGGCTGAATTGGTACAGATGAGGTAGTGAGAGAGGGCAGTATGGGAGCAAGAAGGTGCTTGTTGTGGTGGATGAGTGACTAAGAAAGGGGATGTCTTCAATGGGGTTAGCCGTGATTACAGGATCAGTTGTGAATCTATACCACTTCCACAAAGCTCTCTAAACGTGCAAGTTTGTTCCTCTAATTAGCTTCTCTGCCATCTACTAAGTGGTCATCTTATTTTTTTCTGTGATGTTTTCAGTACTTCTGAGGCTACAGCAAAAGTTTCTTAGAACTTCTATGGCATTGTTTAATGTTAGAGGGGACATATGGTGAAGATGCATGATGTATGTAGGGAAAATAATTCCTTGATGGTGGTCAAGAAAATGTGTTGCATTCTTAGTACCTTGGCTTTTTTTGTAGCAAACTGCAAAGATGTTAACAAGATTTCTTGTAAACTGCATTGATATATATTTGGGATCTTCAGTTCAGGATGGTGCATGCTAATTGCTTGAACTACTTCTTCAAGTGCAATTAAGGGCAGTATTAATGTGACTAGTATATAGACATCTTAGAAAAGAATTAGGCCTTCCTGTGTCTCTTTTCTTCTGATATTGCTAAGATCCCCATTAATTTGAGTTATGTAAGAATGGAGTCCCAAAGTGTGTGAAAGCATGAAAATAGAATTGAGATTTATGGACAGTCGTCATTGTGTACTTATGATCTGTGTTTGGCTTTAGAGAAGAAAGTGAGAAGAGTAAATGATACAAATACTAAGTTTGACTCAAGGAGTGAGATTGCCGTGAATCTTGGTTTATGAGTTTTCCTTCATAAGCTAAAGCAAAGAAGGTGCTTTAGCTGTATCTTGTTGTGAAGGGATAGGAAGAAAGATTGTTGATATGAGTCAACATCTTGAGATGTTTTTCTGAGTGTTATACGTACCTCAATAAACAGATCGAAGTGCTTCAGAGGTATAGGAAATTCTTTGACATTGCTGGCAGTGATCAAGGTATTTACACTTATTTATACTTTGTATTCTCAAGTGAGTTTCTATTCTAATTTTACTGATATTAAAACAAATCCCCACAACTTTTTAATTAACTTGGAAACAAATGATGTAATATTTTGCTTAAAATTGTATTGCTTTACCTAATATTTTGTGGCAAAACTGACAGGCTGTTTGTTTTTGTAACCTCATAGGGACTTAAGTCACAACAAATTATCTTCAATCAAGACCAGTCTCTTGGATCACCTTCATAGTCTTCGGGAAGTGTAAGTTAATTTGTCTTAATTTAAAACCAAACAAACAAGAAAAAAAAAACAACCAAAAAAACCCAACCAGTGTTTGTGTATGCTAATTGTATAGCTAGTTCTCTAGGGATACTTGGTTGAACAACAAAGATGTTTGCTGTTCTGATATTTTACATTAAGTGAAACTGGAATTATTTTTTTAATTTTGGAGTGGTACTGTTCAGCAATGTAGGAAATCCAATGTATGTATTTCTGATTAATATTAAGGCTGATTGTCCCTTTTCTAATATTAATAGGAAGCTGAACAACAATGAACTGGAGATCATTCCGGATCTGGGGCCAGTCTCTGCAAATACAACTCTTCTGTCTTTGTAAGTAGATCTTATTCTTGTCCATACTTAGTGGAACTAACTCTACAGGGTTCATGGAAATATGTGCGTTACAGAGATTAAAGTGAAATAATTGGAAATAGAGCAGCTTGTGGTTAGGAAGTCGATTATGTCATTATTTAGCACGTTGTTTAAAATCGGTATAATTGAGCTTAATCCTTCTAGTTTTTATGCTTCCCTCAGATGCAAAGACTGAATTAGAATTAATTTATGTTGTGGTAGGGCCCAGAAGCCTCAGCCCTGCTCTGCAAGGCATTGTACAAACATAAGTAAATGTTATACAAACTTGTACAATGCAGACATGAAAACAAGAGTTATACTCTATCATTATGCATCTTGGCTGAAATCCCACTTGTGTTAAATTATGGTAGAATTCTATTAATTTCAGTGGGCAACAGGGGGAAATCCCCTCAAGACACATCTTCAGTCTAGGTTAGTGTCTAGGTTAGAAGATGTGTTGCCAGTATCTTTAAAGTGTCTTTCTGAGCCTGTTTTAATGTGTGGCATAATTTTTTCATGGCTGCAGTTAATACATATAATTGCTACACACAATTATGTTTATTGTCTTGTTTGAAAGAATTTAGTAGGTGGCATCTGTAATATGAGTATAAAGTTGTGAAAGGCATTTAAGGCCCATAACCAAACCAGCTGATTTTAAAGGAAATTTATTTCCTGAGGATTTTACTGGAAATAAGTTTGATTTTTAATTTTTTTTTTCTCCCCAGTTATCCAGTTTCTCTAAAGTGTTGAAGGAACTGCTAACATACATAGTTACTATCATACAGTTAATTGGAAAAAAGACACATTTTTTATGTGTGGGATTTGGGTTTTATCAATGGGAATCAAAGTGTCTAAAGCTAGTAATATGTAGCCCTCTGGCCAAATCCTTTCCTTGAATACAAATTGCAAGTTACTTTTTTTGAAGAAGCCTGAAGGGTTAAAACAATACAGTAAACTTCGGAAAGCTGTTCAGTTAATTAAATTGATCATTATTCAATTGCTTACATCTGGTGATTTATAGGGGTTTGTTTTTACTCTAGGCCCAGGTCAGCTAAGTCAGCTGGTGCAGCCGCTGTGTCTGGACTGCTCTGTTTGAATAAGAACTAAGTGACATTTGATACTGATGTGGTTTCTTACAGATCAGAATCAGAAAAGAATGAAAGAAAAAACAGACGGTGTCTGACAAATAACTGTTGAATTTAAGCATATCTTCTATTTTGCATGAGTGTTGACATTATTTTTACACTGGCATAGCATTCTATAGTTTAAGCATCTACTTGATCTAAAGAATACATTTATTTTTTCTTTTTTTTTTTTTTCATCACCTAGCTAAGGTTCTTTTTCCAGAGCTTGGAAATAGTAACATAATTAAGTGGTTTATATCCTCCTGCTTTAATTCTGATGAATGCAAAGTTGAGAATTTGTCTTATCATCTCCTCTAGTCCTTCTCATGGAAACTTAACTAGTTTAGATTAACCTAAAGTCATCCTTCTATAGCTGTGCAAAGATTGTTGTATTCCTTTGAGAGAATAAATTAAAATCAGTCACTGCTGGATTGGTTGTTCCATATCCTTAGGCCACTATCTTAGTTCATTTACTCAGGTGGTTAAACATAGGAAGATCTTTGTTAGATCTCTGATCTGCACTATATATGCTGATACTTAAAAGGAAGGAAAAAAAAAAGATATTTCTAAAAGCTGTTATCATACTACCAGTGCAGTTAAAATAGGTCTGGTTGGGCATTAGCTTGTTCTTATTCTAATTTCCATTACTTCTGTGTGGTGTCAGGAGATTACTGAATATAAGTGTGCTCCAGCTGAGATTTAATACCTATTCTGTGACCACAGCAGAGGTTCCTTGATACTAGTATGGGAGAAAAAATTAAGTAATTGAAAGATTTCGTTTTAACTTATGAATGTCAGTGTATAATAGTTAAAATGTTTGTTTTTTCATTTTTATCAAAACATACGTACAAATAGAAACAAAATTATTGAGTTGTATTACACTGTTCAAAAAATAAACCATTATCTTTCTTTTGCAAAGGTTTCTCTTTAAGATACCTTAAAAGTTGGGAGTTGTTTATGAAAATATGTTAAATCTTATTTTAGTGAAAAGAATATTAATAAAGAGGAATGAACATACACTAGTTGTCTGGAATAAAATTTTGTGTACTATAGTGGTGTCATAGACAGATATTCAATCTAACAATACATGTGTTTTAGATATAAAAATATGTTTATTTTTTTCTGTTATTTGGAAGGGTTGAATCAATCTGAGTTAAAATGGTATCTAAGTCATGTGAAGAAAACACACACGGAACAATTAAAACTTAATTTTTAGAACCACTCTTTGAAGAATAACTGTACTTGAAATATCTGTTGACTTTCTTCAGGACTTTAAACTTTTATATGAAAGGAGCTTGTGGAGCCTTTCCAAAACAAGCCGCTGTTTTCTTGTCGAGTCTTTGTTCTGACTTTCAAATAATAGCAGAAAAGAGGATGCTAGTCTTCTGAAATTTGATTTCATTACATTTCTTATGAGATGCACATATGTTGGTTCATTATTGTCAGTTGAAAAGCCAGTTGTTTTTTCCAAGGACACTTGAAGCAATGTTGTGGAAGTGGTGCCCTTCTTTCTTGCCAAAATATTAATTGTTGAAGAAACTCTTTTCTCGCAAGACTTTCTTTTCACTTCTTAGTACTTGTCACTCAGCTATGGAGCCTTAGAATTTTACCTGTTCTGCAAGAATTTTCTTGCCCTGCAAAGGAGATTACACTGCTGGTATGTTTACAGTGAATAATACGGAAGGTATCTCCACTCAGCTCTGTATGTCTGAATTCTTTGAACAGTATAAACAAGCATAGGTGGATTATCATGTTAGTGTAGTTTCCATTTCTGGAGCTACCTCATTTCTAGGTGTCTAATTTATATTTATCTAGCTTAGATATTTACATGCTGTTGAATTATGCGGGGTAAACGTATCCAGAGCAGTAGATGTTCCCAATCTCATGGTTGCAGTCTGTCAATAACATGAAACAACGATGCCAACGTTTTGTTTTCATGAATGCCAGGTGAGAGTTGAACACCATGGGAGAGAGAAATATCAGGCAGCCACACCCTGGCAAGGCCTTACGTTTGTGTGAAGGAATATACAAGCACACACAGGCGCACTCATGTTATATGGCTGGAGATGCATCCAGGATTTTATTCATGTGATAAGTATGTGTCTTGTCACATGGTGCAGGAGAGCTTCTGAGCCTCCTGGGAACCTGGAAACTGCTGTGAGCTAAATAGTTGGTACTGCTGCATACTCTGGTCAGGAAGGCTTTAGGTTGTGAAGCTATGATGGTTGCCTGACACTCACAGGTACAATACATTTGGGACAGAGCAAAGAGTAGGGTTTGTCTTCCCTACCTTAAGGTCTTGAAAGTTTAACATTATAAATATAAATTACTAACTGTAGATCTTCAGGATGAATGGAGAAGAAAAAGCTCTCTCTGAAGAGATTTGTCTTCCCTAAGATAGTTGAGATGATCTTCCTACTGAGGCCCATCTAGATAGCTATTTCAATCAAACCTTTTAATGTTTGAAGATAGGTTCATTTTGAAACATCTAGCCAATGTACTTGGGCATGCCTGTCTTACCGTGATAATACTTGAAAAGGTCTGATTGCATCTTTCAGCATGTTTGACTGTTTAAGTCGATTATTTGAAATTAAAATTGCAGGGTGTTCTTTTTGCTCAGCCAACCAGCTCTTTTCTCTGTCTTCTGCTAGAGAAGGCAGGAAGAGAACATTTTATCAAGGCAGAAAATGAGAAGTTCAGCTGTTTACCAGGTCACCAGCTCTCCAGTCAGCCAAGTAGTTCTAGCCAGGAGGCCAGGTCCCGTGAAGTCCTGGACAACGTAAGCTTTTGTGGGGAAAGGAAAACTGGATTTAACAACAGATTAACACAAATGTATAATGTACAGATGCCACACACAGTAATGTATGTGTATTTATCTGTCCCTAGAAGTAAAATATTAGATATTTCCTAATTTGTATTCCTGCAGTGCTTGGAAAAACAGTTATATTAATGTAGAATTGCTTTTTATGGTTGTGGTAGAAAATTCTTCAGTTCTGGGAGAATAAACAAAGTACTTTTTTTTGTTTTTGAATAGATGGATCACAGTTGTGTCAGGTAGAGAAATGGGCACTGGTGCCCTCACAGTGGGAGAACAAGCAAAGGTTCTGAACTTGGTTCCCATTCTAAAGGCATTCCTTATCCAAGACGTACCAGTCCCGTCCTACTTATCCTGAAAATCTACTATAATGTAATAACTGATAAATGAGAAGAAAGCTAGTACTGCCATTTAGGTTTGTCATTGCTGTAAAGTTTTGTACGTAGGCTGAATCCAGAAATAGACCTAAGCCGAGTAATGTAAGTACAGTAACCTTGTATAGAAGTCTTGTATGGGTTTTAATTACCAACTAGCATTTGCACAGGTGTTTCACTTTAAAACTCTTCAGAAAATGTTAACTGCTTTTAGTGTGATTATTGCTTTGTAATGAAAAAAGACACTGATTTGCAAATGCTGCAACATTATTTCATGTTTTGTTTAAAGGTTTACATTTTAAAAAAGAAACCCATGCTACTTTACTTTGAGAATTTAGAAAAATACGTAACTGGGGACACCTTTCAACATCATCAGTGCTCTGTATCTTGGCATACTGTGGAAAATGGAAGGCAGCAGTGACATTAGGTAGAACAGCTTAGGATATTAAAGTATTCTGCCTCTTCCAAGTAAATTTTACTGTTCTTATAAAAACATGTATGTGGAACGAGATTTAATACTTAAAAAAACGTGTTTCTAATTACCTACGTTCAGGATATGTTATACAGTAATTGTTTTGATGTCTTTAAGGACCTGAAAAGCTGTGGCATGCCAAAGTCTCTAGTGTGCATAGTGAAATTCTAACATTACAGAATTACAGAATCACAGAATTTTTTGAGTTGGAAGGGACCTTAAAGATCAAGAGTTCCAACTCCCCTGCATGGGTAGGGACATATTCCACTAGAACAGGCTGCTCAGAGCCCCGTCCAACCTGCCCTTAAACACCTCCAGGAATGGAGCCCCCACAACATCTCTGGGCAGCCTGTTCCAGTGTCTCACCACGCTTAGACTGAAGAATTTACACCTGATCTCTAACCTAAATCTCTCTTCTTTCAGCTTAAAACCATTACCCCTCATCCTCTCACTGCAAACTCCTTTAAAAAGACCTTCTGCAGCTTTCCTGTAGGCCCCTTTCAGGTACTGGAAGGCCACTATGAGGTCCCCCTGGAGCCTTGAACAACCCCAACTCCCTCAGCCTGTCCTCATAAGAGGGGTGCTCCAGCCTTCGGATCATTTTCGTGGCCCTTCTCTGGACACGTTCCAACAGGTCCACATCTTTCTTGTGCTGGGGGCACCAGAGCTGGACACAGTATTCTAGGTGAGGTCTCACCAGGGCAGAGTAGAGGGGCAGAATCACCTCTCTTGTTCTGCTGGCCACACTTCTTTTGATACAGCCCGGGATGAAGTTGGCCTTCTGGGCTGCAGCTGCACACTGGTGGCTCATGTCCAGGTGCAGGACCCTGCACTTGGCCTTGTTGAACCTCATGAGGTTCACCTGGGCCCACTTCTCTAGCTTGTCCAGGTCCCTCTGGATGGCATCCCGTCCCTCTGGTATATCGACTGCACCACCCAGCTTGGTGTCATCAGCAGATTTGCTGAGGGTACTCTCAGTGCCTCCATCAATATTGTTAATGAAGATATTAAACAACACTGGGTCCAGCACTGACTCCTGAGGGATACCACATTAGACTAGCTTTAAATAGAATGATAGAATTTACTGGGTTGGAAGGGACCTGTAAAGGTCATCTAGTCCAACCTTGCTACAATAAGCAGGAACATCTCCAACTAGATCAGATCGCTCAGAGCCCCATCAACCTTGAATGTCTCCAGGGGTAGGGCCTTCACTACCTCTCTAGGCAACCTCTTCCAGTGATCCACCACCCTCAGAGTGAAGAAGTTTTGCATAATGCCCAACCTAAATCTACCAGTTTCTAGCTTAAAACCATTACCCCTTGTCCTATTGTTACATGCCCTTGTGAACAGGTCTTTCCCAGCCTTATTATAGCCTCCTTTCAGGTATTGAAAGGTCACTATAATGTCCCCCCGGAATCTTCTTCAGGCTGAACAACCCCAACTTTCTCAGCTTGTCTTCATAAGAAGGGTGCTCCAGCCATCTAGTAATTTTTGTAACCCTCCTCTGGACATGTTCCAACAAGTCCACATCCTTCTTGTACTGGTAGCTCCAGAGCTGGATGCAGTACTCCAGGTGAGACCTCATCAGGGCATAGCAGAGGGGCAGAATCACCTCTCTTGATCTCCTGGTCACATGATGGAATGTTTTAAATAGTGATTTTACATTTAAAATATTTTATTTAAAAACATTAGTAAATATGGTGCAGGTGACTTAGTTGGAAATATCCTTGTAGCGTATGTTGTAAAGATAGATCATGTTAGTCTAGAAGACAAATATTTGGTCTTACTAAAGCCAGAGTGAAAAATATAGTTTGTGGTGTGGAAGTAAAAGGAGCATGTATGCTTCATAATTCAGTAACATTTCTCAAGTGAAGTCTTCTTTTCTTAAGAGACATACATACAGAACGTGCAACATGGTACAGGTTTTCCTCTGCTACCTTGAGAGGACTCTTCAACCCCAACAGTACAGGGAGCCTTTAAGGCAGTTAAAACAAGAAATTGCATGGCTGTTCAATTTTGTGTTCCAAGGTGATGAAAAATACTGTCAGTATTGAGGAGGTTTCTTGAAATGTGCCCACTTGTTTTGTTAGATGCTGGACTGAATCCACACTTTCCTGTAGGCTATCTACAGCCTGTGGTTTGTAATATCTTTCTACTGGTATATACTTAGTTTAAATGCATTGGTTTGAAGACACATCTTATGTCCTGGATAGTTAAAAAGGTAAAGAACAAAAGGTATTAACAAAAAAGATGGGTCAGGAGATAAAAAAAGGACAAAAAGGACCATAAAGTATCCAGTCTTAGAAAACTGCAGGAGGGTGACAAGTTTTCATAGTAAGCAAAATTGTTTCAACTTTAAATGTAGCTTTTTGATCAGCCACTATAAAATTACTCTGATTATTTGGTTATGAAAGGAAACCTAAAAGCTGAAAGTGAATTGCTGTACTGAAGAAGAACAAGCTCATTCTCTTCAAAGGAAAAATAAAGAGCAAAATTATCTAAGCCATTAACAATGGTTTGCTTAAAAAACCCTATTATTTTATCACTGAAAACAAAAACCCAGGGAGTGCCTAAAAAGTGTTTTTGGGTCCAGATGGTAGTGTGTGGCCTGAATAGGAGGTTCTACTTGTTGTTGATCTAACCAACACAGCTGCAGCGGGGGATTTGAGATCTGCAAGTTTTAGTGTATCCTAGGCTTCCTAAATAAGTCCTGAAATTTTTAAATTAAGTTACCAGAAGAGCCCAGGTTTAGCATTCTATGTTTCTATATTATCTCCTTCCTGCTGCCTTGCTAAATTGCTCATTAATCCTGTTTTCAATCATCAGTAAAACTTTTTCAGTGGATAGCATGCTTTGCTCCTATCTGAATAAAATCCTGTTGATTAAAGACCTGTTTTCAAAGTGGTTGTTTCTTGAGATTGGTAAAGCATTGTGCTATCAGGCAGTGAAGGCAGAGCTAACTCTGATGTGATACAAACCTTTAGTAACTGGAGTTCACAATGCTGCAGTGTCAGTAACTTTACTTGCAGGGCTTTCCAAGTGGATGGGATGGTTCATGCTACCTAATTTAAATATGTAAGCTGAGAAAGGATTTTTCTTTGTACCTCTTAAAACTAAGTAAACTATTAAGTGGCTTCTCATAGATCATTGCTAAACAAGATGCTGAGCTTGTGACTAAGGACTTGTCAATTAATCTGTATTTTAGGCAGTTTTGTGTTTGCCTCCACTCTCCCTACCAGGAAGAATAAAACAGTCTTACCTTCTTCATTCGGGGGGGGGGGGGGGGGGGGGGGCGCGGGAATAACAGAGCATGTACTGGTCACTGATTTTCATTGTTGGTCAAAAAACCCTTATTTTTCCAAAATCTTGTGTTCTAAGTTTGTT
This sequence comes from Apus apus, assembly GCF_020740795.1. Taxonomy (NCBI): domain Eukaryota; kingdom Metazoa; phylum Chordata; class Aves; order Apodiformes; family Apodidae; genus Apus; species Apus apus. Next base: position 173,218,666 of record NC_067282.1, read on the forward strand.
TAATCAACATACAGCTTAAATACCAATCTAACTTTATGCACAAATGTAATTACTGCAGAAAAATGGTGATTAATCATACTGTTTAGAAGGGATTTTATTTCAGTATTACGTGTGATTTCTGCTTAAAATGTAGAAAAGTGTATTTAAATACATTCTACAATAGTGGGCATCCCAGATCATGTTTCAAATAGTAATCTTGAGAATTCAATTAATTGAAGAAAACATGCAAAATAGATTATACGTTTGTCCTAGCTGGCAATGTAGAAGTAAGAGTGATAGTTTGCACTGTGTGGCAGTATCTTCATAAGGGAAACTCCTGCAGAGAGCCTTCTGTAAAGATAAGGTTTTTTCATTATCCTTGTTTGCAAGATTATTTGGAATAGGGATAGATATGAGAAATCTGCCTCTCTTGTCTCACAGTAGGCTGAGAGTGGAAGCTGTGTATACGATCCAGGAGAAAGCTCAGTGCACATTTAGAAAGCTACAGTCACAAGAAAGAAGTTTAGATGCAGCTTCTGAAAATGAAAGCTTACATTCAGTAGAAGTGGATGCCTTTCCCTTCTGTGCTTGCCAGAGAAAGTGGCATTGTGTGTTTATAAAACTAGCATGCTAAACTAAAGTCTGGCTCCCAGTATTAAGAAAATGTTCAAATATTTTACATCCTTGTCATCTCTTCAGCTACCACTTTATTATGGGAAGGATTAAGATTTGGATGCTGCCTGGAAGAGTTTGTTTTGAAGAAGGATTGAAAGAAAGGACAGAGGAATGCTAGACTGGGCTTCAGACATAAGGCCACTTGGAGAAAGTCCCAAAAATGAGAGTGGTGGTAAACCATGTATGACTTGGGCTGAAGTTGTGAGCAAAAAGCTGAAGTGAAGAAACTTACTGGAATTAGTTCTTGCAGTCTTTGACATTTGGTGTGGAGACTAAGAGGAAGTAAATGAAAGAATTTGAAAAATAACCTGTCTTAGTCAGACTTGCAGACATGGAAACTAGATTTTTATGGCAGCAATTTAGGCTGAACGATGGGAAGGGGAAGAAGTATGTAGAAACCCAGATGATAGAAACCCAGAGTTTGTTGTAGCAAAAATGTAAAGTAGTGAGAGCCATGACAAATGCTTTTGCAGTGAGAATGGAAAAGAATGCAAATTTTATGAGCTATTTATAGTGGAAAAAGGAACCCCCAACAAACTGGCGTGGTTTTCTGATCAGCAATGTTAGAGAAAAAGATGGATTTAGAAAAAAGATCAGAAAAATAGAGAACACTGTTCCTGTGTGAGAAAATGGAAGAATGGTAGGAAATTTTACCAACAAGGAGGTGCAAAGTTGTAGAGCATGGTCTACAGAGAATGAGGAATGAGGAAAGTCAGAATGAAGTTGAGAGGTCCGGCTTCAGTACTGGGGTGTTATCTTAGAGAAGTGGTAGAGCAGTTAAATGTAATGACTCATTGCCTTGAGTGCAATAGAGGTGGATAGGAGAACATTCCTCAACTGATACTAGCAGTTGAGATTAGTAGATCTAGAAGGCTTTGCAGTCTGGAAGTGCCTAGATTTTGGTCTGCACCCCCCAAAAGGGTTTGTTTGCTCCATAACAATAAAGGGTAGGTTTTTTGACTTTATGAGACTGTACATCAGATTAGAAATATGATTTATTATTTATTATAGGCTGGATTTAATTTAGGTTACACTTATAATTATCCAAGATTTTAGTGTTAACTAACAGTCAAAGAGTGGACCAAATCTACGTGTTATTATTCCTGTTGTCAGCTTATGTAGAAATAGCTATGCCTGCATTGTCTTTGTTTACCTTCTTAAAAATAATTAACTTTACACATTCACTTGTCTATCATGTGCTAAGTAACTTGTGATAATTTTGGAAGGGTCAGAAAGTGGAATGGGAAAAAAGCTCCATGGTATCAAAAAGAGAGTTTGGAAGGAAAGTTTGATTAATTACGTATCAGGTCTATGACTGGAATCAGGAGGTAATTGCTATGAAAGTTTCATGTGTTAGGAAGTTTAAATTTGCCTCTATTGTTTTTGATGATGAAAACATTGTTTCATTCTACATATTCCTCTTCTTGTTTTCCCAGTTTGTGTTTGGTTTAGGAAGCAATAAACCTTTGGTCTCAAGTTTTGGGCAGAATTTTAGTAGCCTACAGAGTTCTGAGTTTTCATTTTCTAGTTGAGGCCTGTATACCACAAAAAGCATAAAAAATAAGAGCAGAGACTTCCTGACATCTGGCTTGAAAAAGCAATGACAGGCATGGATCATGGAATGAAGGAGACCTTCAAAAGAAACAACAACTGCTGGCTGCGAGAAATATGAGAAGCCTGTGTGTGAAGGAGACATCAGACTTGTAGACCTACCAGTAGGACTGGTAGTGAGCCAGAATCCTCGCTCTGTTTCTGGCATCTTCATCTTGGAGAATAACAGTTTAATTTAAAATATTTCTGTATCTAACAAAGTTGCAAAGATTCAGAAAAAATGAGGTTCTTAGTTCAGTGCAGTTGAGTATCATATGGTGAGAAGAGCGTATAATCTCATTCATATCAGGGGATTTTTGTAAGAGTAGTGTTCTGTTTGAAACCGTAATAGAAATATTTGAAGTGATATAATTGTTCAGTACAACCTAGCTAATTTTAGTAGTCAAATGAGTAGAATTTGAAGGGGAAAAAAAAAGGTTTTTTTCCTCTCTCTTCTTGTAGGAGTTGCTGAGATCCTTTCTTCTGGTATGTTCTCCTTTACAGTTGTTCAATCTTATCCTAAAAGCCACAAAAGATGAGTCTTCTGTCTCTTTCTCAGGAAGTTTACTACAGTATTAATCTTTCATCTTTACTATGATTTTTTTTTTCTTTTTGTTTAATTTTTCTTCTGCTCAGTGTCTTGACATGATTGTTTCTTAGAAAAGCTCCAGAAGTCCAAAGGAGTTTGGGAGGGCAGGAGTGGGAGTGCAAGAAACAATATTCCAGTTTGATGATGTCAGTGGGTGAGTAGAGGGAAGAACAGGTGAAACAAGCACAAAGATTTGAGGAAAGGTGAAAAAGGAGGCTGTGAACTGTTAGTGGTGCACAATGGAGACCACCTGGTATGTGCTTGGATGTGGACAGTCATATGAGTGCTCTGATGTGGCTGCCTCCAAGCCAGCTCTAATCTGGAAGCCATGTCAACACAAGACAAACTGATCATCTGTGAACTCCATTGTCTTGCCTTCAGGCACTGCTCAGAAAGACATATCTAGCCCTAGCAGAGTGCTTTTTCTTCTCTATGTATTTTCTTAGTCTCTAGCAAGAGACTCTTATTATGATTTCATTTGCCTGTTTGTGAGGCAATTTCAATATATCCTGCCACTCAGGGCTTAGTTGAGGGACATGAGGTGCCATCTTAATCCAGAATCACATAGGTGTTTAACAGTCATTTTATATCTAACAGCTTTGGAGAACAGGCTGCATAGACACGTCTCAAAATTTTTCTTTCCAGGCAACTTGTTCTGTAACAGGTTGCTCTACCTCTAGGCTCCTACATGTTCCTTGTCAGGATCATGATGTAAAGAGGTTCTCAAAGCACAGCAGATCAAGATCTATCTGAAAGAAAGGGTTTTGCTGCAGTAGGAAGTGCAAGAGTACTTTTTTGTGCAGAGATTTCGAATAGAAACAAAAGATAGGACTTCAGGTCATAATGCATTTAGGACGTGGTGCTTTGTTGTTACAGGATCAGAGTAGTGAAGCTTCCATAGATATTTTTCTTACTTAAAAACATTACATATTGACAGTCTTTATCAAGACATACTTAATCACGCTATCTTAGCTCTTCAAAAATTGTTTTTGTTTTGTTGTTTGGGGTTTTTTTCAGCATGTAAGTACTATTAGGTCTAAAGGGTGTTAACTAGATCCTTAACAAAGTGGATACTGAAGTTGCTGTCCTGCTTTATATTTCCTGTGAGGCAAGGAAAGTACAAGTTGATTTGTCAGGTATGTTGTAGCTGTTGGTTATATAGAGTGAATCTTGAGATCATGATTAATAGGGCTGTTCTAGATGTTTGGCCTAGTGGTGTGGATAAAGTCATGAATGCTGAGACAGAAAGCTAAGATTTCTCATACCCTTAATGAAAAACTGGTATTTTGTCTTAAGCTGGTATTCACACAGGCTTATTTAAAAATAATTAAATTAGTCTGTATGCACTCTTGGGTTGTTGTGTTGGTTTTTTTTGCTGCAAGTCAGGGTGTAGTCACTCAAATTGCCAAAAACATGTTCAAAATTATGCAGGTATTCTTGGTGGTTTTATCTGTGTTCCCTAATGCTCCTGCTACTTTCACTGTAACAGGAGAAGTTCCAAGGAAGCTGTAGCATGTTGGTGTTCCTTGCACATGAAGAAGTGGTGATCAGGTTGCTGCAGGTCTGCTTCTGTGAGAACTTGATGCGCTAGTTCTCTTGTTGCAGGGGATCTCAGTTGCTCTGATCTCCCCTTGAGGGTCTGTTAAATGAAACCAGTGTGGTGTGTGCAGCTTCTTTTGTCTGAGCACAGTAATAACAGCACTTAACTGGAAAGTTCGTGTGGATTTTTTTGCACAGTGAACAAACTTCTATGCTAGTCATTGTGCTGACACAGGGTACTGTTTGGTTCTGCCTTGATAATTAGATAGGCTTGCATTTTTAAACACATCCTTCTTGAATAATTTTTATGATAATTCAGCAGTTATGAGGAAGCCAATACATTGTTTTTATTTGATTTCCTTAAGTGGTGATTGTGAAGAAAAATCAAATTAGAATTGAACTTGCTCATTTTAACTAAAGTTAGATCTTGAAGTAGAACTGGTTTTGGTATATCCAATGCTTGATAATCTCCTAGGTGTGAACTATGGCACTTATTTTTCTTTTAAGGGAAAACTGGACTACAAGAAGTGAACCATTCAGATGTTTTGTATTTTAATAACTTCTACAAGTAGAGTAAACAGGAAGGTGCAGCGAGGGCTGGTTTGGTTTGCATTGTGAGATGGACTAGAGCTTTGATGTGTAGCTCTGTTTCAGTGAACAAAAGAAGGTACTTTCTCCTCACAATATGACCTTACCATCACCAAAAAAGAAAAATGCTCCTTGAAACAAATAAGCTGAGTTTTTTTGTTTATTTATTTTTGTTGTAACCTAGTCTGTGTCAGGTAATTTGCCAGTTAGTTCAAGTGCTAATCTGAAAGCTGTATAAGAGTTTTATTCGGTTCCATTAGGTCCAACTAAACTTTGTAATACAGGGGCTATTATCCTGCCAGTTGTGAGGAATTTCTGTTTTATGGAGCAATGCTGACACAAAGACAGCACTGTGCAAGCTGTCTCTATAACTGCACACTTTCACACTGCAATTTAAGAGGCGTGCAGTTCAGGAAATTGCTGGCTTCTGCTAGAGCACACTTTTACTGCAAGGAAAATTTTATTCGTCACTCAAGTAATTGGCAGTTTTAATACCTTGTTAGTAATTACCTTATAAACAAACTAATGCATAAAGGCAAGGCTCTATGACCTGTTATCTAACTCACATTCTTATTTGGCCAGTGGGACTGACATATGGTGGTGGTGTTTGTTGTTGCTTTTTATTAAAGTAATTTGTTTCCATTTATTATAAATACTTTTGACTAAGAGTGAAAAAAATGCAGGGTACCTCTACCAGACAGCCTGAGGAATGAAACCTGATACAAGTGTGGAGTTGGAGGGACTGCAAGATCACTTACTCGTTCCCACATGTGGTCAGAAGGCCCATTAATCTAACTTTGGTTCAGTTTTTGAGTCAGGACTTTCTTGTCTTGAGCAGTAATCCCCCTACACTCCTTGAATATGTGAGGGCTGCCCATGCTGTTCTAAATGTGTGGCTTAATATTTGATCCAGAGCAAGTATTTCCAATAAAGGCAAACACCTTCCAGAATTAACATTCTTGTTGATAGTTTACTGAATTTGCCTTCGCCTCCAATCTCTAGGAGTTGGGGAGAGCTCCTAAATTTTGATAATTCATCATACTAAAATGTATACAGAATGTACCACAGCCATAACTGACTTGAACTTCCCAAAGTAATAAGGATCATTTTGGGTTGCATTCACTTAATTGGTTGTCATCTGTTTTCCCCTATGTACCATTAGCCCCAGACGAATAAGGCTATTAATGTTGTTGATGTGCATGTGTGATTCTGTACATTACCCAACTGGGATGAAAAAATTGGTAGGTTGCACGGTAGGAACATGGAATGTGATAATTGGAAAAGTACGTTTCTTTGGAAGTCAAAGAAGGGGTGTTCCTTATAGTACACTAGAATACCCATGTCTTTAAACAATGGCAGAATTTTAGTTGTGGAACTGGGTGTGATGCTTAGCTGAAGTTTGACCATACATGTAATGTAGAACTTCTGTAATAAGCACAGATTTTTTTCCAAACTCACTAGGAAAATCTATAGATTAAATACTAGGTGTAATTGGAAGTTTCTGTAATGTCTTCCTGAGAGAGCACTCTGTCATCCATTTCTTCTTATCTACCTCTTTTTTTATGGAAGTACAGTCAGATTTTCAAGATACAAAGTTTTCAAAAAAACCAAAACACCATGTCTAGCTACTATGGTGTTAATATGGTTAAGATGGAAAACTACTTGAGTCTTGTTTCATTACAACACTGTGACATAATATTCAGTGCAAATACTAGATGTTTTTGCCAGTCAGAAATAGATAAGAGTTTTACGTCTTTTCTTAAAAAACTTGCATTGCAGTAATTGAATTATAATGCAGTCTTTTTCGTGTTGTTTGCTGCAAATATGTTTTAAGAAATGTGCATGAACACATCTATATATAGCATTCCAATCTGGGATTTGAGATGGCTAGAAATTAGTGTTTTTTCTAGAGATCATAGTTTTTTGGTTTTATTGAACTAGAAATTATTTTCAAGTAGGGGAATCAAGAACTAACCTTTCTCAGTAATGTGTATTTAACAAGTGTTTACTCTGGAAATTACAGTCTTTTGACTACTGTCCATAAATTTCAGGACCAATAACAAGATTGCCAATATCTTGTCCGAACATCTGAAGCCATATCAGAGTCTAGAAACATTGGACTTGAGCAACAACAACCTATCAGAGCTAAAAATATCATCATTTCCATTGTTGCAGCTCAAGTATCTGTAAGTAAAACTTAGTATTGCTTTTTTAAAATTTCAGGTTACTTTCAAAAAACTTGCTGGAAAACTTAAGATTGACAGCTGTTTTTTATGGTTCTTCATCTTTCCATTGGGCATGCATTAAATGTTTATTCTTTCTTTCACCTGTTGACTTTAACATAAGCTGCTGACTTGAAGACATCAGTTGTTGCAATGAGAGGTTTTAGTTCATAAAAGGTGAAGGTCATTATCTTGAGATGAAAAAATGGATATGTCTCTTGAGAGGAATAATTAAATAACAGAGTGAGCTTAAGATCCCCATGGTTGGGCTGCATGGTTGAATTACATGGAGTTTGGTGGGCTTTTTTGAATCTGCCTTAATCCTTATTCAGTATTACTGCAATGCCAGAGCTATACTGAGTGGGGATAAAGTTATGGGGTTGCAATGTGCTATAGTTTGCCAATAATATACACCTGCAGAGTAGAGCAAAATGTTGGTGGTGAAATACTGTTTGACCATAGACTGAGCTGTCAAGAGCTCTAATTAATATAATAAATTAAATTCCATTTATCAAGGAGTAGGCAGCAAGAGAGCTTTGAGTTTCACTACTTGGTATTAAGAATATATTAAATAATGGTAAATTTAACCTTCTGGACATTGTTTCAACAGGTACATTAACAGTAACCGAATAACCTCCATGGAGCCTGGTACCTTTGACAATTTGTCTGCGACACTTCAAGTATTGAAACTGAACAGGAACAAAATTTCAGCAATCCCTCAAAAGATGTTTAAACTCTCCCATCTGCAGCACCTGTAAGTGCAACATACAATTGACTAATTGTTTTCAGATTTTCCAAAGCACTGGCAGAGCTTGAACTTTAGCCTTTAATTTAACCAGAGGCAGAGTGAGACAGACATAGAAAACATATTACTACAACCCTTACTAACTGCAGCTTTGTACTGAACAAAACTAGTCTTATATATTGGTGCGATGTGAATGGTCTTTATGTTTAAAATCATACTTGCCTATTAAAAGAAAAGAAAGAAAGGCTAGAGAAGGGGTGATAGCAGTGTTCCTGTAAGAAATAATTGTAAAAATACTAAGTGAGGTAAACTTCTGTAGTTCACTACAGCAGTCTCTCATTTATTTTGTGCTTTCATGGTGAAATTAAGGGAATGAGTTTGCTTTCAGAAGGTATGCTGATAAGCAGTGTGCTTGACTAAATAGACTTCCATAGCTTCACTGACACAATGCTGTCTGTAAATGTTTTACCTAATAAATAAAAAAGTTATTTACTATGGAAGAGAGGGGGGAAATATATTTTTCCTTTTTAAAATATTTATTTATTTATTGAAAACTTAATAGTGCAGAAAGTTGATAAGAAGATGGGCTAGGACTGCACTTCAAATCCTGAACAATTTTTTTTTTCATATTAGATAGTCAAGAGCTAAAAATTATTAATTTTCTTAGGTTAACCTTGAAAGTGAAAGATTGTAAGAATATTGAGGTCTTAGGGTGCTTGACGCATCTGGAAACAGTGACTGTGTCTTTTCTGTATATAAATGCAGAAACAGTTTGATTCAAGCATCAGTAGAAGAGTACAAGAATAGTCCTGCAAAGGTCAGGGTTTGTTAATGATCTTAGCAGACTTTCAGATCTTTAGATTCAACTGAGATATTTAAAGTTGGTGATATTCTTGCCTAACATAATTTTCACTCACAATTTAATTGGTAGGCTGACCTAGTTATGTTAGGTAGCTAATCTGCAATGAAGGCCAAAAATTAGTGTTATCATCTGAGAGAGGTATTCAGAGAAGGAACAGGGAAGAACTGAAGGCTGTTTTTACTGAATGTTCTTCATGCTTATACACCTTTAAATAGAGGAGGAGTAGGATTCTCTTGTTGGATACCTGTTTTCAGGTAGGATTCATATCAAGCTGCCAGAGAGGAAAGCTAAATTCTTACTAGACTGAGACTCTCAAAAGGCATTGGGGTATAAGTGGAGAGAGAATTACTTACACCATTGCTTCCCATGGGGAAGTAAGTTTTGAAAGGAGAAGATTCTTCTTGGTTTGGTAGGATGCAGGTTGATAAGGTCTAAGATCTTCATCTGCTCTAAAGGGGCAGATGGTCACTCGTTGTGTGAGGGCCTTTTTTCAGTATTGTCTAACCTTGTCTCACTATACTGTGTATCAGTTGCTAATAAATAAACTGTTAATTTAATAGATTGTGACTAGTGTAGAATTCACTGTTATAAAAGCAGTTAACATCATTGTTCTTTGTGTCTGTGTGAGGCTTGAATTCCCTTTCCACATGGCTCAGAAAGTTGCAAAGCTGCTTGGGTTTAGTGCAGGGTTTGGAGTTAAAAAGGACCAAAGTCAAGAAAGTGGTGTGGAGAGCAAGAAAACAGAAACACAAGGGGTGTGTGTAGTGGCAGAAGAGTGAGTGCCAAGACTACTTGAGGAAGAGGGAAGCAAATATTTGTAGCTAGCTGTGGAGAATGAGGGAGGAATGTGTAATGAATGCTTGACTCCAGATGAAGAAAGATGGATCACCTAGGATATTTAAATTTGCCTAGTTATGACAAGTAAAACTTCTTACTTTCTCCATCTGACTGATTATTGATTGCAGTTACAAGCTAACCTTAACAGCTCTACTGCTGGTTAAACACCAAGAACTTGCTTTCACTTTTGAATTTGCCAACAGGATTAACCATGACATTCTAGGTCTACAAAGGTTTTTGAAATCTGAATATCAAGTGAATAACACTTGTCCTCGGTATAAAAAAAGGCAGAATAGTATTAGTATGGTTAAACGTAATGTATGACAGTAAAATGCTTGATTATCATTACATCTTGTCTCTGTTGTTTTATTTGCAAGAAAAGCATTTATAAGGTTTCTTTCCAGAGAGGGAAGAAAAGTTGTTGACGTGCAGGTAAACTTACTCTGCTGTAACTGTAAATTTTGTTGATGCAGGGAGCTGAATCGCAACAAAATTAAAAAAATAGATGGGCTTACTTTCCAAGGACTCCCAGCTTTGAAATCACTAAAACTGCAGAGAAATGGGGTTACTAGGCTCATGGATGGTGCTTTCTGGGGACTGACCAACATGGAAGTCTTGTAAGTATGAATTTTTTTCTGATAGATTCTGCTGATAACATGTTAAGTAGAATTGCACAAAATCAATAGAACTGCTTCATAAGATTTAAAAATGTTTTTTATTCAAATTGTTCTAGTGTGGTATGAAAAGCAGCAAGCCATCATTGGTGACTGTGTAGGATAGCACGTTCTGAATGCATACATACAACTCTAAATGTAAATGGAGGCTCCAGCTGTCTAGCCAGTGTTGTGAAGTCAGATGTGGACCCATGGCAAAGCGCACAGGCCACTGAGTTTCTGAACCTTATGGTTTTTATCTGTTTGTATGTATTTGTGTGTGTTTGTAGGCAGCTGGACCATAACAACTTAACAGAGGTAACCAAAGGCTGGCTTTATGGCTTGCTGATGCTGCAGCAACTCCATCTCAGCCAAAATGCCATCAGCCGAATCAGTCCTGATGCCTGGGAATTTTGCCAAAAACTCAGTGAGCTGTGAGTAGCTTTTATTCTATTCCACTTTTGAAAGCAGGATACATGCCAAAGCACGAGCTTCTTACCACTGATCTGTGAATTTTTCATAACAAAGTTACCAAGGTGACAACAACTTTTTTGTGTGTGAGAGAGTTATATTTCACTGAAAGAACTTGAAGGCAACCGTGACTGCTTCATCTCACTGTGGCAGTTGTACCAAGGCTGTAACACAGTCATTTTCAAACAAAAGAAATAAATTCTGCAGCAATTTGTAATTTGTCAGAAGTGGTAAATAAAGTATGTGGTCATAAATGGTGTAACAAGTTTTGTGATAATTGTAAGGGAAAAAACTCCCCCCCTGAAAATTCACCTGGGTTGAACTGAGTAATAAGCACTGAAGCATAAACATGAAAATATATTTTTTCCTTGAATTTACAGAGATTTGACGTTCAATCACTTAGCAAGATTAGATGATTCAAGCTTTGTTGGTTTAAGTGTGCTGGTTGGACTGTATATTGGAAACAACAAAGTAAATTACATTGCCGATTGTGCCTTCCGGGGACTTTCCAGTCTACAGATTTTGTAAGTTGACAGGTTTGGTTTTTAAGGTCAAAAACCTTAAGAAAAATGCTCAGTGTTTACAGATTTTTTTTTTTCTTATGAAGTATACAAGAACCTTTTGTTAACTTTCCCAGATCAGCATGTTTTTCTTACAGTAATTTTTTTTTTTTTTTTTTCAGAATAGCTGGGGGAGGGAGGACTTCCCTTTTCATTAAAGCAATGCACAGTGGATTGTGTACATTATGATAAGAGCTTCCAGTAGCATTATTATGGAAAAAGCATGTCTCTATGCGAAGGCAGCAAGCACCACTGCTACCCACAGCTTTAGGGATCTGGATCATAGTTGAGTCTTAATTGAATCAACACTTGGCCTCCTGTTACAAATAAAAAGACAAAACTCAAAACTGTGTGTTTCTGTGGATGCAGATGCTTGTCATGTCTGGACAATTGCGTTGAGCATTTGAGCATTTTTGGAAATAGCATTTCTTAAAGGAAGGAGAAGAAAGAAGTAAATTAATGTAAATAAAGTCAGTTTCATTAAAATCTTCCAATTGCATACCATTGACCCATCTGTTCGCCAGATGAATGAAATGGTTGTCTTTCCTTCTAGGCTTTGAAAAGGGTGCTTACACTTTACTCTTAGGAGTTTGCTTACATATTCACACTTTGGGCATCTAGCAAAGATGCAATTCAGAGGGGTATATGCTGTGTTTTTCAAGTATACAGAGAGATACAGATCATAAAGAGAGGAAGTTGGAGACTTGAGAGGTGTCTAGGCATTAAGTGTTAGGCTTTTCCTCCTATATACGTTTTTTTCTTCTCTAGCCCTACACTTGAGTCTTTGCTGACACAGTGTTCTTTTCACAAATGTAAATCTTTATGCTTCACAGAGAATTAAGCTAGTGTTGTGGATGTTGTAGGATGGAAGGAAAGCTTCACTTTATTAATAAATCTCTGAGTTCATTAACTTACAAAGGCATGAATGTATTTTGTTTCAAAGGGGCAACAGCTGATCCCTGCTTTTCCTATGGCATTCCTTCTTTGTAGTCCTGTATCTGAATACTCCTGTAGGAGAATAAGGGTTTGTTTTCTAATGATTCTTAAAATTGTTGGGTTTTATATCTTTTGAATTATCATTGGAAAAAGTACTAGTAATCTCTGTCTCTCAGCAAAAATTGAAATGAAATAGCTAATCAGGAAAAGCTACACTTAAAAACCAAACAAAACCCAACATTCCAGGAGGCTTTTTTAGAAATTGTTTTAAAATACTACATATTCTTGAAGAAGTATGTACCATGTTCTTTTAATAGCTCTTGTGATTTGATTTCCCCTCCTTGAAACAGGGATCTGAAAAACAATGAGATATCATGGACTATTGAAGATATGAATGGTGCCTTCTCTGGCCTAGATAAACTTAGGAAGCTGTGAGTATTGCTACAATATTTATGTGTCATCATTCCTTAAAAAAATTAGCTGAGATGATGTGTGTTTCAAGGGACAAGCCTTTATGATACGATTTTTTTTTTTACCATTTTGTTCTCTATAAAATGTTCCTTTTCTATTAAAAAAATGTCTGGGTTGTCAAGTCAAACTAATCTGAACTATTTTAAATATTACTACTGTTTATGGAATAATTTCTGGAAAAATGAGGGTTTCACATAATAAGAAGTAGTAAGTTCATACAACAGTGGCATAATGAGAGGGATAGTCTTTGGTAAAGTAACACCGCATCCAATAGAATTGGCTTCATTACATCCAAATTTTCAAATGCAAATCTATGAAATAAAAAGTGGCTTATGTGTATACATATAGACTAATCCATATCACTGACTTTTATACATTAAACGTCTTCTAAAATAATTGTAAAACCTGGTTGTTCACTCAAGGAGAGTAAATTAGTATATTTTAGAGGCGAGACATTTTACTGCATTGGAGAAGACTGAATGGCTTATATTAGTCACAATTTAGAAATAAATGCCAAAAATACTCGGCTCAAGAAAATGCTTCCATTTTATTGCATCTTTTTTTGCATTGTGTACTGGTATTTTTCAGGATACTCCAAGGCAACAGGATTAGATCCATTACAAAGAAAGCATTTTCTGGTTTGGATGCACTTGAACACCTGTAAGTAGTAGGCATTCACATTTAATCCAACATTGGAAAAAATAATTTTTATAATAATTGAAATAAAAGTAGGACTAACAAACTTTACTTAGGACTCTGAATGAAGTACACTTACCCTGGTTGCTACTGTGGTCTTGAGAAAGTTATTTTATTTTGGAGTTATTCTGAAAATGAATTTTGGAATTACTGCAGAAAGTGGTGTGTATTAGGCATGCTGTAAAACTCCTTAATCCTGTCTCTTTAGTTTTTGAAATAGAGAGGATCCTTTGTATGTGACTAAGGTAGCAAACTGTTCCTTGATACTTAAAAGCATTCAGTTCAATAAGTTATCTTTCCTCCTCTAATACTATTTTTCTTTTTATTTTTTTCCTAGAGATCTAAGTAACAATGCAATTATGTCAGTTCAAGGAAATGCATTTTCACAAATGAAGAAACTCAAAGAATTGTAAGTTTCTGTCTAAAGGCATCACCTGTATTAAATATATATTTCCACATAAATGTACAAATAAAAAAAGCTTTGAGATGTTGCCTTATACAGTGATAAACTCCCACTGTAATCTCTCTGAAATGATGTAAAAAAGGCTATGTCAGTGTTTTGTTTTGGTTTTATTTTTTATGTGATGACTGTATTTAAGAGAGATAGTGTGGGATAGCAGGCATTCGTTTTCTGCTACATGTGGTGTCTAGAATCCTTGTTTTAAATTGGCTGATCCCTAATGCGTATTAGATAAGGGAGACTTTGATGTAAAGTGCTATAAGATCAGCAGTGCTATCACTGAGCTAAAGCTTACTGGACCAGTGAAATGCAATGCTGTATTTCTTTTGTAAAGAGCTGGTTGTCAGTGCTTGTAATTGGGTCCTTCTATCCTGTAGTAGCAAAGGGACAGATCTTCAGAGAAGTCATGAAGCGGTCACTGGGAAGCATGTGTTCTTCTAGTGAGTTTTCAGGGTTTTTTGTCCTCTTATCCCCTTTTTCTGGTGATCAATGTAGAAAAACGCTGCCACTGTTCCCTGTGTTTTGAGCACAGCTAATTCTTCCTCTTGCATATATCTTAATGTCTCCTCTGTTCACATCAGCCTTTTCTAGTCAGATCTGCTGTTCTGAACTGCTCTATGGATAATCTTATCTAACTGAAGAATAACAAAAAGATGCTGCTCTCATGATGAGTAGAGACTGCCTAAAGCTTGTCTGGAACTTTTAATTTGTGTTCTCCAGATTTCTATCGAATATCACCCTAGCAGCTGGTTCAGTACTATATCTTATGGTGTTACTTCATGTTGAGTGCCACAGAGAAAATAACAAGGAGTCTTATGTATGTACTTCATAGAGTCATGGAACAACTCAGGTTGGAAGAGACCTCATAAGGTCATCTGGTCCAACTGTTGGTGGAAAAGGGAGATTATCTAGCACGCTGTCCAGTTGCATCTTGAAAACCTCCAGTGCTGGGACTCTGCCATGTCCCTGGGGAAGGTTGTTCCAGCATGTTATTTTTCACGCTGTCAAATCTTTCTTATCTAGACAATACTTGGCTCATTTGAAGTTCAGTTTGATGTTACCCATATCTTGGCATAGCTTCAGCTGTTCTAGAAAGCAGCCACCATGCTTTTACCCATAGCCAGGTGTTTTCAGCCTTTCTTCTTCTGTGAGTTGGGTCTGGTTGTATCACTTTGATCAGTTTGCTGAACTCAATGAGCCAGTTGTAGGACAATTGCTGTATTTGGCACAAGAGAAGTGGTGGGAGCACAGTGCTGACAATTAGGGAATGATACAGATGATTTGAAGAGTGATTAAACGTGATGGAGTGACAGGCTAACACTGCTTCAAGAGGTGTAAGATTGTACAAGATACCAGACTATGAACACTTCAACTATTCAAGATTTGTTGGTGATTTTTTTTTTTTCTGGTACTTTTCTTGAAACACCTGTTAGACATCAGTTATGGCTGAGGAAGATGTAGACAGATGGTAGGAAGTCCTTTCCCAGAAGTAACATTTTTTAGTTTAAATTCCCATCTAGAAATCTTATTCTGAGGCCCCTAGAAAGTAAATCTTAAAATAATATGACAGATATCTACTATATCAGGCTAGCAAAAAATGCTGTGCTTTCTCTGCTGCCTAAGAATAACAAGAATGCCCCTTGAACTTCAGTGGAGGAAGACCTGTTTCATCTCAGTGTGAACTGATGAGCTGGCACCGCTAGGTTTTATCCATGCAGTGTTAGTGTGAAAAAAAGAGCACAGGGATGCTCTTCCTTCCAGAAAAAAAATCAAGAATTGTTATGTCTTCATTTATCTTTAAAGCTGTTTCTCTCACTGGATCTATAAATTATTTTTGCTTTTTCTCCAAGAACAGGTAAGATTGGAAGAGAGGAGGTTTATTGCTGATTGTGTTTTTTAATACGTTTTCTTAAGGGTGATTCTGAGTTTTCAGCCCAAACTGACAACTATTCCTACTTCCAGCTCCTGATTCTAGATGTTTCACAGAATATCCCTTTGCTTTGTTGTTTTTTCCCTCTGTGAAAGTAGCTATTCACTTAGGTCAGGTAAGCTGATTACTAGGTCTGCACTTATTATTTCAACACTTGACTACTCTTCATCTCCCCACTCCCTTTCATAAGTATCTTCCCCAAGATAAATTCTGACTGAAATGGAAATGAGGGAGTGAAATTGTCTCAGAATTCTTTTATATTAGCTTCCATAGTTCCCTTCTGGACTGTTCTCTTACATGTCCATCCTGTGTGTCCTATTGCCAACTGTAGTTTTGTAATGAAGACACTACAAACATGCTGGGCTGCCTGGACTCATATTTGTAGCAGAAGCTCAGGGTTCAGGACAACATGTCTGATTTGCAGAATGTAGGGGTCATGCCAATGGTGTCACCAGATATGAGCTAAATAACATTGTCTTTCTTTTGTGTTATACCTATTTGGCCTAAAAATTCCATTTTGTTACTGACACACTCATATAAATCTGTATTGCAAACAGAAAAAACAAGCAAACAGGCTTTGAATGTAATTGCTTTTTCTTAGGCACTTAAACACATCCAGTCTCTTGTGTGATTGCCAGTTAAAATGGCTACCACAGTGGATGTCAGAGAACAACTTTCAAAGCTTTGTAAATGCCAGTTGTGCCCATCCTCAACTGCTAAAAGGGAGAAGTATTTTTGCTGTCAGCCTGGATGGGTTTGTCTGTGGTGAGTATAGCTTCTATTCTTCATTCCATAGAACAAATTTTGCTGAATGCATTGTTTTTTGTTGTGGTTTCTTTGCTATGTTTTTACTTTCTAATAAAAACGAGAGCATTAATATTTGTTAACATTTCCTTCTCTGTTCCCAAACTATGATGTAGATGCTCAAAGCTTGTGGCTTTGTACAACATGAGGAGTGACTGTTTTCTGACTTTTATTTCATTAACAGCTTGCTTCCGTAGTACATAACATAGCATGCAAGGGAAAGCTCAGTAGTTTGTTGTGGTAAATGTATATGCCTCTATATTTAAGAGATGGATATTGTTTAAAGAACATTTTAAATGAGACGTCTCTTGGCAAACTTCAGATGCAATTTTTGGTTTTGATTATTTGTAAATTATTTTCATACTTCATCAGTCTTGAGGCTATTCCAGAGGTGAGAATATGTGAAGGTAAAATAGCCATACTGGCCTCAGCTGTGGCCTTTTTTGTGTGTGTTTGTTGTCCACTTTAAAAATTATTTGGACCATATAAGTTGTTGCCTGTATGTAAACTGTATTTTAAAGCATCTGATTACCATGCTTCCACTGCTAATATTTTATATTTCAGTACTCCCGATAGTAAATGCTAGTAAAATATTAAGACTTGAGAACTTGAGGTGATAGCATCTGCCTTAAAAATGAAATTTCTCTGTGTATGTTTAGTAGTATTCATTATCACCTATGGATTATGTTCTCTGTTAAAAGGAAAGCAAAGCTAAGCATTCGGAGTAAAGAAGTGTGTTTGAGTACTCTGGTGTATTTAGAACTTGGAAAATGTCCAGAAATTAAAAGCTAACTCAGTTTCCTGTATTTGTGTTGTATACATTTTATTTTCTTAATGAAGAAAATTCAAACTTCATATTCTTTAGAGATAAAACAGTAACCATATTTGTCTTAATAACTTTCCTCTCATAGCAAGTAAGACTGCTTAATTTTTACTGTTGCTTCTCATACCCTATTTTTCAACGGAAAAGCAGGCACAGAATATAAAATAGTGCACAAAAATGTTGCTTTCTCTCTTCCTTTTAGCAGTCAAATATTTACTATATTACTGTTAAATAATGAATGGATGGGGCATAATCTAGGTGCTGCTGAAAAGGAGAAGTTGACACAGTGCAGGAAATTACAGATTACTCAATAGCTAATGGAGTATAGAGGAAGTAGACATCTGTATTTATGAGAAACTCATTCTGGCAAGAAATTAAATTGGGAGATTTAAATAAATACATCTTGTATCTTGAACCATGGGGCACCAGGATTTTTCTTTTAGCTGCTGAATGCCATTTTTACTGAATTAATTTAAAAACCTTTAAGATATATTAGCAAAAAGGGATGGACTAAGAGTAAGTTGCTAGATTTATTACAGAAAGTAATTGTCATGCACAAGTAGCTAAAAACTTACTGAAATCAATGAGTGTTTCATTTTTTATTAAATCTTTAAAGTGTACCATCATCACTATATGTCTGGGTGCACACCTTGCCTTGCCACTTTTACAATGGCCACTTTTGCTTTTGTAGAATTTTCAGCAGGACAGTGTTAAATCCTCTGAAATTCAAATAAAAAAATCAAATATGTATGATTTATATGAGTGTATAAATCCTCCAAATCATGCCAAAATACATATTTTAAGGCATCTGGGAAATAGAAGGGAGTAATCCTAAATTTGTTAGAGGAAAGCCTGTGTTAGGCAAGGGTTCCGTATCTCTGAAACTAAAAAAACCTGAAAATCTGTGTAAATTTTGCTTCTGAAGATCATGTCTTTTAAGCTGAAGCAAATGGTGAGACATTTCTGTATTAAGACAACTGTGAAAGAAAAACAGAATAGATGCTTTCTTGACCTGTATGAATTACTTCAAATTAATATAGTGATGCTAGAAGAGTACCAGCTAGGTGATGAATAGCTTGTTTGCTGTTACACAGTAGCCAAGTGGCTTCTATGGAATGAAAAAATAAATAAGATATTAAAATATTTTATTATCCAATTGCTAGTACAACTAAATTAGAATGAAGAACATTCTTCTGTCCTTTCAGGCTAATTTAAGTATTTATCATGTTTTACTTACTTCATTGACATTGCACAGGGCTAACTGTCAACTCAAGTTGCAAATGGTATAGTTTGTCATGGAGGAGCGTGGATCTGAAGCATGAAAACCAGTTGGCCAGGGAGATTCTTAAGTCCTATTCTTAGAGTCCCAGATTGAGATCCATGTTGCCCTGTTGTTGGAGATCAGCTCCAGACTTACAAGTGTCCTGCAAGGCAGCTCAAGTTCAGCCTATCTGCACATCCCTTTTTCTTTTGTAACATGCAGTGGGGAGATTGTTTAAGGAAATTACACTTTGGCCATGGTACATTGTCCCCAAACAGATGAGATGAAAGAAGGCAAAGGGGCTAGGTTAAATCCTGACTCTCTACAGTACAGGCAGGGTCTGCAGTAAGAAGCTGAGGCCAAAGGCATTTTCTGCAGTGCTTGTGAAGTTTGTGCCTGTGTCTTTGTCAAGATGTAGCAGACATCTTGAAAGTTGGGAATATGCTAAGGCTTTTGCTTTTGGGAGGCCAAGCATATAATTGACAGTTCCTTTTGTACATGCAACATATACGCATTTGACAGAATAAATAGTTCAGGAAGCAACTAATTCTGTAAACTCACAAAATGATACTTTTAAGGTAACTTTCCAATAGTAAAGGAACCCCCAGAAGCTAATATCTTGAAATTCTTGTTTGCTGCCCTTCTTAAGGGGGTTTCAGCACTGCTGTGTTTGTAAGGTGGAACAAACAGCTATAGATAACTGGAAAAATGACTTTTGTACATGTTTTGGGTTTTTTGTGGCTTTAAGGAAAACCCTCCACTTTAACTTGCAGGTTCTTATGGCAGAAGAACTATGCTTTCAATAAAGAAAAACCTTACAGCAGCCTTAGGCATTGTAAAGATGAAGGATAGGCTTCATGGCTGGCTTTCAGAATAGTTCTTACGGACGTCAGGGGCTGGTTCTCTCCTCTTTAGTGCTGGTCTTGAGCAAACTGTACAAACAGTTTGCTTTTAAGCATGCTTTCCTTTCAATAAATGATGACTTGGCACAATACATTCATAAATATGGCATTTAAAAATGCCTAAGGCTAGGGAAATTTAAAATGAAAACATTGCATATCCATTTTATTAATAATTATCTGGTCCTTCTGTCAAACCTATAAAATGAGGCTTACAAACTCTTGCTAAAAAGAGTCCTTGGGCCTCACATAATTTTTTTTTCTCTTCCTCTGTGTTACTTTTTCTCCCATATGTGCAGATGATTTTCCTAAACCACAGATCACTGTCCAGCCAGAAACCCAGTCAGCAATCAAAGGCACCAATTTGAGTTTTGTATGTTCAGCAGCCAGCAGCAGTGATTCCCCAATGACTTTTGCATGGAAGAAAGACAATGAATTACTGCAAGATGCTGAAATGGAGAATTATGCACACCTCCGGGCACAGGGCGGCGAAGTAATGGAGTACACTACCATCCTTCGACTGCGCAATGTTGAATTCAGTAATGAAGGGAAATACCAGTGTGTTATTTCAAATCATTTTGGTTCATCCTACTCTGTCAAAGCCAAACTTACAGTGAACAGTAAGTGTTTTACTTTTTGCTTGTGGACTTGAAGTAGAATGATTTTAATCAAGATATATAAACACAGTTTTTCCATTCTCATCATCTGTGTCTTTTAGAAGATCCCTTCATAAGCTGAGAATATTTCTTAAAATGTATCTAGTTCCAAGGTCACCATACTGTTTTATAGCTGGTCCCATTGTGCTGAAACATAGTATAGGAAAAAACAAATAACAGAACCAATTCATAATAAGTCTGACAAAGTCTGTGTAACAAGATGGGAAAACATTAGTCTTTTCTTCACAGAAGGCAAGTGTATACTCTGTTTCAAGGTACTATTAAAAGGTCATGGAGGATGCTGTTAGCAGAAAGGAGGTTTTGATCTAGGTGGTCTCACGTATTTTATGGCTCCCTCCCTTTGTCTTTGCTGGCTACTGATAAATGTAGATTGTATGCTTCTGTATTTTTAGGTCTGGGAAAGGTGTTAAGAATATGCTGTGCGAAAAAAAAGGAAAACTGTGCTTCATTTATTCATTTTGGTGTCACTTATTTTTCTTTAGTGCTGCCTTCATTTACAAAGATTCCCATGGACTTAACCATTCGGGCTGGGGCAATGGCACGTTTGGAATGTGCTGCAGTGGGGCATCCTGTCCCACAGATTGCTTGGCAGAAAGATGGTGGAACAGATTTTCCTGCAGCACGCAAAAGGCGCATGCATGTCATGCCTGAAGATGATGTATTCTTTATTGTTGATGTAAAAATCGAGGACACGGGCGTTTATAGCTGTACAGCTCAAAACACTGCTGGGAGCATTTCAGCTAATGCAACATTAACAGTACTAGGTAAGACGCTGGCAATCCTTGACACAATCTCTTTGAACAGTACTATTGCTGAGCACTTTCAAATGGTCAGCTTTTAGAAAGAAAAATATTCTGAAATAATTTGTCTTGACACACACAGACGAAAAATATGTGCTCCAGCACACAATCACTATCATGATGAAAAATAATAGAATTTAGTTACATTTCTCAGTGTATACACAATGTCTGATATGCAGGGGGAAAGAAAGGGGGCTGTTATTTTTTGTTTAGAGACAGGAGATTTTGTTTAACTTTTAATTTCCTCATGTTTTGTTAACCATTTTTAATCTAGTTCTCTCCAAGCATGTATGATTTGTCCTTTTTACGTTCTAAGGTAATGAAGCAGATAGGCCTGATGACTTGAGAAGTAAACTGTAGGCTCTAAGTTAAAGTTCCTTTAATGTGTTTTTTCTGAGAATGAGAGGAAGCTTCGTTAGGCCTTACTGATGCATTTAATTTAGCTTTTCCTCTTGAACTGTGAAGTAAAGGGATATGTTCCCATTCTTGCAAGGTCATGTAGAATATAAGGCTTGTGCTTTCTTTCAGAAACACCATCATTTTTGCGGCCTTTGCTGGATCGAACTGTAACAAAAGGTGAAACTGCAGTCTTGCAGTGTATTGCTGGTGGTAGCCCTCCGCCCCGACTGAACTGGACTAAGGATGACAGCCCTCTCGTGGTAACAGAAAGACATTTCTTTGCTGCAGGCAATCAGTTGCTAATTATTGTGGATACAGATGTAGAAGATGCTGGGAAGTACACTTGTGAAATGTCTAATACACTTGGAACAGAACGGGGCAACATCCGTCTTAATGTAATTCCTACTCCCACCTGTGATTCTCCTCAAAACGTTGCCCCATCACTTGATGATGATGGATGGGCCACAGTTGGCATTGTGATCATAGCTGTGGTTTGCTGTGTGGTGGGCACTTCCTTGGTGTGGGTGGTCATCATCTACCACACCAGAAGGAGAAATGAAGATTGCAGCATCACAAATACAGGTGAGTTAACTGAAGGTTTGCCTTGGAAAGGAAAAAAAATTGTTTGTGGTTGCTTTGCAATTACTTTATTGTAGGAACATTTGTGTGCTTTGACTCAGAGTCAGAAGAGTGAATTACTTTTTACCTTCGGGGCTTTGCTGAAAAGTTAAAAAATACTTCTAAAAACTCTGAAGCATGCTGATGGCTTTTCTATGTGTTTTGCTTTCCCACAGATGAAACAAATTTGCCTGCTGACATTCCAAGTTACCTGTCATCCCAGGGTACACTGGCTGAGAGGCAGGATGGATATGGTTCATCGGAAAATGGCAGTCATCATCAGTTCCTCACATCTTCTGTGGGAGGGTATTTTTTGCAGCAGAGGGACAGTAATGGTAGGTTAAGCAGATTTTCTGTGTTGCTTGAATAGCTGCAGTTTGGCTATTGTCTTTCCAACTAATAGAAAAAACACTAAATAAACATCTTTACTCAAGTTTGAGAGGATGAAATTTACTGCTTGGGATTGCTTCAACAAGATAATAACAGAAGCTTCATTCTGTTCATCCAAATGATGTTAATGGCTTTGCTTAAATCATGAAGTTTTTCTCTCATCTCAAGGGTAAATTTAAACTGATGATCACATTTCCAAAACAAGAGTGTTCAAAAGGAATTACAACAGTATGGCTTCCTCTGTTATAGCTTGGAAAGGTTGTTTTAAATGGAATGTAGGAACGGGTGGTAATATCAGTGCAACTTCAGTATAATATAAGTGATTAAACTTTTCTGTTAGAAAACTCATTAGGGTCAGAGTCAATAAAGGATTTAAGGTGACTGCAATTTCAAAGCTCCTGTACTTGGTATTTATACATCTGGCCCCTGAGAATCCAGACCACTGGGTTACTGAGGAAAAGGCACCTCGCTGGGAGGGGGTTGGAGTTGAGATACAGTCTAGAGTTCAGGCAGGTGGAAATGGAGCAGAGGTGAGATAGTTCTGCAGTTGTAGGGTAATGACAGGAGCAGCCTCTTTGTGGAGCAAGACCATATCCACAGCTTTCAGGAACCATTGAGCTGAAAGT
Organism: Apus apus; assembly: GCF_020740795.1. NCBI lineage: Eukaryota > Metazoa > Chordata > Aves > Apodiformes > Apodidae > Apus > Apus apus. The sequence goes on from NC_067282.1 coordinate 173,241,766, forward strand.
CAGTATAGCTGTTAGAGCAGCCAGTGACCCCCTCAGATTCTTCCACCTGGGACTTTCTCATTAGCCTCTGTGCTCTGAAAGGTGGCTGTGTGACAGAGCATGAGCTTGGCTTCCAGTGCTTTGAAGGAAGGAAGTGCTTGGTTCTGATCCCTGTGATTGGATTTGTTCCATTATCCAGGGACTGTGTAATGATGCCAAGTGTGACACATTCTCTGTTAAACTAATTCATTGAACACTTGCTAGGATTAGAGCTACCATCAAAAGGTTAGGTTAAACTTAAGTAAGCTCTAAATACACCAGGAAACTAATTGAACAGCCTGGATTCTTAAAAGAAAAAAACTTATTCAAGAAACTATAAACTGAAGCTTAAGAAGAGACCGTACCCTGACTTGTCAATTTTATTTTTAAAGGCATTTGCCATCTAGATAACGGCAGTGAAACGGACTTGGAGGGTGTTGCGGATCAGTTTCTTTGTCACTATTTGGGGACTTCAGGGACTTTGTATTTGAAAGGAAATAGATATGGCTCTGAGACGTTCGAAGCATACAGTGCAAGTAAGTTGAGGGGAAGGGTTTAAGTTTTAGTCCTAATTTGATCTTGTGCAATGATGAATCTATATAAAGACAATTTTTGTTTTTGTTAGGTTGCAGCCCTGACCAAAGAACAGCATGCCTGGACCCTTATGAGTCTGGATATTTAAAGAAAAAGGAATGCTACCAATATTCACCTTCACCAGAAGATCCCTTTGACCAGTGTGTTGGCATTATTGGGATGCAGGCTACAAGTAGCAAATTGATTAACTCCATTTGTACTCAAAATGAAGGAACTGAACAAAAAAGCAAAATTCTAAACTCAGAAACATTTGATGTAAACAGAAGTTTGGAACCCTCATCTGTTATCAATAACAGCACTTTCATGGGTATGTTCTATCTATTGGCTTTCTTTTATGCTGCTGGTATCCTTACTGTCTCATTTTCTACTTCCAATACTAAGCTGAGCTGATTTCTCAACTTTTCCACTCTTACAATAGGTAGTTCTGAATTAGTGTTTAGATACTCGTATAGCTAGTGTTGTGAAAAACATTTTGTGCGAGCTTCTTTTTGTGGGTGTCTGTGAATTTGGTAAGATAATGCAGCATGTGGAATATAAATACTTCAGAAAGGAGGAGTGGAAGTAGCAGAGGAAGGGCAGTTGTCCTTGACATTTTGCATGTGTTTTTGTCTTTTTGTTCTCTTGCCCCTTTTTCCTCCCCTGAGTAACTTGCAGTACTGCAGTATCTATTTTTTAAGGCCCAAACAGCTGAACTGTACACTGTCACGGGTGGACTCAGGATCAGCAATTAAATCAATGACAACAATGTTCTCGGTCCCCTCCCCCTGCCATCCAGGTAGGGAAAGGAGAGTGAGAATGGAGAGAGACTTTGCAGATTAAAAACTAAACTAGACAGCTTTCATGACATATCAATGATAAAAGAAAATATGTACAAATATATACAAGTAGGTGCAGTAATGTGCAAAAGCCCTATCACCTCGCCCCCGCCAACCTCAGCAACTCCCACAGCATCTTCTGAGCTGTGAGCAGTTCTGAAATGTCCTGGAGCGCTGCCAGAGAGAGTGGCAGAGCCAACAGGAGCTGAGAGTAGTTATGAGGGTCAGGAACGCATGGGCCTAGGGATGAAAGGAGATGGATAGATGGAGTCTTCCCTGGACGCTGGCTGTGGACAGAACTGAAGAGAAGAGAAAAAGGGCTTGACTTCTGTGATCCCTGAATTTATACCAAGTGCCACATAAATATATAGATGGAATATTTTGTTTCGCCGATTTTGCCATCTGTCTAGTCTGCTTCTCCCTATGGGAGGGTTGTAGATAATGGCCCTTCTGCTCCTTTAGTGTCAAAGCAGCAGATTCAACAAGCAGAGCAAAGCATCCTTGGTCTCTCAGCAGGTACTATAAGCATTCCAGTGCTATCAGTCCACCAGCTGGAAAACTTGCTGTTAGTTTCAGCAAGTGTGCTGCTTTAAAGAGAGTTCGCTGAAGGAAAAAAAAAAACAGTAAAAAGAAAACTGGCTTCATCCCAGGTCAAACCAGGACAACACACAGGCTCACTCTCTCTGTGCTCTAGTGCAAGAGGACAGTTGGATGTTCCAAAACACAGGTTGCCCACTGGATCCTACCAGGAGTTATCCAGATGTTCTCTATCCTGTGTTACAGAGGGAGCAGCTTGAGGCTGGATCAGAAGCATAACTGACATACCTTGAATGAGTCCTTAAGTCAAAGGTGGCAGTCCAGTGAGGTGGTTCACCCCTGGATGTACCTGTGAGGCCTTCTCTGCTCCTCAGGAAACCTGATTTCTAAAGAGCCATTAGATACACCATCCAAAATGTTTGAAATTCAGGAGCAGAAAAGTTATGCTCATTATGCAGTTTTACTGTAATATTTAGATTACTGAGAGATCTTAATAGCTAATGCTTACATAAAAATCACATCACTGCTGTGATTCTTAGCTTTTATAGCTGCCAGATTCCATGAAAATTAGAGTACTTACTTAAGTACACCTTAACAAACTTCGGGCATGCCAGAAATCTTACCTGTCAGGCAAAAACTGTGCAAGGTCCCAGAAGGGCTCAGGGCAGATGGAGATACTTGAATGGCAGTGTATGAGTCTATATTGTATGATACAATGAGCCCTCTCCACCCCTCCTTTGTCTTTTTTTTTCAGTGCATATGACAAAAGAGTTCCTGAAGCTTAATTCAGGGTTTACAATTTTATTCCAGATTGCAGGGAGAGGTGGGAGGAAGGAGTAAAGTGTTTCTTTACCTTTGAAGCTCCCCATGTTTTGGGTGTTGGTTTGGTTGGTTAGTTTAAAACACATATAAAGCCACATACTGCTTTCATCCCTGTGATATCTGAGCACCAAGTACAGCCCTGGGTCCATGGATCATCTCCTGGCTGGTGTGTCAGCATGGTTAATCAAGGTCTAGGTCTGCTGGCTCTGCAAGGGTGCCTGAGGGAATGTGCATCACTGGACTCTTTGTTCTCAGGGGGTGGGAGGTACAGGCTCTGAAGTTTTCCCCCTTCAAAAGCCAGATGCTTGGTCTGTGAAACATTGCAGATGCCATGACATCTGGCAGAGGCCCTGGGACTAGACAATGTTCTCCTGACTGCCTACCACTATTGCTTTGGTAGGACCGTGCAGATAGGGCTTTTCCACATGTCTCCTGCAGAAAGTAGTTCTACTGTATGTGGATATACACAGGAGTTAATGCAACCTCGAGGTCTTATATTCCACTTTCTGCCCTAAAAATTTCTGCAGAGCTACATTATTTTGTCAGATCACTGAGTTACTACCCAACCCAAGTTGCATATTCATACCTTTGATGTGTCATAATCATTAGAATTCTTCACTCAGAGAACCTAAGGTTAGATTTTGTAGGTGATGCCTGTCAAAGAAGTCTTGATAGATTTCTCTTCTTTAGTTGTGGGTTGCCTTTTTCAGCATTGTGTTCAAATTCAGCCCTCCTTGTGCCTCTGCAATCAAAATGAAGAAGACAGCTGGCATTGACATCACTGTGGATGCACGAGAGAAAGTTCACAGCTTGGATTTATTTTTTTCAAGACAGGATTCATTTGTAGCTTTGGTGCTGTGAGGCACATCCTTTCATATTGTGTTAACAGCAAAATTGCTCTGCAAATAATTGATGGCAAATGTGGACCTTGTCCAAATCCATTTTTAGTAACATCTCAGATTACAGTTTCACTTGAAACATTTGTAACTAAGCAAAACTAAAAGCATGGCTTTTTGGGTGTAAAATTTATGAACCATATTAGTATTATTGATAAAAACTGAGTTCTTAAAAATCAGCCGGTGGCACATTGTGCTATGAAAATAAGTCTTTTGGGTGTCACAGACAATATGACTTGCAACAGTCATCTCTTTCTTCAGTGAAAAAAGAGAAGACCCTTCTTGCAGAGGGGTTAATGCTAACACCTTCCCAATGGTGAAGCGTGACAGGCACACTAATTATTTTCAGGCTGATAAATCCAGATCATTAATAAAGGTTCAACTGAAATGCCAACTTCGTTTTGGGCTATGTCTGTTCTAGCCAGCTGTGGGCAAAGAAATGAACAGGTGTGAATGGAGAATTCGGCTGGTGGGACAGAAAAACACTAGGTTAGCATTCAGATTGTATAGTGAGAGAATGTTGTATAACCCTGCAAATGTTGGATTTTTTCCTTTTTAATTTTTGCTGAACTGCACGGCAGGTTTTATGTGCCATTTGTTCACTGAAGAACATAACAGGGAGACTGTTCTGACTTTCACATGAGAAACTGTCTTGTGATATGTTTGCAGTTTTGTCTATGTGCCCACCATCCCTCCTGACCACCCTTCCCAAAGAAAAATGGGCAAGGGACTAGTCAGGAAAACAGAAGTAATGAAGTTGTGTGTGGCTATATGTTTACTTTGGAAATGTTTTTAATGTCTCAGGTGGCAGAATCTTGCTTTATGCTTGTGCATGTTTTCTTTTAAGGGGTAAAATAACAGTTAAGTAAAATCTAACTTTGGTGAACTTTTGCTTATGTCTGTTCTTGGCTTGCATTCTAACGTACAGCCCTTAGTGAGACACAAAACTGTTAGCATCAGTATTTCTGTACTTACTTACTCATTTACTGTCTTTCAGGAACATTTGGAAAGCCTTTATGGAGGCCTCAGCTGGACTCTCTTTCAAGTTGTAGACAGCCAGCAACTTGCCAACCAAAAACCTCCCATAATAATCCTCATGCCTCACTGGACTTTGATGCAGAGGCAGACGAAGATGGAAAGGAAAGGACAGTCTGTAGAGGAGAAAATAACATTTATACTTACAAACAATCCTTTGAAAACTTTAGGACTTCAACTTTCCATTCCTGTGATTTGGATACATAGCTCCTTTTGGACCTGCCATTGATTTCTGAAACCAAAGAAATACTTTGACATACTACTACTACCTCAGTGTGAAATTTTATTTAAAAAGGAAAGGAAGAAGAGAAGAAAGAAACCACATGATGCAATGAATTCAGAACAAATAAATGCATTTTTATTCAAATAAAGCAGAATTGCCAGAATGTTCTAAGTTTTTATACAGGGAAACATTCCTTACAAAAATACTATATTTCTAATTATTTTATAGCTTTGTTTTATACAAATAATATCTTTTGTAAATTAATGGTGTAAATAATACAGCATATGTATTTCTATGTCAGACTTCATTTTATTGAAATGAGTAGTATTCATTCTAATTTTGTACTGTTACTTGTACCTTTTTACAAATGGAAACCCCATGCTGTTTGCAGGTAACATGCATCTTATTTGCACATTACTTTTAATAAAACATGCTGCCATGTGGTCTCTGACCCACATTTGTGTATGAAGAATGAAAAGTGTGAATTATGTTTATAGGTAGAGGAGTGTTGCATCTATAGGTGCTTTTTGTTGCCTGTCTGTACCTTTATTTGTCTTAAGCTTGTATCTCTGGATTTACTGAGTTGAGTATGTTCAGCTTCTAAGAGCAAGTGTCATCCTGCCACAACTTCTGATGGCTGCTAAGGTGGGTTGAAGCTATTTATGCCAAAATAAGTATGGAGATCTTTCACTTTGTTAGTTCCCACTGTTAGGTGTCTGTGCATATGTTCTCAGTTTTCATGCACACGAGGCTGTAATACCAACAGTCTGCCCATGCCTGTGTGCAAATAATGTGCATGCATCTGGTGGAGGGTATGCACAGTAGATGCTCAAATCCATATCAAGCTATTTAGTAGAAGAAGAAAAAGGCACTGGATGTCTGCCTGGTGGCATCACTCTTCTAAGTGACTTAGTGTTAAGTGTTTGCCAAAAATGCAGTGCATGCCTGAGTCTTTGCTTTCCCATACCCTTTCTCCCTGTTTTTTTTTTACTTCTGCAACTGCTTCCACACCCAACATGAGGAGGTAATCCAAGTACAAGATAATGTTTTCTTTGGTTTAACTCATGCTTCTGTTCGTTATTCAGCTGACATTTTCTGGTTATTTATGAGATCTGTGCTTTATTCAATTGCTCAGTCAAATTGAACAATTGTAAATTCTCGCTGGATTAAATTTGCAATAGTTAACCCAATAATTTTAACTGTATGAAGCCAGAGAAGAAGGATTGCTTACTATAAAGTGGTAATTAAAACTAAGTGAAAATACTCTATTTTGCTTTTCTATATACAGGTGCCTACTATTTTGAAAAGTTGTGAATCCTGTTGTCATCACTGCGTTAAAACAGCGAGACTTCAAAATGGTTAATATTACAGGGACACGAGCTCTTTACATCTGTCTACTTTGAAGGTGCAAACTTACATGGTTGTCAAATTGCTTCTTTTAAGCTAAATTAAAAGCAGCTGTTGGAGTAGGCCATCACAGACATCACAGCTAAAGCTAGAGCAAAAGTTTCACTGCCTGGTGCAGCTGAGCTAAGGGTGTTCTGTTTGTAGCCAGAAACCTGGTACCCAGATTGCAGTGCAATTTCCCTTTAATTTAGGCACCAGTATTAGAGGCAGGAAGTTTAATCCATCCTTAGTCACTGGTGGTCTAAGCGTAGAGAATGGATTTTGCGTGCTTTAGTTGATCATACTGCCAGATTTTCT